>NC_063344.1:2924936-2933657 GCF_021869965.1 Rhincodon typus
TCCTCCAGATGCTGCCTGGCCTGCTGTGTTCTACCAGCCTCCTGTTGGTCTACGTTGGGTTCCAGCATCTGCAGCTTTTTGTGTCTCCGAATCCATTGTCACTTGTCGCAAAAAGTCATCTGGTTCATTAATGTCCTTCTAGGGAAGGAAACTGCCATCCTTACTTGATCTGGCCTACATCTGACTCTGGACCCACAGCAACGTGGTTGACTTTTAACTGCCCTCTGGGCGATTAAAGATGGGCAATAAATGTTGCCTTGCCAGTGATGCCCTCACTCCATGAATGACAAAAGAATTATGCTGTGGGAATGTCTCTCATGGAACAGCCTCTACAGCTACAACAAGTGACAGTGCACCCAGAAACAGCATACACCCTGGGTGTAGCCCATCATCTGTGCAGACAGGCAGATGCTATCGTCATCAGAACAGAAAGACATTGTCATTACAGTGGCCCCAACTTCCTTAAACCATGTCAAAATTGCATCAGGTAGTCTGATTAAAATTTGAACTCTAAACATGTCACACAACACCAGAGACCTACTTGATCGCTGCATTGCATATTCTCCTTCACACAGATGTCCAGCAACCTTTTCTGCTGTATGTCGTCTGTCAAAGGTTTAAAACGGAACTTTGAACATCGAGATGTTAGTGGTTCAATTATCCTGAAAAGACAGAAAAAAGAATCATGTGTGAGCAAACAGAGCTGTTGTACATATGTTCTTTATGTTGTTAGTCACTAACAGTCCCCATTAACAACTATTCACCCTCCCAGCCTGATCATTAGCAACTCCTTTGTCTGTCCAACTGCTCTTCTCTCTCTTTGGGCTCTAGCCTATCGTTTACTCCCTACCCCACTCACCTCCCTATCTTCTGCATATAAACTGATGTTTTCCCAGCCATCATCAGTTCTGAGGAAGGGCCACTGGACCCGAAATGTTAACTCTGTCTTTTCCCTCACAATGCTGCTTGACCTGCTGAGCTTTTCCAGCAACTTTGTTTTTGTTCTTTATGGTGACTTGATGTCACAGCCACAGTGGGGCCGGCATTATATTCCGTTCTTTACATTGTAAAAGGCAGATTACACAAGCTTACCCTGCAGCAACATAGTTATTCTGCAAATCTTCCACTTTCTATGTGTGGACCCACCATCGTAAGGAATAACTTTGCACCAACTAAATTGTATAAATTTTGAGTTGCTATACCTGCCACATATCAATACTTCACACCAAAATAATGGGTGAGAGAAGGACAAGAACACTTCCTCCAAAATAAGGCAAACAATTAAACTGAGTCCCCATAAACACAAGATCAATGAGGTAAACATGCTGAATTACAATCACTGGTCGAACCTCATCCATCCTGACCGCTGTTAGAAGCAGACATTTATAAGCGCCTGTAATTAAAGGTCATTATTTTTTAGTTATCAAAGTTTAGGAAACCCAACTCAACCAGGAACCTCTTCTGAAGTCATTTATCCTACATGCAGATTACTCCTTTTAATCAGAAGATGATGCATGTGCACAAAATAGACTAACAAAATATAATAGACTACAATTATATTTTAATTAAAACATAGTGGTTCAAGCAAATATAACTCAAGGAACCCACAAACTTCTTGAAAAGAAAAGAAAAGAACATCCAGCTGATGTACAGAAGCAGAGAGACTTGGGGTTAAAGATACACAGACCACTCAAATTAAAATAAATAAGGTCATAATAAAAACAACAACTCATTTCTAAAGGCAGAACTGAAATCAAAGAATTTGTTAAACTGTACAAAATCTTTGTTCGGTCACAACCAGAAAAACGGTTTTAGTCTCCACATTACGAGTAGTATATAGACAAAATAAATACTAAATTGAGCAGACTAAGTTTCTTTTCCTTTGAAAAAGAGACTGAACTGTGGCTCATATAGGTCTTTAAGATTTTGAAAAAATTAAACAGGGGAGTCTTATACATGTTTCCATTTGCCAGAGAGGCAAGAACTAGAGACTATCAAAATAAATCAGTCACAAATAAACCCTGTACAGAATTCAGGTAAAACCCTTTTACCCTTAGAGCAGGTAGAACAAGGAACTCAAAACAACATAATAGTTGAGGTGACTAGTATAGACGTAGTTAAAAAAAAGCTAGATTAGTATAAGGAAAGAGGAATACAAGAATCAGTTCCTTGGTTGTAATTGTTTGGGGCAGCACAGTGGCTCAGTGGTTAGTACTGCTCCCTCACAGCACAAGGGACCAGCAGGGTTTGATATCAGTCTTGGGCATCTGTGTTGAGTTTGCACATTCTCCCCATGTCCATGTGGATTTCTTCTAAAGATGTACAGTTTAGGTGGACTGGCAGGGTTACAGGGATAGGGTGGGGGCTGGGTGGGATGGCCTTCAGAGGGTCGACTCAATGGGCCGAATAGCCTCTTTCCGGACAATAGGAATTCCATGACTACAGAGCTTAAACACTGCTGACTGGAGACACCAGAGTGTCAATATTTTTCATCTTGTACTCATCAGGACTAGGATACAAGTTAGAGACTTGAAAAATATTTTCCAGTTTATTTCTTGGATCTTAGACCTCTTGAATGTAACACAAAAAGCTTCAACTGTGTGCCTTCTGTTAGCAACATTTAATGCAAGAACATGTTGATACAGTTATACGAAGAGACACAGGAGGCAGCTTGTGTGGAACATAAACACTGGCCTGGACCAGGTGGCCTAAAAGGCTGGTCTCTGCATTCTAAATATCACACTACATACAATGTAAAATTAGTATATTCAACATTCAAATTCTAGCTTAAAAGGACTTGACTGAAAAGTAGTTAAGACAAATGTAGACAAATTAGTAATTTTGTTCAATACAATTTCCTATTTTAATTCAATGAAATGGTTTTAATATATGTCAAATAAAATTTGATCTCTTTAATGGGATAGCTTTAGGTCGTTATTGATTTATATGCAATTCTTTAATGAACAAGCAATACACCCAAAATTAACTCTCTTGTGCACGAGAGTGACATGAAATGAATTGAATATTGTGGCCTTTTAAATAGTTGTGATTCTCCCACCTGCTGATATAGTTGCAAATTAGGCAGAAACGTGTGGTTTTTGATTCTCTTTCCATTGTTCGGCGAAGAGCAGCTTGTGCAGCATTCGTCATGGAATCTGCTTCATCTAAGATGACGATTTTAAATGGTGGAGCAGGTTTTCCACTGGAAGAAATAACAAAGATTGCATTGGTCTAAGGAAAAGATCTACAAACTGGATTACATTCGTGAAAAAGCACAAAGGGAGTCACTTACAGTAGCTCCAAAAGCTTGTTGCCACTCTCTCCCATAGCCTTCTGTCCCTTTAGTCCCAAGATCTATATCTTACCCCTTCTTGAAAACATTCAAAGTTTTGGCCTCAACTGTTTTCTGTGACAGAGAATTCCACAGGATCGTCACTCTCTAGGTAATGAAATTTCTCATCTCAGTCCTAAATCACCTACCCTGTAATTCTTAGTTTGTGACCCCCTGATTCTGGACTCCCTGGTCATCAGGAACATCCTTCCAGCATCTTAACAAAAAATACCCAAAGAACTGCAGATGCCGGAAATCAGAAACAAAACAGAAATTGCGGGAAAAGCTCAGCAGGTCTGGCAGCATCCGTGGAGAGAAATCAGAGTTAACGTGTCCGGTCCAGTGACCCTTCCTCAGAATCTTTTTGATTTTCTTTCCATTGTTCAGTGAACAGTAGCTTGTGTAGAGTTCGTCATCGAATCTGCTTCAACTGAGATGGCGATTCTAAACATCAGAGTAGGTGATCAAGACAGATCAGGACCTTTCGGAAGAAAGGTCACTGGACCCAAAACGTTAACTCTGCTTTCTCGCTACAGATGTGCCAGACGTGCTGAGTTTCTTCCTTTATCTAACCTGTCCAACTGTGTTCAAAATTTATACGTTTCTATAAGATCCCGTGTCACTCTTCTAAATTCCTGTGAATATAGAAACATAGAAAAGAGGGGCAGGAGTAGGCCATTCGGCCCTTAAACCTGCTCCACCTTTAAATATGATTGTGACTGATCATCCAACTCCTGTACCATCCTTCTCCCCATCCCCTTTGATCTGAGGAAAATAGTCAAATTTTAACTTCCATCATCTGATCGTCTGTATTTACCACCATAACACAATCTCTGGTGTCCCATTCATCTACAGATTTGCACAGTTTCTTTCGAAGTAATATTATCCTTCCTTATTTAGCCACGTACAAATTAGCATTCAGCAAGATATTTGTTGTTCTGGCTATAGCCTGAACTCCACATTCCTGTCTTGCCTTGATAACCTGAGACTCCTTCATTACTCCGAAATGTATCTACCTCTCCCTCAGAAGCATTCAATTACACTACTTCAACTGTTCTTGCAGAAGAGAGTTCCAAAATCTCACAACTCTCAGACAAAAAAAAATTCCTCTCTGTCTCGGTCTTAAATAGGAAACCCCTTATTTTTATATTGTCCCCTAGTTCTGGATTTACCCCACAAGGGACGACATTCTCTCAGCATCCACTTTTAAGGGGAGGTGATGGCCTAGTGCTGGACTGTTAATCCAGAGACCCAGGTAATGTTCTGGGCCCCTGGGTCCAAATCCTGCCACGGCAGATGGTGGAATTTGAATTCAATAAATATCTGGAAATTAAGAGTCTAACGATGACCCTGAATCCAATGTCAATCATCAGAAAAACCCATCTGGTTCACTAATGGCCTACATGTGGTTACTGCAATGTTGTTACTTTCAAATGCGCTCTGAAAAGGCTTAGCAAGCCATTCGGTGGTATCAATTGCTACAAAGTCTCAAGAAATAAGCGAAACCTGATGGATCACCTGGCATCAAACTAGGCACCGGAAAAGACAATGGCAGAAACAGCCCTGTCGACCCTGCAAAGTCCTCCTCACTAACATGTGGGGGTTAGTGCCAAAATTGGGAGAGCTGTCTCACAGACTAGTCAAGCAGCAGTCTAACACAGTCATACTCATAGACTCATACCTTACAGACAATGCCCCAGACACCACCATCACCATCCCTGGGTACGTCCAGTCTCACCAGTAGGACAGACCCAGCAGGGATGGAGGCACAGTGGTATACAGTCGGGAGGGAGCTGCCGCGGGAGTCCTCAACATTGACTCCAGATCTCATGAAGTCGTGTGGCTTCGGGTTAAACATGGGCAAGGAAATCTCCTGCTGATTTTTCACGTACCACGTTCCCTCAGCTGATGAATCAGTACCCCGCCACACTGAACAACACCTAGAGGAGGCACTGAGGATAGCAAGAACACAAAATGTACTCTGGGTGGGGCATTTCAATGTCCACCACCAAAAGTGGCTCAGCAGTACTACTGATCGAGGTGGTCGGGTTCTAAAGGACATAGCTGCTAGACTGGGTCTGCGGCAGGTGGTGAGGGAACCAACAAGAGGGAAAAACATACTTGACCCCATCGTTACTAATCTGCCAGCTGCAGATGTATCTGTTCATGACAGTATCGGTAAGGTGACCATCACACAAACTCCCGCTTTCACATTGAGAATAACCTCCATCATATTGTGTGGTACTATCAACATTCTAAATGGGACAGACTTCGAACAGATCTACCAACTCAAGATTGGTCCATCAACAACAGCAGAATTGTACTCCAGCACAATCTGTCACCTCATGGCCCGGCATATCCCCCACTCAACCATTACCATCAAGCCAGAGATCAACCCTGGTTCAATAGTGTGTGCAGGAGGGCCATGCCAGGAACAGCACCAGGCATACCTGAAGATTAGGTATCAACCTGGTGAAGCCACCAAACAGGACTAGTATACGCCAAACAGATGAAGCAGCGAGTGATAGACAGAATTAAACAATCCCACAACCAACAGATCAGATCTAAGCTCTGCAGTCCTGCCCCATCCAGTTGTGAATGGTGGTGGACAATTAAACAGCTCACTGGAGGAGAAGGCTCCACAAATATCCCCATTCTCAATGATGGAAGAGCCCAGCACATCAATGCAAAAGCCAAGGCTGAAGCATTCGCAGCAATCTGCAACCAGAAGTGCTGAGTGAATGATCCATCTCGGCCTTGTCCAGCGGTCCCCAGCATCATAGGTACCAGTCTTCAGCCAATTCGATTCACTCTGCGTGATGGCAAGAAACTATTGGAGGTACTTCATATTGCAAAGTCTATGGGCCCAGACAATATTCCATCAATAGTACTGAGCTCCAGAACTTGCTGCTCCCTTAGCCAAGCTGTTCCAGTACAGTTACAACACTGGCATCCACACAATGTGGAAAATTGCCCAAATACATCCTGTCCGCAACAAGCATGATAAATCCAACCCAGCCAATTACCGTCCCATCAGTCTCTCCTCGAACATCAGTAAAGTGATGGAAGGTGTCAGTAACGGCGCTATCAAGCAGCACTTGCCACCAATAACCTGCTCAGTGACGCCCAGTTTGGGTTCCGCCAGGGCCACTCAGCTCCTGACCTCATTACAGCCTTGGTTTAAACATGGACTAAAGAGCTGAATTCCAGAGGTGAGGTGAGAGTGACAGCCCTAGATATCAAAGCTGCATTCGACTGAGTGTGGCATCAAGGAGCCCTAGCAAAACTGGAAACAATGGGTATCAGGGGAAATCTCTCCAGTGGTTAGTGTAATACCTGCCACACAAGAAGACTGTTGGGGTTGTTGCAGGTTCGTCACCTCAGTTCCGGAACGTCTCTGCAGGAGTTCCTCAGGGTAGTGTCCTAGGCCCAACCAACTGCAGCTGCTTCATCAATGACCTTCCCTCCATCGTAAGGCCAGAAATGGGGATGTTCACCGATGATCGCACAATGTTCAGCACCATTCGTGACTCCTCAGATACTGAAGCAGTCCATGTTCACATGCAACAAGATATGCACAATATCCAGGCCTGGGCTGACAAGTGGCAGTAACATTCGTGCCATAGCTGTGTGTATTTACAAGATTGTGGCCTGGGGCCAAAGTAACTAGGCCCAGTATAAAATTGGCTAAACAATTTGTGTAAGTTAAGGTCTGACGGAATGTAAAGAGGCCAAGGTTACCACAGGGCAAAGGCAAGCAAGGATCAGCGCACACCTGTTGTGTGTATTGAGCAATGCGAGAGTCATAATGAGCTGAAACTCATTCAGCCATAACAATAGGGAGAGACTCTGTTGGGGTCTTTTGGCCAGACCTCCTGGCACCATGGAGTAATCAGATCTTGGAAAAGGGATGGGTACACCTGGGATAACCTCATTGTGCACTGTGATACCTGCCCTATGACCCTACTGGCTGAAGTCAGAGAACATTCCAGAAGGGCTCAGAAAGGGGGAGTAAGAAGGGACGCCTGACGGCCATTCCCTCAGCAAAGACTTGGCTGGTGAAGACTCTGTGTGAGACCCACCTTTGTACCAAGAAGACCCCGAGTACACCCCTCGATAGAGCTCAGTGAATTGGATCCAGCAGCCCAATCAAATTCACCAGAGCAGGCAGTAAGTCTGCTTCTCAGGCAGTCAGCCTAATTTGGGGGAAAATTAAACTAATTTGTTGTGTAAGAGTTGTTTGTTTAACTTAAGTGTGTTTTAATAAAACTAAGTCTGAACCACAGTCCTTTGTCTCATACAGCAAGAGCACTTGAGTAAACACATTTTATGAGTAATAAACTGGTTCAAGTGTCTGTACAGAATATTTCACAGGCAACAAAGATACACTGCAGAAATTCACCCAAACTCACAAACACTTCCAACTAGAAGCGCTCAACTGCTCCTCATATGCCATGCTCGCCATTCCTGGGATCATCCTTATGAACCTCCTCTGGACCACCCCTCTAAGACATCAAGAAACAGCTCAACACAGTGGATGCGACAATAGCTACAGGCCCCGACAACGTTCCTACAACAGGACTGAGGACTTCTACAGCACAACAAGCCATGGCCCTGGGCAAGCTGTCTCAGTGCAACTCCAACTACAACGTCTATTCGACAAGAAGGAAAATTGCCCAGCTATGCTCAGTTCCAAGAGGGGGATAACTCCAACCTCTCAGTCCCATACCTATAGTCAAATTGTTGGAAGTTCTCTTTAACAGAGCTGTCAAACAGCACATACACAGAAGTAGCCTGCCTCGTGCAGTTTCTGAAAGGTCCCCATGTGGAAATGCCACTGGATTACTACCCAGAGGACCGGGCTAATGCTCTGGCAGCCAGGGGAAGTTAAAAACAATGATTAAGTATTGAAATTTGAAATCTGGTCTCAGTAATAGTAACCTTGAGACAAATGTCGATTGTAAGCACTAACTTGATTCCTTAATTTGAAGGTTTTGGAGTAAATCTGTAGCTCGGGTTGTGGGTGTTGAGGTTGGTTGGCTCGCCGAGCTGATTTGTTGTTCCGCAGACATTTCGTTACCGTGCTTGGTAACATCCTCAGTGCAGCCTCTGATGAAGCTTCAGCATGTCTTCCCGCCTGGTTTTTAAACTCTGGAGTCCGTTGAGCTGGATTGCCTCACTTAATGTCCTTTCAGGAAGCAAATCGGTCATTCTTTCCTGGTCTGGTCTAAAAGTGACTCCAGACATGCAGAAATGTAGTTAAGTCTTAAATGCCCTCTGAAATTGCTGAACAAGACATTCACCCATATCTATCTGCTCCAAGGTCTAAAAGGATGGAGATAACAAGGTGTAGAGCTGGATGAACACAGCAGGCCAAGCAGCATCATACT
>NC_063344.1:2933757-2945841 GCF_021869965.1 Rhincodon typus
CATCCAGCTCTACACCTTTTTATCTCAGACTTTCCAGCATCTGCAGTTCCTACTATCTCTAAAAGGATGGATCTGGACAGAATACCACGCACTGACCTGGACTTCAGAAAAGAAAACGACACACTCAGTTCTGTCAACCCTGAGAAGGTCTCCTTCCTAACATCTGAGAGCTTGTGATATCATTTATAGAGCTTTGCCACAGACTACAAAGAAAGGAGGAGACCATTCAACCCACTAAATCTCCCTCCATTCTATTTCATGCCTGACCATCTCCTCAATGCACTTCTAATGCACTATCTACATAGCCCTTAATGACATTAGTCATAGAAACATATAAAATAGGTGTTGGAGTAGGTCATTCAATATAATGATGGCTGATCCTGTATTCCACACCATACTCCTGCTCGCTCCCCAACTCTAGAAATCCATCTATTTTGTTCTTGTTTACATTCACTTGGCCTCCACAATCTTATGTGATAGAAAATTCCCTAAGTTCATCAGACCCTGAGTAAAGAAATTACTACAGATCTCAGTACAAAGTGGCCTGTCCTGCACCCTAAGACTGTGATCCCTCGCTTCAGAAACATCATCACTGCATCCAGTCTGTCCAGCCCTGTAAGAGATTTATATGTTTCACTGAGATCCCCTCTCATTCTTCTAAACTCCACTGAATACAGGTCCAGACTACCCAATTTCTGCTCATACAACAAACCCGCCAGCCCAGGATCAGTCAATCATCCTTCGCTGCATTTCCTCTGTAATGAGGATATTCTTTAATAGGTAAGGAAACAAAACCTACACACAATACTCCAGAAGCCCCTTGCCATTTGTGGAACATGCCAATATCCCTTTGACAAGTCTTTTCATAATAAACTGTTCAAGCCCAATCTTCTCAATACAATCCTCCAATTGTGAAGACAGATATGAGTCTGCTCATGCATGCGGACTGTGCAATAAACCATCCACAGCCATTGTGATACATGTGGTTTCAGCACTATCACAACGGGTTAGCTCCAGTTACTGTGACTCGATTCAGTAATGTCATTGTCAATCATGGCACGACGCACTGGAATCGCATGCTGGAAAATAAACCCCGTTATTCCATAAGTCATCACAACAGTTAAGATTTATAAAGTAGGCCAAATGACCAAATTTGCCTTCATTGGTCAGAACATTGAGGATAGGAGCTGGGACATCGTATTGGGGCTGTACAGACCACTGGTGAAGCCACATTCAGAATACTGCATTCTGATCATTCTTCTAGAGGAAGGATCTTGTGAAACTTGAACGGATGCAGAAAAGATTTACAAGGATATTGCCAGGACTGGAAGGTTTGAACTCTAGGGAAAGTCTGTAAAACCTGAGGCTTTTTTCCTGGAGGGTTGGAGGCTGAGAGGTGACCTTATAAAGATTTATAAAATCATGAGGAGCATAGATAGGGTGAATATTTTTAAGGTGAGAGGGTAAAGTTTTAAAAAAAGGACCTGAGGGGCAACTTTTTCACACAGACGATGGTGCGTGTATGGAATGAGGTGCCAGAGTGGTGGAGACAGGTGCAATCACAACATTTAAAAGGCATCTGATGGGTATATGAATAGGAAGGGTTTAGAGGGATATGGGCCAGATTCTGGCAAATGGGACTAGGTCAGATTGGGGTGTCTGGTCAGTATGGACAGGTTGGACCGAAGAGTCTGTTTCCATGTTGTATGACTTTAATTCACCCGATTTGCAGACCCAGGTTGATCAAGGTACGTATCAAGAGTTACTATTTATTACAAATAATTAGACTCTAGCTAGAAATAAACAGTTATTACCCTCAGCATATGACACTACTAATAAAAGCTCTAATCCACTTCTAAATTCCCCCTCATACAGACAAGAGAGACATTGATAGGAATAAAAATATAAAAGGAATGGGACAGCAAAACTGGAAATGCAGTTCAGCAGTCTTTTTTTAAAAAAAAGATCCGTTGAGCTGGTTCTTGCTGACCAGAAGGTTTCTTCTTGGTTTTCCTTTTCCAAATGCTTCCACTGGTTTGAAAGAGGCACAAGGTGACAGGTTCTGTAATAGAAAGTTTTTGTCTTACTGCGTAAATGTTACAGCCTACAACAACCACTGAAGGATAGATAAACTGGCATTCTTTGGGTTTAAAGGGGTTTTGACTGCAGAGAACAGAGAGACAGCTCCTGAGCTGGAGGATAACTGATCACTTCTCTGTATCTTGTGCCCAATCCCAAGCTGCTCAGTTACAAGACAGCCAATCACATAGCTGTAGGCAGGCAAAACACCATCGTCATCAATAATGAGTCACTAGTCTTCAGCCGGATAACACTCTTGATGCCAAACAAAGCTCCATCTGTAAACAATCTCTCAGCTCCAGTTTGTCTACAAACACATCAATTACTGCCTATTCAAACAGCTGTGACCGCCAGCCAGGTTACTTGCTTTTCAAAACTTGCAGCAATCATTGCAAAATCCTGATTTTAAATAGTTGTAATTTGTGACACAAACACAAAAATAAAAGATATGGACTTTACAATCATGAACCTAACCTCTTCCCTCGTGGGCTAACTTCTCTATATTGACTCTGTAACAGTATGATCGCACATCCCTTGTATTAACATGGCTAAAGATATTTTCCCTGACCTATTTACTGAAATCAACTTATAACTCTCATAAGAGCTTGAGGCACTTGATATATTTAGGTGCGATAGCATATTATTCTATCTAATTTTTCAGCACCTCCTATTATTCAATCTGATTACAGAAGGTTGACATTGAAATTTTCAATTTCTGATTCAGTCTGAAATTATTTCAATATTTTTGTTTCATTTTCTACTCCTTCTACCACTATAAATACAATCCTCCTTCTTATAACATCGTTTCAATATATTGACATGACAGATTTGCTGATTTTTCCTCCTGTCTGGATTCACAGCATTGAGTTTCTTTTTGATTGGGTAAGGCCATGTCTCTAAGAACAAACTTTCAAACTTTGATTTCTGAAGAAGGGTCTAGGCCCGAAACGTCAGCCTTCCTGCTCCTCTGATGCTGCTTGGCCTGCTGTATTCATCCAGCTCTACACCTTGTTATTTCAAACTTTGGTCTTTCTTTATGCTCAAGTTTTCATTGTTTGTTGGGTAATCTTCAGATATTTTTTGGACAACTCGCACATTTTAGTTTTATTTGGAAACTTGACACATAGTAAAGTTTCTGAACATTTATTTTCTTGAACACTTAAGGGGTCCTCTCACCTCATGCCCGTACATCAATTCAACAGGACTGAATCTTGTGGACTTTTTAGGGACATGCCTAATGGAAAACAGCAAAAAGAAATTCCTTCATTCCAATCAAATTCCTGAGAATAAACTCTCATCATGATCTTTAAAGTTTGATGTCATTTTTCGAATGATCCTTAACACTGTGGATGATAAGCTGAAGGTGTATCACTCTCAAAACCCAGAAACACAAAAATGAAACTAAAACAATGTTTTAGCCCCCTTTACACACAAAATACATGAATAAATATAAATCATGTTTTCAAGCTTAACTCATTTCTTCACTTTAGAACTCAAGTTTATAATAACAATAATAAGGATATACTGTCAGCCTTACTACCACAACAGCAAATTCATGGTTGGATATGATGGGAGAGGGTTAAGTGTGGAACTCAAAGACTGGCACAGTCCAGTTGTCCAAATGACTTGTTTCTGTCTTATACATTCTCTCCAATCATTAGGCTTTAGTAAACGAATAAAAAACCCATGGTTTTGTTCTGGTCCTCCTGAAATAATAAAATAATTCATAATAACGTTTTCACAATAACTCTAACTCTCACAGAAAGGTTGCTACTTACTCTGGGCGAGAGCCAGCTACAGTCAATTGTGCAAAGTTTTTCACCTTTTCTCGAATAACCTGGATACCACGTTCATCAGAGGCATTTAGTTCAAGAATTCTCTTCCGGTACAACTCCGGTCTGCAAAGGTTGCACAGCATTAATGTCAGTATATCAGATGAAATAAGGTCAAGCTGTTGGTAAGCCACATTCCTGCAGGTTAAGCATTTCCTACAAGTTACAAACCTAATGCTGCTTTTGAAGAAACAGATTTTAAAGAACTTCAGTTTTTTTTTGCTGGGAAGAGGACAAATTAATGGGGTTATATGCATTTCAACAAGTCATTGAGCACTGTAGATATCGTGGATTTCTAAGCAGCTGTCAAAGGGGTCACGAAATTGGTGTAGCGCATCTTGCAGATGGTTCACACTACTGTTACCAGTTGTCATTGATGAAGGAAACAGAAGTTTAAGCTGTTGGACAAGGTGCCACTTAAGCAGCTACTTTGCACTTCAGGGTGCCAACTGTCTCGAGTGTTGCTGGAGCTACACTTGTCTTGGCAGGTCCTGACTTGTGCATCATGTGCAGTGGAAAAGCTTTTGGAATTTAAGAGGTGAGGTATCCACCATAAAAAATATCCAGTCTCTAACACCCTTTTAGCCAGTGTTAAAACAACTGGTCCAGTGAGGTTTCTACTCAATGGTGGGCCAACCCTCCCGATCCCAGAATGTTGATGGTTAAGGTAATTTAGAGATGGTAACTGCGGCACAAGACATTTGAAAACTGTTTCTTTTCTGCTGAATCCAATTTGAACTCTACTCAGAGTAAGAACTGCAGATGCTGGTGTCACAGATAACAGCAGTGTGGAGCTAAAGGAACACAGCAGGCCAGGCAGCATCAGACGAGCAGGAAAGTTGATGTTTTGGGTTGGGACCCTTCTTCAGAAATGGGGGAGGGGGGAGGGAGCTCTGAAATAGAGGGAAGAGGGGTGGGGCTGGGGAAGGTAGGTGGGATGGTGATAGGTGAGTGCAGGTAGGGAGTGGTGGGAATTGGTCAGTGAGGTGGGAGGTGGAGATAGGTGGGACGGATGATGGACAGGTTGTGTCAGGTCAAGGAGGCAGGGATGAGAGGGAGGGTTGGTCATGGGATGAGGCCAGAGGAGGGGAGATTTTAAAACTAGTGAATTCCACGTTTAGGCCATTGGGTTGTAGGCTCCCGAGGCGGAATATGAGGTGCTGCTCCTGCAGTTTGCGGGTGGTGTCATTGTGACACTGGAGGCGGCACAGGATGGACATGTCAACCAGGAAGCGGGGAGGGGTAGTTGAAATGGTTCGCAACCAGAAGGTGTTGTCGTTTGTCGCAGACAGAATGCAGGTGCTCTACAAAACAGTCTCTGAGCCTCCGCTTGGTCTCACATACGTAAAGGAGGCCACATGCACATCCGTCAATGAGGTCTATTGCATCCCCTACTCCTGATGTGCCCTCCCCTACATCAGTGAGGCCAAGCAGAGGCTCAGAGACCGTTTTGTAGAGCACCTGCGCTCTGTTCGCAACAAACGACAACACCTCCTGGTCGCGAATCATTTCAGGGAGGTGATGGCTAGTGGTATTATCACTTGACTGTTAATCCAGAGACCCAGATAACATTCTGGAATCCTGCCACGGCAGACAGTGGAATTTGAATTCAATAAAATATCTGGAATTAAGAATCTAATGATGACCATGAATCCATTGTCGATTGTCAGGAAAAACCCATCTGGTTCACTAATGTCCTTTAGGGAAGGAAACTGCCATCCTTACCTGATCTGGTCTACATGCGACTCCAGACCCACAGCAATGTGGTTGACTCTGAACTGCCCGTGGGCAATTAGGGATGGGCAATAAATGCTGCCTGGCCAGCGACACCCTCATCCCGTTAATGAATAAAGAAAATAAAACAAATCTCCACCTCCCACTCCATGGGTAACATGACCATCCTGGGCCTCCTCTAGTGTCACAATGACATTACACGCAAACTGGAGGCGCAGCACCTCATATTTCGCCTCGGGAGCCTACAGCACGATGGCCAAAATGTGGATTTTACCAGTTTCAAATCTCCCCACCCCCTGCCTCATCCCATGACCAACCCACCCTCTCATCCCCACCTCCTTGACCTAACACAACCTGTCCATCTCTCCCACCTATCCACTCCTCCCTACTACTCACTGACCAATCCCCACTACTCCCTAACTGCACTCACCTATCACCATCCCACCTACCTTCCCCAGCCCCACCCCTTCTCTCTCTATTTCAGAGCTCCCTTCCCCCTCCCCCATTTCTGAAGGGTCCCAACCCGAAATGTTGACATTCCTGCTCCTCTGACGCTGCCCGGCCTGCTGTGTTCCTCCAGCTCCACACTGTGTTATCTTGAACTCTACACTATTTTTTTTAAACAAGTTCAATGCCAGCTTACCCAAAAAGTTCCCTCGCTGCAGCGAGTATTGTAGAAGTTTTTCCTGTGCCAGGAGGTCCATAAAAAAGCAAATTAGGAAGCTGCAAAAGAAAGCAAAAGCATTTTGCAAAATAAATCTACAAGAATATCTTCACTTAAACCAGACACTAACTTACGAATGTATGATTTAGGAGAAGTATGCCAATCAGTTTTTCAAACCTGCTCCCCATTCAGTAAGATCACAGCTGTATGTTTGTGTTTTAAATTCCATGTTTCTATCTAACCCAATGATCTTTGATTCTCTCGCCTAATGAGAATCTATCCACCTGTGTTTGAAAATATTCTGAGGCAGAGTTCCAAAGTTGCACAACGCCCAGAACAGAAAAAAAACTGAAAGAACAGCGGACGCTGGAAAAAGGAACAAAAATAGAAATTGCTGGAAAAGCTCACCGGGTGTGGCAGCATTTGTGGATAGAAATCAAAGTTAACTTTTCGGATCCAGTGTCTCTTCCTCACTTGTTTTTGTTGCCCCAGAAAAAAATTCCCCTCATCTCACTCCTAAAAGGGCAGCCTCTAATTTTAAAACAGCAGGCATTTATTAGAACATCATCCTTTCTTCTTCAAGCTGTGATAGGATAGAACAAAACATCTTCTCTGAGAGCACTCACAATTGCTATAGGGAGGAGGTTGTGAAATTTGGAAGAGCTCAGAAAAGGTTTACAAGGATGTTGCTGGAGTTGGAACATTTGAGCTACAGGGAGAGGCTGGATAGGCTGGGGCTATTTTCCCTGAAACATCAGAGGCTGAGGGGAGACCTTATAGAGGTTTATAAAGTCATGAGGGGCATGGATAGGTTGAATAGTCAAGGTCTTTTCCCCAGAGTCGGGGAGTCCACAACTAGAGGGCATAGGTTTAAGGTGAAAGGGGTAAGATTTAAAAGGGACCCAAAAGGCAACTTTTTCATGCAGAGGGTGGTGCATGTATGGAATGAACTGCCAGAGGAAGTGGTGAAGGCTGGTACAATTACAACATTTAAAAGCCATCTGTTTAGGTATATGAATAGGAAGGGTTTAGAGGGATATGGGTCAAATGCTGGCAAATGGGATTAGATTAATTTAGGATATCTGGTCAGCGTGGATGAGTTGGACTGAAGAGTCCGTTTCTGTGCCATACATCTCTATGATTCTATGCAGGATAATCTCAGCTCAGACCCTAAGACGTACAAATGCCCTGAACTTTACACAACCAAACAATCTCAAACTATCCCTTTGGTAATTTGACTCACCATGGAGTGTTCAGAACAGCTTGGCTTGTGGTTGCCTCTCACCTACACTGACTGCGTTAAAATCAAGATATCGTGGCCCTAATGGAGTTACAATAGGTCTCTAGGTGCCTCTGTGCTGGGAGGGAAAATCAGCCCAATTTCTGCTACCTGCTAGCCAGTGATGAAGAAGACTGTGCATACAGTCAGTGAGCACTGATACGCTGGGCCAATATATACCTACCACCCCAACTGATTAACAGCCTGTCACCTGTGGGTTAGTCTCTCACACTTAAAGTGACCATTTAAAACTGCCAAATATTGGTTGCAGAACTGGGCATCACAAACAGAAAAAGGCCTGTCCTTAGCTCTGAGATTGGGAAAGCACCATCACTCAAAAGATTAAAAAAAAGAAGAGATTAGACAGACAGCATTAATGTTGAGGACCAAAACTGCACAGGTTTGGTCTCACTCTCACTCTGTACAATAGCAGCAAGACATCCCTGCTCCTTTGGTCCAATCCTCTGGCTATGAAGGCCAACGTCCCATTTGCCTTCTTCACCACCTGTTGAACCTGTATGCTCACTTTCAGTGACTGGTGTACAAGTCTCGTTGCACCTCCCACTTTCTCAATCTATCGCTATTCAGACAATAATCTGCCTTCCTGGTCTTGTTCCCAAAGTGGATAACCTCACATTTATCCACATTATACTGTGTCAGCCCTATATGTGTCCACTTACTCAGCCTGTCCAAATCACACTGAAGCATCTCGGCATCCTGCTCACCGCTCACCCTCCCACCTAGCTTGGTGTTATTTGCAAATTGGAGATATTACATTTAGTTCCCTCATCTAAATCATCGATATATATTATGAATAGATTTCACAATTTAATTCTGAAAGAACTGTAATTTAAGGAACAGGAGCAGCATTACTTTTTTTTATTGTAATACATCTGTCTGCCATCTAAAAAAGATATTGAACTGGGAATTAATAAGTACTTGCAGTGGGTTTGACACTCACATCAGCTCCTTCAAGTGACTTCTTTAGCACAGCCACAACTTCCTCCTGAAATGCCACTTCAGAGACACATTTTGGACGGCTGCAGGCAAAGAACAATAAACCAGACAGATTGAGGGGAAATCTCAGTTCAAACACACAAATTTGTTTTGTACAAATTGCATCCATCTCCCAAATCACAAAAGGAAATTAGTTAGTAATTCTCATCCATTGTGATACAATGAAGGATAACACAAATAGTCTCTTTTCAGGTGTGAAGCAGTCAGTCACGTGTTCAGCATTCCTGCTTTACTCACTTTACCTCAAGAGAATTTTCCATTATCCTTCAAAGCAACCCACTGGATTTTGACAGGGTGCACAGGCAACTCATTTTTAAAAGGCTAAGAAATTGCTCAGACCATTGAGTATAGGAGTTGGGATGTCATTTTTAGGTTGTGCAGGATATTGGTGAGGCCTCTTCTGGAGCACTGTGTACAGGTCTGGTCACTCTGCTGTAGGAAGGGTATTATTATACTGGAGAGGGTTCAGGAAAGAATTACCAGGATGTTGTTGTGGATCGAGGGTTTGAGATTTAAAAATAGATTTTTTCACATGAGTGTAGGAGGTTGAAGGGTCACCTTATGGAAGTTTATAAAATCATGAGGGGAATAAATAAGGTGAATGACAAGGGTCTTTTCCTCAGGGTTGGGGGGGGTTCAAAATTAGGAGGCATATTTTTAAGGTGAGAGTAGGAAGATTTAAAAAGTATGTGATGGGCAACTTTTTTTTTTTAAACACAGAGTGTGGAATGAATTGCCAGAGGAAGTGGTGGATGCAGGTACAGTTACAACATTTAAAAGACATTTGAGTAAGTTCAGGATTAGGAAGGGTTTGGAGGGATATGGGCCAAATGCAGGCAGATGGGACTAGTTTAGTTTGGGAACATGGCTGGTGTGGATTGGTTGGAACGATGGGTTTGTTCCCATGTTGCATGGCTCAATGAATGCTGAACAGACATTTTAATTCAGATGATAGTGTGTTAATTAAAATGAAATAGGCACTTAAAAAAAAATTCACAATTATCATAATCAATTTCATAACACTGGCTATTGTAAAGGTTTTGACGTTGTGATTTTTGGAAACTATTCTTGTCCAGAATTACCCAAGGTCATTTAAAGTTTTTGAGAAGATTTGTAGCTCGGGTTGTAGACTTGCTCACCGAGCCAGTGTGTTTGATTGCAGATGTTTCGTCACCCTGCTGGGTAACATCGTCAGTGCGTCTCCGGTGTAACATTGGTATTCTGTCCTCCTTGTTACTTATATGCCACGGTTTACTGGGGTGATTGGCATCTCTTCCGACCAACCATCCCAGCAAACTGAGGCATATAAATAACAAGCAGGACAGAACACCAACGCTTCACCGGAGGCGCACTGACGATGTTACCCAGCAGGGTGACCAAACGTCTGCAATCAAGCCCACCGGTTCGGCGAGTGAGTCTACAACCTCACCTAAGGTCATTCTCATGCGAAATGTCAACTTTGCATCATTCACATGTAAACTTTTGTTTTGGTGCTGGACATCAAAAAGTCAAAAAACAAAATGACAGAAAGCATGCATGTGTTTTGTAATCCACACAACAGGTTCCCATGTTGACCACTGTCAGGGCCAGTTACTGAGCAGAAACCAAGCACTTGATCTTATTATGCACACCTCTCGAAACTCTGAGCTTGGCATCTGACTGCAGGCAATCCCCCTACTTTCTGACCTAGAGCAGTGTGTGAGCCAAGAGAAAAGAAGAAAGAAAACTACGAACTCCTGAAGCAAAAGCTGAGAGATTTCCAGTGATTTAATACATGGCATATTCTAGAAGACTAGATAACAGTTAAGATCTCTACAGGCTGGGGAAGCAACTTGTGAAGGTTTGCATCTAACTTTCTCATCATGACAAAAAAGAAGACAATCACATGAAACTATAACAACTGTACGATTACAAACCACATGCACAAAAACCGAGCAAAGATTTCTAATCTTCCACATAATCCTGAAAGAAAAGGACACATGATACTACACAAAGCATCATTTGGAGTTAGTTTCTTACTATTTCTCCACCCATGGAACTGGTTTTTGCTTTTTGTTCTCTCCACTGGTTCCTGCTGCAGCTTTTTCTTTCACTGGTTTAGAGCTGATCACTCCAGGTCCTTTTAAAAATGCTTGCATCTTTCACCTTCCAATACAAATTGCAAATATTAAATGTATGAGATTTTTTAGGGACAAAAGGAATGAAGATGCAAAAAAAAATCTTGACCGACAGCAGTAACACTGAAGCCAGAGGCTGTAAATCACAAGGATATGATGACAGGTTGAACTTCGGTTCAATATGTTCAATTCCCAGTTGAATACACGGGACATAGCTGTATGCATGTGAGTTGCTGTGTTTTGCCTACAGGCCACCTGTAAGTACATCTCAAAACAAACTCCTTGAGGAGGTTCAATATTTTGAAAGCATTCTTTTTCTTCTCACAAATAATACATACATCATGTTGTAACAAATTATATATCTTCAATTTTGCATCCCCTCCAGCCATTCATGAATTCCTAACTGAAGGATGTGCAAACAAACCATGATCCTTGAGATAACAAGGTATAGAGCTGGATGAACACAGCAGGCCAAGCAGCATCATAGGAGCAGGAAGGCTGACGTTTCGGGCCTAGACCCTTCATGAGAAATGGGGGAGGGGAAGAGGAACAATGATCCTTGCTCAGCATAGCTCTGACATCCTGCACTTGCTCATCTGTCCAGTTTTCCCAACCTTGGGGTGTCTGATTGTTAACTGCCATGGAAAAGTTTAAGTAGCATTATAATTACATTATTGGTCTAACAGTCTAAAGATCAGAAATCACAACACACCAGGTTACAGCCCAACGGGTTTATTTGAAATCACAAGCTTTTGGAGCACTTCACCTGAGGGAGGAGCGGCGCTCTGTTCAGAGACGCTCACAGACAGGGACCCTCACCCTCATACACAGACAGACAGACAGACAGACAGACAGTGACCCTCACCCTCATACACAGACAGACAGACAGACAGACAGGGACCCTCACCCTCACCCTCATACGCAGACAGACAGGGACCCTCACCCTCACCCTCATACACAGACAGACAGACAGGGACCCTCACCCTCACCCTCACACACAGACAGACAGACAGGGACCCTCACCCTCACCCTCATACACAGACAGCCAGACAGACAGGGACCCTCACCCTCACCCTCATACACAGACAGCCAGACAGACAGGGACCCTCACCCTCACCCTCATACACAGACAGACAGACAGACAGGGACCCTCACCCTCACCCTCATACACAGACAGACAGACAGGGACCCTCACCCTCACCCTCATACACAGACAGACAGACAGACAGACAGGGACCCTCACCCTCACCCTCATACACAGACAGACAGACAGACAGGGACCCTCACCCTCATACACAGACAGACAGACAGACATACAGGGACCCTCACCCTCACCCTCATACACAGACAGACAGGGACCCT
>NC_063344.1:2945851-2946167 GCF_021869965.1 Rhincodon typus
CTCACCCTCACCCTCATACACAGACAGACAGGGACCCTCACCCTCACAGACACTGATCCACAACCTCCCGACTTTCTTCTTGTTACCTCTGCTAAAACTCCCGCCAACAACGGTACACTGACCACATTTCCGCTTCCGGTGGTGTCCCGGACAAACCCGTCCGGGTGGAAACCGGCTCCGAGACAAACCGACCCTCCCCCCCTCATCTCCACGGTCCCTTTGGACATTGAATCTTCTTCAGGAGGAGCTCGATATCGTTCTTGGGGATGGAAGGAGGTGTGGGTGGGGGTGTGGGTGGGGGTGTGGGTGGGGGTGT
>NC_063344.1:2946667-2964625 GCF_021869965.1 Rhincodon typus
ACACCCCGACATAAGTGATGAGGATGAGACAAAAAGTCTGCAGAGGAATGTAGGCAGGTTAAGCAAGTGGGCAAAAATTTGGCAGACAGAATTTAATGTGGGAAAATTTGAAGTTATACATTTTGGCAGGAAGAATAGAGGTGCTGAATATTATTTGAAAGGAAAAATATTGCAGAAAGATACAGAATAAAGGGGTTTGGGAGTCTTCCACCATGAACCACAAAAAGCTAGCATCAAAGTTCAGGGACTAGTAGGGAAGGCAAATGGAATGTTGGCCTTTATTTCAAAGGAAATGGAATAAAGAAGTAATGACATGTAACTGTTCTGGTTTGTTAAACAGTTGTGTTTCTATTTTGTAATTTTGCTGCTGTCTGTAGAAGAGCTGCCAGTTTTGTTCCAGGTTACCTGCCATTTTAATTGAGACTGGGAGAGGAAAATCTGCAGCCATTTTCTGTTCCCCAGTATTTCCAGTGCAGACTGTTTCTTTGTGTTTTCTTAAGGTTATTTCGATTGCTTCTACAGCTTTCACTGAACATTCCCATATTACTCTGACAGAAGCAGTGATTTTTTTTAACAGTTCTTCCACACTCAATCTCAGAAATCACATGACACCAGGTTATAGTCCAACAGGTTTATTTGAAATCACAAGCTTTCAGAGCACAGCCCCTTCATCAGGTGAAGTGGACTTCAGGTACATTTCCCCCCACTTCACCTGATGAAGGGTCTTCACTCCGAAAGCTTGTGATTTCAAATAAACCTGTTGGACTTCAACCTGGTGTCATGTGATTTCTGACTTTGTCCATCCCAGTCCAACACCAGCACCTCCACATCATAGCACTCAATCTCAGCTTCACTTCTGATACAATGGTCTGTGTTCAGAAGGCAACAGTCTGGCTGGAATAGAGTGGTTAAGATGGCTGAAATGCATGTCCCTCGTGGTAGAGGTCACAAAGCAGCAGCAGACCAGGAAGGACATTTGTACACAAGTGCATTTCAATTTGAACAGTAAGCATAATCAGTGACAGGTGTGATGCAGTGCAGCAAGAGGAGATGGGCTTTCTAGGGTGCAGAAGGTACGAAAGGCATGGTTTGTAGCAAGTACTAACCAGACAATTGTCAGCTACTTGGGCACAGCAAGAGGCAGCAAAGTGGGAGTTTGGATTGTGGAACATCACCTGGTCTCTGCAAAGCTGCAGAGACAGTCAACCATCTGTCCTGTACTAGCATTGGCTGTGAGCATTGCAGTATTCCATTGGGCCTTCCCAGGACACCACTCCATTGTGGAGGTACCTATATTCACATGAGAACATCTGGAATACAGCAGGAAAAGGTGGTATGGCCATTTGAACCTGCTTCATCATTCATTAAGATATGGCTAATCTTCCTCAAATATTCTGCTGACATCTACTGGCACAATGAGGCAACAGTTCAGTCACTGCAATGAGGGAAGTCATATTCCTGATATCAGAATGAGAACAGTCATTCAACTTTATTGTTTTGTCACGCATATATTTAAAATAATAGACTTACAGTTTTTAAATTCGCTCTTAGGATGTGGGCATCACTGGCTGGGCAAGCATTTATTGAACATCCCTAGTTGACCTTGAGAAGGTGGTGGTGAGCTGCCTTCTTGAACCACTGCAGTCCATGTGCTGTAGGTTGACCCACAATATTATGAGGGAAGGAATTCCAAGATGTTGATCCAGCCACAGTGAAGGAACAGCGATACATTTCCAAGTCAGGATAGTGAGTGGCTTGGAGAGGAGCTTGCAGGGGATGGTGTTCCCATGTACCTGCTGCCCTTGTCCTTCTAGATGGAAATGGTCATGGGTTTGGAAGGTGCTGTTTGAGGATCTTTGTTGAATTTCTGCAGTGCATCTTTAGATAGTATACACTGCTGCTACTGGGTGATGATGGAGGGAGTGGATGCTTGTGGAATCTGTATTCACAGTTTAGTTTCTATTGTGTAGGATTTGATGACCTGATTCCCTTGGTTAACTGATCAAACCTTGTCTGCTTCCTGATGAGTTAAGAAGCACCCAGTGTCTATTAACTAGTGACCGATGAAAGGCAGTTGAAGAATTGCAATTTAGAAATTTACAGCATTGATCCTAGTTCTTGATTTCAAAGACTCATGACAACAGTGTGCTCCATATTTAAAGAGAAATAAATTCAGAAAATGATGATGATTCCAAATTGTATGGTGATTGATTCTGGAAATGAAAGTTAGGAAATTAATTCATTCTACTTAGAAAAAAAAATTAAGGGATATGTTTCAAATTTAAAAGTCTTGAAGTGATCAGATAAGGTGGTGTAGAGAGGTTATAATATCGAAAACGATGATTTTGGAACCAGGAAGTATGAACAATGATGAGAAATGGAAACTGCAAAGTTATGGTTTAATTTCTATCATTTTATGGAGAAGAGTGCCACCTGCTGCCACAGAAACTCCATTCTGACATCCACAACAACATCGGATTAATTCTTGACTTATCAAAGAAGGCACGTGGATTTCAATTTGCAAGATATTTCTTTTGAAAGGTTTATGAGGACCTGGATAATGAGGTTGAATGGATTTTATTTTACATACAATCAGGATGCCTACAACCGGAATGCCTGGTTTAGGAGGGTAATAAAAATAACCAATATTCTCCCTCCTGACTGATATCCTGGATGTGCCTCATGAGTGTTGGATGGGGATAAGCATAGGGACTTTTTGTAACAATGTTCCCACTGAAGGACCATGTAAGAATAATGACAAATTGCAGAAGGTACTGGAGGATAAACAATATCCATGGAAGCCTACTGAAAAAACAGCTAGTGTTTTCTAGATGGGAAGGGAGAGAATTATAAGACAAATCTCACTGGATAATCTTCTATGTTTACAGAAAAAGAAGTAACAGGATGGAATGATGGATGAGTGACCTACGGGAGTATTGGATCTAGTTTTAAAGAGAGCTGGAACTACAGTTTCCTTTCAACAAAGAACAAAAGCTCAGAATCTTGAAAACAGACTTTGTTCTCATTAGTGTGATGGTGCATGCCCTTCATAATGTTTTCATAACATTTCTGTACTCTTGTGAAAGATATTTGCTTGGGGGAATGAACCACATTTCCTGATTTTAGCAAAAACCAAGGTCTGTTCGATATGTTCTAAATTTCTTTTGCAGCAATCGAATGTTACCTGAAGAAAAATAAGCCACATGCTTCCAAGCATGTTATCCTTTTACAAACATACAAACAAATGAATTAGAAGTTGGAGGCCATTCAGCCCTTTGAGCTTGGTCTGCAGTTCAGTAAGATCACGGCCGATCTTATTGTGGCCTCTCAACTCCGTTTTCTTGCCTGCTCCAATACCCTTTGCCGCTCTTGTTAGACAAGAATCCGTCTATCTTCACACTGTATTGAACCTGCTTCCATCATTCTCTGGGAAAGATAATTCAACAGACTCTGAGAGAACAGACCTTTACTCATCTCTATCTTAAATGGGAGACCTGTATTTTGCAAACTGTGTTCTCTAGCCCAAGTTGATACAGTGTGAATCGGGAGAACACAGCAGGCCAGGCAGCATCAGAGGAGCAGGAAAGTCGATGTTTCGGGTTTACACCCTTCATCAGGCATTAACCAGAAACATCAACTTTCCTGCTCCTCTAATGCTGCCTGGCCTGCTGTGTTCCTCCAGCTCCACACTGTGTTATCTCTGACTCCAGCATCTGCAGTTCTTGCTATCCCCTAGTCCAAGTCTTTCTCACTAGAGAAACATTTCAGCATCCACCCTGTCAAGCAGGATCATGTATGTCTCAATAAGATCAGTTCTCAATCCTCGAAACTCCAATGAATACAGACCCAAGATGGCAGAGCTTTCCTCATCCCAGGAATCAGTCGAATGAACCTTCTCTAACCTGATTCAAATGCAATTATGTCCCTTCATAAATAAAGAGATGCAGTCCTCTAGATGTGATCTCACCAATACTCTGTACAGCTGTAACAAAACATCCCCACTTTCATATTCCAATCTCCTTATAATAAATTATAAGTTATATTATATTATTATAAATTATATTATAAACCACCTTCTATTTGCCTTTCTAACCACTTGCTGTCTCTGCATATCAACAATTTGAGGTTCTCATACTTAGGACATCCGGATCCCTCTGTACCTCAGAGTTCTGCAATCTCTCCCTATTTTAGCTGTTTTTCCTGTTGCAGCATGGATCTTACAGCTCCTCTGACATTGCAGGCTTAGTTAAAGATTTGTTATAGTTTTATTACAATTATTATATTTTAAGTATAAGATTTTTGTTCATTTTATTTCATTAACATTCAAAAATACCAAAAAAAACCAAAAAAATTGATTCAGAGATAGTAGGAACTGCAGATGCTGGAGAATCTGAGATAACAAGGTGTAGAGCTGGATGAACACAGCAGGCCAAGCAGCATCAGAGGAGCAGGAAAGCTGACATTTCGGGCCTCGACTCTTCTTCAGAAAGGCCCAAAACATCAGCCTTCCAGCTCCTCTGATGCTGCTTGGCCAGCTCTACACCATGTTATCCCAAAAAAATGGAATTTTTTTTTCAAAATGGACTTTTTTTTAAATGAGCTTTTCAGGGCCTTTGGCAAATGGCTGAGGTTTGTTTTTTATTCTAAATTTAGAAGCTTATAAAACATTATACATGTTAAAGGGATTTTTTTACATTGCAAAAGTGTTTTTTTGAAGAACTGAACAGTTTGTTTTAAAAATAAGGAGTTGTGTTTTCATTTTGGGGAGTCCTACACATGGTTGGCTCTGGAGGAATTCATTGAAGAGGAGGCATTTTTTTTATTCATTTAATCATCTAAGTCATTGATTTTATCTAAGATCTATATGTTTCATATATACAGTATTTAAGGGCTGCCCATATTTGAAAGACACAAAATGGCTGACAAGGGGTAAACAGAATTCAAAAGCCAACTCCAGCATCTAGACACAAAATGGTGGACAAGTGATTAAAACAGAATTAAACGCCTGCTCCAGCATTTAAGTGGCACACAATGGTACCATTGAACAGTGGTTACTCCAAGGTGAACAGGAGGCCCTGCACAAACAGCAATCAGAGACAGTTCACTAAGACATTTCTGAAGAAGGATCCAGACCCAAAACATCAGCTTTCCTGCTCCTTTGATGCTGCCTGGCCTGCTGTGTTCCTCTAGCTCTGCACCTTGTTATCCCAGTTCGATTAGAAGATGTTCAAGGGCAGACAGTTTGAAAATTTGTAACAAACATTGAAGAAGAAGATAAAACTTCTGAACAAAAGGGATTGTGGCACATAAAAATTTGAAGGATCAAATAAGTTCATTAAACCGTGACATGTGATTGATTCCAGCCTCATTAATGAAAGGATGTTGACCCATTAGGTGAACAGCGTCAGTGAGAACAAGGGGTGTAAATCTCATTCTTGGAGACAGCCAAATGGTATAGCTTAACTCATCATGCAGCTGTGAAAACAACAGCTAAAGTTATTTTGTAGTAATCAGTTGTTTCTTTGAAGTTATTCACAATATTAAGAAATAGATTCTGGTTAAAGATTCTTCAGGTAATCACAGAGATAGGTTTCAACATAATTATAGATACACATATATGACCAAAATGTAACAAAAGCATTAGGGGAAAACGTTCAAACATAAATGTGCAAGTTAATTAGTCTTGGGAAACTTTTTTCTTTATCATTAAAGGGATGTCTGTAAGAAACAAATTGCTTGCAACTCATTAGCTAAAGTGTGCTAACAGTAGAGGTAATTATAAAACCTTACATATAACAAACTTTATAATAGAAATTAGTAATATGAATCTTGTAGCAGTTAGCTAGAATCAGCTGTCTTTTATTTTTTACATATAATTAGGTCAGTGAGAAAATTTAAGGGAGGGTAACAGAATTTGATAGAGGTAGCAAAGGAATACAATGGGCAACAGAATTCAAACAGCCCTTAGAGATAAGCAAGTCTGGGACATATTCGAAGGAGTACAGCCAGTAAGTTGGAATGCAAATGAATAGGATGCATAGAAAGATCCCAAGGCCTGGCGATTACAATGCCTGTTAAACATCATGAGATCATGGCAACCTAGGACTGTCCATAGGAGCATCTATCATTGATTCGGTGTTTCACAGGATTGGATGTATAGAATAAGGGAAAGGGCACAGTGACCGCATTGTACGTGATTATTCTAACACAGACTGTATAAAAAAATTGTATTTCACTGTAAAAACCAGAGTGTCATTGATCTCTCTTCTGATCTGAGCCAAAGATTAAGGGAACAACTGCATTCTCACATTGAGGCCAGATTTGGGGAGAATCTTTGTCCCTCTCCCTGCATGAACCGGTGATTGCTAGTAGATTTAGAAAAGTTATTACACAGCAGGATCAGTCAGATAGATGGGTGACTGTCAGGAAAAGTAAGAAGATAGTTCAAAAGTCTCCAGTGGCTATTCCTCTATCAAATCGATATTCAGTTTTTAGAACTGTACAATGGGATTGTCTCTCCAAGGAAAATTGAAGGGGGGTCAGCTATTCGACATGAGGAATGATTCTTATGTTAGGCAGTGTTTGACAAAATTTAATAAAATTATTGTTATAGGCGACTCTCCTGTCAGGAGGATAGACAGGAGATTCTGTGGCAGTGAGCATAAATTTAGGATGATTTGTTGCTCTTATGGTGCTAGGATTAAGGACATCTCTAAATGCTTAAAGCATGTTGTTAAAGGTGAGATTGAGAAGCCAGAAATTACTGTACATATTGGTAGGAATGACATTTTTAGGGAAAAGATTAAAGCAGTACAGAGTGAATTTGAGAGGTTAGGTAGAAGATTAAAAAATAGAACCTTAGAAGTAGTAATCTCTGGTTTACTCCCAATGCCAAACGCAAACGAGGGAAGGAACAAAAGGATGAATAAGATAAATCAATGGCTAAAGAGCTGGTGTATTGTTCAGGGATTCAGGGTTTTGGACAATTGGAATGTTTTTTGGGACAGAAAAAACCTGTTCAGAAAGGATGGGTCTAACCTAAACTGGAAAGAGTCCAATATCTTAGCAGGGAGATTTGCTCATTCTATTAAGGGAGACTTTATACTGACAGAGAGGGGGAGTGGAGGAATTCTAAGTAGCAGTGTAAATAAAAAAATTGATGGGGAAGGTTCTGCATGTGAAGACAGCAGACCAATAAAAAAGAAATACAAGAGAGAGTCAGAATATGTAGTAACTCTGAAGAACTAAACTGCATTTATTTCAATGCAAGGAGTCTTACAGGTAAGGCTGATGGACTCAGGGCATGTTTAAGAACATGGGATTGGGACATCATTGCTATTACAGAAACTTGGCTGAGAGATGGACAAGACTGGCAGCTCAATGTTCTGGCTTTTAGATGCTATAGGAATGATAGAAAAGGAGGCAAGAAAGAAAGGGGTGCTGTTTTTGATTAAAGAATACATTACTGCTGTAACTAGAGAAGATATTTCTGAAAAATTGTTCAGTGAAAATATATGCGTAGAAATTAGAAATAAGAAAGGAAAGATCACTTTGATGGGATTGTACTGTAGGCTCGCCCCACTCCCCAAATAGTAAGAGGGAAATTGAGAAACAAATACGTAGGGAGATCTCCGATATATTTAAGTGTAATAATGTTGTAATAATGGAGGATTTTAATTTTCCAAACACTGACTGGGACTACCATAGTTTTGAAGGTTTGGATGGAGAAGAATTTGTCAAATGTGTTCAAGAAAATTTTCTTTATCAATATGTGGATACTCCTACTAGAGAAGGAGTAAAACTAGACCTTCTTTTGGGCAATAAGGCAGGGCATGTGACTGAACACTTTGGGTCCAGCAACCATAATTATATTAAGAACAAAGAACAATACAGCACAAGAACAGGCCCTTCGGCCCTCCTAGTCTGCACCAACACGTTCTGCCCTTCCATTTTAAAACATTAATTTCAAAATGGTTATGGAATAGGATAAAAAGTTAAAAGTTTTATTTAAAGTAAGGTAAATTTTAATGGTATGAGACAAGAAGTCTCATTGGAGTAGACAATTTGCAGCTAAAAGGATGACTGACCATTGGGAAGCATTCAAGAGTGTGATGACAAGAGTTCAGAGGCATTATGTTCCTGTTAGAGTGAAGGGTAAGGCTGATAAGATTAGGGAACCATGGATGAATAAAAATATTGAAGTTCTAGTCAAGAATAAAAGAGAATTTTTTTTTAGATTTGGACAATTTGGTTCAATTGAATCTCTTAATCAATATAAAGAGTGTAGAGGCATCCCTAAGAGAGAAATCAGGAAGACAATGAAGGGATATGAGATAGCATTGGCAGATAAGGTTAAGGATAATCCAAAGAGATTTCTACAGATACATTAAGAGCAAGAGAATAACTAGAAAGATCAAGGAGATTGTGTTAAACCCCAAGGAGAGATACTAAATGAATGTTTCACGTCAGTTTTTACTTGGAGAAAGAAATGGAATCTAGAGAATGCAGAGAAATAAATTTTGATGTTTTAAAAAAAGTTCACGTTACAGAAAAGGAAGTTTGGGAGGTCTTACAATATAAAGATGGATAAATCTCCGGGATCTTATCTAATGTTTCCCAGAACGTTGTGGGAAGTAAGGGAGGAAATTACGAGACCGCTTACAGAAATATTTGCATCATCTGTAACTACGGGTGAGGTGCCTGATGACTGGAGGGTGGCTAATGTTGCACCTTTGTTTAAGAGAGATCGTAAGGAGAAATCAGGGAACTGTAGACCTGTGAGTCTGACTTTGGCTATGGAAAAATTGTTGGAGGTGATTATAAAAGATAGAATTTATGGACATTTAGAGTGGCAAAAATTGGTTAGGGATAGTCAGCGTGGTTTTGTGCGAGGGAAAATCATGTCTCACAAACTTGATTGAGTTTTTTGAGGAAGTTTCCAAAACGATTGATGCAGTGCAGTAGACATTGTTTACTTAGATTTTAGTAAAGCTTTCAACAAGGTTCCACACGGTGGACTAATTGGTCAAGTTAGGTCACGTGGGATTCAGGGTGAGCTTGCCAATTGGATACATAATTGGCTTAATGGCAGGAGACAGAGCATAATGGTGGAGGGTTGCTTTTTGGACTGGAAGCCTGTCACCAGTAGTGTTCCACAGGGATCGGTTCTGACTCCTCTTCTGTTTCTCATTTCTATAAATGATTTGGATGAGAACATTGAAGGCATAGTTAGTAAGTTTGCAGACAACACCGAAATTGGTGGAATAGTAGACAGTGAAGAAGGTTTTCTATGATTACAAAGGGATCTTGACCAAATGGGTCAATGGGCTGAAAAATGGCAGATGGAGTTCAATCTGAAAAAATGCAAGGTGTTACATTTTGTGAAAACAAACAAGGGTAGGCCTTATACAATTAATGGTGGGGCCTTGGATAGTGTTGTAGAACAGAGGGACCAAGGGTTGCAGGTATGTAATTCTTTGAAGTTTGCGTCACGTACAGACAGGATGGTTAAAAAGGTGTTTGACACATTTCCCTTCATTACTCAGTCCTTTGAGTATAGGAGTTGGGGACGTCATGTTGAGGTTGTACAGGACATTGCTGAAGGCTCTTCTGGAATACTGTTCCCAGTTCTGGTTGCCCAGTTATAAGAAGGATATTACTAAGGTGGAAAGGGTTCAGAAGAGATTTACCAGGATGTTGCCGGGTTTGGAAGGTTTGAGTGATAAGGAAAGGCTGGATAGGCTGGGACTTTTTTCACTGGAGCGTAGGAGGTTGAGAGGTGACCTGATAGAAGTTTATAAAATAATGAGAGATATAGATAGAGTTAATGGTAGTTGCGTTTTCCCTAGGATGGGGGATTTCAAGTCTAGTGGCACATTTTTAAGGTGAGAGAAGAGAGATTTAAAAACGATATGTTGCAAATTTTTTACACAGATGTTGGTACACGTGTGGAATGAACTTCCTGAGGAAGTAGTGGATGTGAGTACCATTACAATGTTTAAAAGACATTTAGATAAGTATGAATCAGAAAGGTTTGGAGGGATATGGGCCAGGAGCAGGCAGATGGGACTAGTTTAGTTTGAGATTATGTTTGGCATGGACTGGACCGAAGGGCCTGTTTCCGTGCTGTATGACTCTATGACGCTATGCTGCTTTTTTATTCTTCCTGTCTGCCTGTTGTATATTTAACAAACTGTTCATATTACCTAATAAAACACTCAAATAATATCTGATTGTCAATAGAAATGGTTGTAACAGCAGATTTAACAAACCATTCTAAGCTCACTTCCGAGTGGACCCAAAAAGCTGTCATAAAAATGTTAGAGAGAGCTTTTTGGATATTATTGTTACAGGAAGAGATTCACTTTTGACTGTCCCCATTACCATGTATAAGATTATGGCAAAAGTTACCCTGAATAATTTAACCTAATTGATAAAATACTACTTTTTTCAAAAGTGAAATTTGTATTTGTGTCAGCTTATCTCATAATTGACATAGCTTTTAAAAGGAGAATTTAAGGATATTTTACTGAGCCAAAATGATAAGTTTGTTTTCTTTTTCATTTCCACAGGTAGGAAAATATTACAGGAGTTTTGGTTAAATGAAAATATCTGAATCTGAATTGAGTACAGTAATAATGGTAGTTCTTGATTTTAGAAAAAGATAAAGGTTTAGAAGTACACCAGTGCAAGAGGGCAGAAAGGCTCAATTCATAATGATCTGAACCATTAACTCTGTTTCTCTCTCCACAGATGCTGCCAGACCTGCTGAGTATTTCCAGTATTTTCTGTTTTTGTATTAAAAAGTAGTTTCAGCCAGAAGAACAAAAGTTTCATGATAGTCAATAAAACTATTTATCATTCAATAAGTCATTTTATTCAGCATTTTAGTGAGATCATAACAAGGAACAAAAACAAAATTGCTGGAGAAGCTCAGCAGGTCTGGCAGCATCTGTGAAGGAAAAACGGAGTTAACGTTTCGGGTCCGGTGACCCTTCCTCAGAACTGCCCAGTTCTTCCCAGTTCTGATTTACAGCATCCGCAGTTCTTTCAATTTTTATTTAGTGAGATCATACCTTGGCACTTTTTTGATCAGAGAAGTTACCTCAATGTCTTGGCCACTATTTATCTCTTTATCTACAATATTATAACCTTGTTGTTCATGGGAACATCCTGTATGTAAAATTCACTCTACATTTCTGCATCACAACAGTGTCTACACTTCAAAAGTACTTCATTTGCTGTAAAATGCATTAACGTGTGCAGTGGTCAGGAAAAAGTGTTAAAAATTGAAGTACTTCCTTCTGTTTTTTGGAGTTCACCAATTGGAAATGCTATTAACTATTGTATACATGTTACGTTTATTAACCAAAACATTAGAATTGTTTATGGAGCCCACTTTGCGTCCTATGCACTAGCCCGAGACACTGTCAACAAGTTTGTCCTCCTCCTGAAGTTTGATACACCGAGTATAAACTGACATTATGATTGAATTTAAAGGGAGTTAGTTTCATTCTTTTTACATTTTATCCTGAATTTTACAACCAAGTATGTATCGCTTCTTTTAGACACTAACAAAAAGATAAATCTGTGTCTGGACCAACATTAAAATGTCATGTTCTTTTTGCAGGAGCTAAACCCTTCTGTCAACTGTTTTTCAAATAAATTTAAGTTGTTAGGTTTCCAGAAAGCATGCCCACAACATAGACAGAAAAACTGTAGTAGTCCAGGAATTGATAGAACCAATCCTGTTACTATGTGGTCTTTCAAAGTTATTCTATGTCTCTAGTTATGGTGGAGAAGATGTTGTTGCCTATTCTTGCTGATTGTGGTCTGTGAGTCAGGAAGTCGAGGATCTAGTTGCAGAGGGCAGAGGAGAGACCTAGGTCTGGAAGATAGGAGGTTAGTTTGATTAGAATTATAATGTTGAAGGTGGAGCTAAAGTCAACAAATAGTCATACGCTTATATAACCATTATTGTGAAAGTTGTCTCAACTGCTAACAGTCAACCACATTTCTGAGAGTTTGGAGTCATATTCCCTAGGGTGGGGGAGTTCAAAACTAAAGGGCGTATTTTTAAAGTGAGAGAGAAAGATTTAAAAAGGACACAAGGGACAACCTTTTCACACAGAGAGTGGTTCATATGTGGAATGAACTGCCAGAGGAAGTGGTAGATGCAGATACAGTTACAACATTTAAAAGACATTTGAATAAGTACATGAATAGGAAAGGTTTAGAGGGATGTGGGCCAAATGCAGGCAAGTAGGAATAGATTAGTTTGGGAAACCTGGTTTGGCATGGACTAGTTGGACCGAAGGATCTGTTTCCATGTTGTACGATTCTGTGACTCTCACTATGACAAAGTAGTCCATGCTTTAACAACTTGCTGTATAAAGAAATTGTAGCTAACCTCTCTCCTTGAGTCTTTAGTAATTGCTTTATTCTGATTATTTCTCAACTACAGGAGACTTTATTTTGTAGAACATAGAATGATAGAGTACCCAAGGAAGCCATTCAATCTAATTACAAGTATGGGAATCAGGAAACACCATAAGTACCTAAAACATAAAACCAGAAATAAGACATTCTAAAGCAGTGATAAAAAGTGGCATTCTCTGTCTGGATATCTTCCCTATTTCTGCCTCCAAAGTAATAAAATGATACCAAGGGCTGTTCAAAAAATGTACAGACAACTGGTGATTGTGAACATTAGATTTCTGGATTGGAAGGGTGCAGTACATTGGCTCTGCTTCCTTTAGCTTTCAAGCAGTGGTTTCCAGATCATCACAGCTCACTGCGATTTCCTCAAGTCTCCTCATTCATCTCTGGTTCTCTGTGTCCTCTGGTTATCTACATGTCCACCAGTGAAATGGTGTCTCCATACTTAAGCTATCCAAACTATTCCTGTGCTTGAACGCCTGCATCAAATCTCCTTTTAACTGCCCCCTCCCCGGCCCCCAAATTCCTGCACAACGACCGCAACTTCACTAGTCTCTCTACATGTTTGGAGTCTGTCATCCAGGACCCCATTCATTTTTGTAACTCTCTTCAGTATGCTCTCTAAGTCCTCATCACAGCTGCCTAAATGTTTCATAGAAGTGGGACAGCATGGTGGATCAGCAGTTTGCACTGCTGTCTCACGTTCAGGGACCCAGGTTTGATTCTACCCTCAGGTGACTGTCTGTGTGGAGTTTGCATGTTCTCCTTGAGTCAAATGACAATCAAATTCTTATAATATGATTGGTTTCGGGTTGTCAACCCGATCAGATTTAAATTCAATTGGCTTTCTGTTTCTAGCTGCTTTGTTTAAATTAATTGACCAAATTCAAACTCGTCACAACATCAAAACAAGCTGCTGTTTTTCCTGCCACTTGTAAGACTTTTTTGATACACTCGTTTCACTTTTTGAGGGTCTCTGTACTGGCACCTTCAACTGCTGCTCACAGACTTTTTAAAAAATTTCTAAGTGCAGACAAAGCGCAAATCTCTTAAAGGAACCACACATTTTAGCTTCCTGCCTTCCACCTAACAATTATTCTACCCAACTTCATAACAATACCAGCAAGAAAGAATTTTATCCCACAGTCAATATTTGCTTTTGTCTATTTACAGTCATAGAGTCATAGAGCTCAAAAACTGACCCTTTGGTCCAACTTGTCCATGCCAACCAGATATCCTAAATTAATCTAGTCCCATTTGCCAGCATTTGGCCCATATCCCTCTAAAGCCTTTCTATTCACATACCCATCCAGATGCCCTTTAAATGTTGTAATTATACAAGCCTCCACCACCTCCTCTGGCAGCTCATTCCATACACACACCACCCTCTGCATGAAAAAGTTGCCCCTGGGGTCCCTTTTAAATCTTTCCCCTCTCACCTTAAATCTATGCCCTCTACTTTTGGACTCCCCCACCCTGGAGAAAAGACCTTGTCTATTTACCCTATCCATCCCCTCATGATTTTATAAACCTCTATAAGGTCACCCCTCAGCCTCCGATGCTCCAGGGAAAATATCCCCAGCCTATCCAGCCTCTCCCTGTAGCTCAAACCCTCCAACTCTGGCAACATCCTTGTAAACCTTTTCTGAAACCTTTCAAATTTCACAACATCCTTCCTACAGCAGGGAGACCAGAATTGAACACAGTATTCCAAAAATAGCCTAACCAATAAGGGATTAATTTTTCTAACATGTTAATCTAAACAACAGTAACCATAATGTCAGGTTAGTCAAACATGATTTGCCTTTAACAAATGGAGGCTGTCTTCCATTCATTAGCCCATTCCTTCTCAAATAAAAATCATTAGGGCCCCAAGTGCTGATCCTTGTGGTAACCCTGCCAATCTAAGAATTTATTTCTACTCTGCTTTTAGTGCCTTGTGTAGTTTTAGCAAAACCTCCTACCTTTATATTCCATTCCCTTTGATATGAAGGCCAACTTTCCATTATCCTTGAAGAAAATATCACAGTTAACGTTTCAGGTCTGGTGACCCTTCCTCAGAACTGGTTCATTTGAAACATTAACTCTGACTTTTTTCTTCACAGATGCTACAAGACCTGCTGAGCTTTTCCAGCAACTTCTGTTTTTGTTCCTGATTTCCAGCATTCGCAGTTCTTTTTGTTTTTTCTTTCCATTATCCTTCTCTATTACCCACTGAATGTTTTTGTGATTCATGCACGAGGACTCCCAAATCCCTCTCTGCTGTAGTTTCCTGCAGTCGTTCTCCATTTAAATGATGCCCTGCTCCTCTATTCTTCCTGCTAAAGTGCATAACCTCACATTTCCCCACATTATGTTCCATCTGACAAGATTTTGCCTACTCACTTAATCTGTCTCTATCCCTCTGCAGACTCTTGGTGTCATCCTCACCACTTGCCTTCCCACCTATTTTTGTGTCAACCACAAACTTGGCGCAAATACATTCACTTTCCTCATCCTAGTCATTAGTATTGTGAATATTTGTGGCCTCAGCATGGATCCCTTTGGCACCCAATCGGTTACATGTTGCCATCCTGAAAATGCCCCACTTATCCCAACTCTCATTAGTTAGCAGATTATCTGTCTATGGTAATATATTACCTCCAATACCATGGGCTATTATTAAGTAGCCTAACATGTGATACCTTATCAAACACTTTCTGAAAATCCAAATACATCACATCCACTGCTTTCCCTCCATCTCTCCTGCTTGTTCCCTCCTCAAAGAATTCTAATAAATTTGACAGGTATGATTTCCCATTCATGAAGCCATTAGTCTCTGTTCTAAATGTTGTTATTACATCCTTTAAAGTAGACTCTAACATTTTCCCAATAACAGATGTTAAGCTAATTGGCTATATGTTACCTGTTTTATGTCTTCTTTATTGATAATAAATTGGGCGTTACGTTGGTAATATTCCAATTCTCTGGGACATTTCTAGAATTTAAGGATTCTTGGAAGATTACTACAAGTAAATCCATTATCTCTGTAGCAACTTCCTTTAATATCCTAGGATGCATCCCATTAGGTCCAGGGGACTTATCAGTCTTTAGCCAAAATAGTTTCCCAAGCACTTTTTCTCTAGTGATAATTATTATATTCATTTCTTCTCCTTCTTTGCCCCTTGAATTTCTAAAGTCAATTTGGAATGCTTTTGGTGTTTTCAACTGTGAAGACTGGTGTAAAGTATTTAAATAATTTCTCTGCCATTTTAGAATGATAAATAGTGAGGAGGATTACTGTAAAAGGCAGGTCAGCTGGCACAGTAGTGGCAAATGGAATTCAATCCAGTAAAGTATGAGGCAGTGCACTTGGGAAGGGCTAACAAGGCAAAGAATTACACACACTGAGAATAGTAGGAAAGTATTGAAGATCAAGGGACCTTGGTGTGCATATGCATGGATCCGTGAAGATAGCAGGATTAGTAGATAAGGCGGTTCACAAGGCATATGGAAAATTTGCCTTTATTGGCTGGGAATACAAGAGCAAGGAGGTTACATAGGAGTAGTACGTAACACTGGTTAGGCCACAACTGGAGTACTGTGTGCATTCCTGGTCACCACATTGTAGCAAAGATGTCATTGCACTGGAAAAGGTGCAGAAAAGATTTACTGGAACACTGGCTGGGCTGGAGGGTCTGACCTATGAGGAAAGATTGGATAGGCTGATGTTGGAGTGACAAAGGTTGAGAGGGGACCTGATAGAGATTTGTAAGATTATGAGGGGCGCACATATGGTGGATAGAGAGGTACTTTATCCATTTGTAGAGAGGTCAATAGCCAGGGGCCATTAGATTTAAGGTACAAGATAGAAGGCTAAGAAGGAGAATTTTTGGAAGTCTGGAACTCACAGCCTGAAAGTGTGGGGTGAGTCAGAAACTGTTGTAAGATTTAAACAGTATTTAGATATTTTCTTGTGTTGCCATAATCTCCAGGCTACAGGCCAAGAGCTGGGAAATAGGATAGGACGTAGTCAAATCTTTATCGACTGGTATGGACACATGGGCTGAATGGCCTTCTGTAATGTAAATGTCTTTGGGTCCTAAGGCCCTATGCGCTAGACTTCCTACCCTCTCCTTCACCTCTTCTCTTTACAATGCTAAAGAGACAATCTGCATGGATTGGTCTCAGCCTTATGAAACAAGCCCCTGCTGCCTGCTGCCATTATTGGTTCAAGTCCCACTTGAGAGAGTAGGAGATAGAACCGAGTTAACGCATTAGTGCAATACTGAAGCCTGCTGCACTGTTGGGCGAGCTGCTTTTTCCCTGCACACTATTTCTATCCAAAAAAAAATCCAATGCCCTCTTCATTGCTACAATTGAGCCAGCCTCCACCACATTTCCAGGCAGTGCATTCCAGAAGCTAACTACTCGCTGTGTGGAGGTTTTTTTCCCTCACGTCACCCTTGCTTCATTTGCACATCACTTTAAATCTATGTCCCTCTTGTTTTTGTTTCTTTTACAAGCAGAAACAGCTTCTCCCTATCTACTCTATCCAGTCTGCTCATCACTTTGAAAACCTCAATCAAAGGGTTCTTGTGCCACTGTGGTAGTATCCCTACCTCTGGACTAGCAGACCTAGGTTCAAGTCCCACCTGGTCTACATAGAAACATAAAAGATAGGAGCAGGAGTAGGCCATTTGACCACTCAAGCCTGCTCCGCCATTCATTGTGATCATAGCTGATCATCGAGCTCAATCCTGCCCTGTCCCCTATATCTCTTGATCCTCTTAGCCACAACAGCAATAAGATTTTAGAGTATATTTGTAGCTCAGGTTGTGGATGTTGTGGTTGGTTGGCTCGCCAAGCTGGTTCGTTGTTTTACTGCAGGCATTTCATTACCCTGCTGGGTAACATCATCAGTGCAGCCTCCGATGAAGCACTGTGGTGTTTTCCCGCCTGTTATTTAAACTCTGGTGTCTGTGAAGCTGAATTACCTCACTTCCAGTTTGCCTTCGCAATGGAATGTATATGGGGTCCAGCTCTATGTGTTTATTGATGGCTTTCTTAGTGGAGTGCCAGGCTTCTAGGAATTTCTGTGCTTTCTTAGAATTCCTGGGAATTCCTAGAGGCCTGGTTCTCCACTAAGAAAGCCATCAATAAACACATAGAGCTTGACCCCATATACACTCCATTGCGAATGAAAACCTGAAGTGATGTAATCAAGCCCGACGAACACCAGAGTTTAAATAACAGGCGGGAAAGCACAACGGCGCTTCATCAGAGGCTGCACTGATGATGTTACCCAGCAGGGTAATGAAATGAACAACGAACAACGAACAATCTTGTGTACCTCAGTCTGTCTAAGCATCCTATGATCAGTATGAGATAGCCTGCTGTGTTCATCCAGCTCTACACCTTGGTATCTATGATCAGTATGTCCTTGTTTGATATGATCTGCCTGTACTGCTCGCAAAACAAAGCTTTTCACTGTACTTAGGTGCGGAACAACGAACCAGCTCGGCGAGCCAACCAACCACA
>NC_063344.1:2965125-2973137 GCF_021869965.1 Rhincodon typus
AATGACATTGGATGGACATGTAGGGATGAAAAATGGACAGGAGTTGATTGGCCACCCGATAGATTCACTCAATTTTTTTCTTGGCTGAAGATCTACCGTTAAATTTTAATGGCAGGTGGTTAAAAGTCTCCCCCCTAGTATCTTGTTAATAATGGAGTCCTTATCCTTACTTTTACTACAGTTTCCAGTTTTTCAAATGAGCTGCTATGGCAAGCAGCTAACAGACTGTCAATTATTTCTGATGGTACAACCTAGGGAAGAAAAGACAAACAATATAAACAAACATGAGATAACAAGGTGCAGAGCTGGATGAACACAGCAGGTCAAGCAGCATCAGAGGAGCAGGAAAGCTGATGTTTCGGGTCTAGACCCTTCTTCAGAAAATGAAGAATATAAACAAATACAAACCAATTTAAACAAACAGCTCTTTCCCTCACAAACTGTGTGCATAAGACAGTGTGGATGAGGCAGTTTGGGAACTGAATGGAACAACTCTCACAAAAGAAGTTTAACTCAGTTGCCAACATACTCATCTTGCAGTCAGAAGATTACAGATTTCAGCCCCTACAAACTTCAGCACAGACACTATACTGATTTTCCATTCCAGTACTGCACTATTAGAGGCATCATTTGCACAAGGGTTTAAACCAAACTTCTCCTTGGTGACTCAGGTAGATACAAAAAAAACCCATAACACACCTCAGTAGATGTCATAGAGTCATACATCACAGAAGAAGCCCTTCAGCCCATCAAGTCTGCATTGTCATACTTAGCAGCATGAGGCCCACAGCCTTGTATGTTATGACTCTTAACGTGCTCATCCAAGTATGTTTGAAAGCTTATAAAGCTTCCCACCTCAACTCCCCACCCAGGCAATGCATTCCAGAGCCCCCCCACCCTTTGGGTGAAAAAGGTTTTCCTCAAATGCCCTCTAAAGTTCCTGCCTTTCATTTTAAAATGATGCCCCTTAGTTAGTCACCCTTCAGCAAAGAGAAACAGCTGTTTCCTATCCACCTTGTCCCTAACCCTCAATCTTATGCACTTTTATCAGGTCTCCCTTCAACCTTCTCTGCTCCATTCACCTCTCTTCGTCGGTAAACTGCTCCATCCCAGGCAACATCCTGGTGAGTCTCCTCAGTAACCTTTGTGGGTAATGAATGGGGGCAGTGATGTAATTACACTGCAGTGCTGGCAACGCACAGATTGAGCATTATGATGCCATCGTGGCAGCCTGCAGAAGAATTCAATTCATCAAAAAAAAAAAAAAATGCAATTCAGTGCAATCAAACCCTTCCTACATTGCAGTGACTAGAAAAGCACACTGTACTCCAGCTGTGGTGTCACCAAAGTCATGTAGAGGTCCAACATCACCTCTCTGCTCTTACAATCTGTGCCATAACTGATAAAAGCAAGTATCCTGTACACCTTCTTAGCAATGCCAGGCAATGTGGCAGTTGTTATTGTTTTCATGTGCCTTGCAATTTCCTCACATCCACTATAGTTTGACCCCACTCTGTCAGATCTGTCATCCAGCTGCTCCTATGCTGACCTCTCTTTCTCCTGACTCTCACTTTGCCCTCTAGAAGAGATCACTTTCGCCCTTCAGCTCCAATCATCACCAAAAAATTCTTTTTGGTCTGAAATATAAAAGAACAAACAACAGAATGAAAACCGCATAGTGAAAGTCTTTTCCAAGGCTGAAACAGCAACAGTATCAAATTGACTGAAAGCCATCAGCCAAATCATTCAAGGAAAGAGCTTATCCATTCCTTCCTAAAACTGTCTTATCTTTTGTACATAGGCAGAAAAGGTTTTCCTACCCCAGCAATTTCAATGATGACTTGTTCAGTGATGCCTTTCCCTCCTGTGAGTCTTGTTGCACACTGAAGGTAAGTTATTGCCTTTCTCAGGTCTCCTTCAGATACATTGATAAGCATAGCGATTGTCTACATATGATCAAATATAATGTGATCAAATAAAAACATTTATCATACACACCAACTGCAACTCAAAGTTTATGTTCAATGCAAGGGAATCAAATCAACCACAGTAACAACCAACCAATCAAATCAACCAATGTAGAGGGAGATGACCTTAGCTCAAAAATTACATTGGCTGTAAGTTTCTTTTTTATTTAATCTCTACAGAATATTATAATAAACAGAAGTCCAAATTAACCTTTAAAAACAGAATCCTGTAAACTTGAAGTTGATATTTAATTAGTTTGTGGTGGGGTGGGGCAGGGGAGCAATAGCCAAGTGGCATTATCAGTAGACTATTAATCCAGAAACGCAGCCAACATTCTGGAGACCCAGGTACAAATCCCACCAAGGCAGACAGTGGAATTTGAATTCAATAAAGAATCTGAAATCAAGGTCTAATGATGACCATGAAACCATTGCTGATTGTTAGACCAATCTGGATTCACTGATGTCTTTTAGGGAAGGAAATCTGCCATCCTTACCTAGTCTGGTCTACATGTGGGGCAGCATCTGTAGGGAGAAAACAGAGTTAATGTTCTGAAGGAGGGTCGCTCGACCCAAAACGTTGACTCTGAGATGCTGCCAGATTTGCTGAGTTTCTCAAGCAGTTTGTTTTTGTTTCAGGTTTCCGTGTTTTATTTTTGTGTCAATCTCAGGAGGAGATGGAATCATTTCCAGGGGCATTTAACATTCTAAAAAGAGAGAGATGTGCGTATGAGTGATTCCATTTTTGTAACCCTGGCGTATATATAAATACCCTCTAACTTGTGACTGATGGGTGCATTTCTACCTGGTCCCAAACCTCATCCATATCGCCTTCAGAGGCAAAGTGGTAAATGTGATACTCCATTCTCCAATCACACTGTTTTGCCTGGAGCTCCAGGTTATGGGCAACACGGCACAGCACATTGCGATGTGCTTTCTTTGGCATCATAGTGCGTCAGGCCCAGGATTACAACGGGGGTTCACGTCCTCGAGCCCAGAGCTGAAAACTGGTTAAGTGGACTTTTTAAATTTCTTTATTTTTTCTTTATTATATTGTCGTGGAAGGATTGTTATTCTGAACTTTCTTTCTATTTATTTTTTTCTAATTTATTTCTGTGATTTTACACTTTTGAAGGTCTGTAATGCTGGACTTTTCATTTCTTTATTTTTTAAATGTTTCCTTAAGAATTTGTACTCAAGAATCTACCTAGGGACCTTTGTACCTAAGACGGCAGTGACATAAGCTTTTCACTGCACTCCTGTGAGTAATGTAACAATAAAGCTTAAGCTAATGCAATTCAATATGGAAAGCCTTGGGTTGAGCCTCTTAAAGAGATTCCCCATATCAAACTAGGTATCTGAACCTTATTTTGTTGTCCTTTTATTCACAATGGCAGTGGTGTGGGGCTTGGGGATGTTCCACACAGGTGAAAGTAGCCATGCATTTAGCATTCTGTCACCCTGAATCCATGCACAAAGGTATTTAAGTGTCCTGAAGCTTGTGACAGACAACCTGGTATAAGGCATTCTTCACCTGCTTCATTATAAAAACATTAACGTTTCTGACAATGGGCAAAGAGAAAAAGTTGTGATAGGCTAAGTCTTCATTGTAGGAATATTTCAGTTTCAAGAATTTTGCTGCCCAGGTTAAGCAAGATAACAGTTCTAACACCAAACGTAAGAATGTATAAGAAATAAAGAAAATCTGTTTCCCCCTTGTTACGGAGGGGAAATAGCTGAACCCCTCTGATAAATAAACTAAAATATAAGCAGCAATCTGTTATGATGGGAGGAGAGGTTCCCCTCTAATAATTACCGCTGAGACACCCAGAGAAGCTGACAGGTCGCAGATGGCTCTCCCCGATTTTCCAAGTGCCCTCGTCTTATGTAATCATAACAACATAATCATTTTTTTTATTCATTCATGGGATGAGAGCATCGCTGGCTAGGCCAGTATTTATTGCCCATCCCTAATTGGGTTAGGGTTAGGGTCAACCACATTAAGAGTCAACCACATTGCTGTGGGTTAGGGTTAAGGTTAGGGTTAGGGTTAGGGTCAACCACATTGCTGTGGGTCTGCAGTCACATGCAGGCCAGACCAGGTAAGGATGGCAGTTTCCTTCCCTGAAGGACATTAGTGAACCAGATGGGTTTTTCCAACAATCGACAATGGATTCATGGTCATCACTAGACCCTTAATTCCAGATATTTCTTGAATTCAAATTCCACCATCTGCCGTGGCGTGATTGGAACCTGGGTCCCCAGAACATTATTTGGGTCTCTTGATTAACAGTCCAGTGATAATACCACTAGGCCGCCGCCTCCCTGAATACTTATAATATGATTGGTTTCAGGTTGTCAACAGCATCAGATTTAAATTCATTTGGCTTTCTGTATCTAGGTGCTTAGTTTAAATTAATTGGCCAAATTCAAACTTGTTGTCTTGGAAAAAAATGCTGCTTGGTTGTTCTATACAAAATGTTTGCATTTGGGCACTTTCTGTGCACCTGCATTTATAAACTTTCAAGCGTAGACAAGGCACAAGCTCTTAAAGGGGCCACGGCACTCTTTTCCCCACGATCATTTTTACCAAAAAATTCTAACTTCCTGCCTTCCAATTCATGATTGCTCTACGCAACTTTGTAACACCCTCAAAATATTTTCGTAAACGTGTATCATTGAAGGATTATTTTTGTGTCCCACGTATTCACGCTCACTCTGATGCCGAGTAACCTAGGACAAGAGACCAAGCACTACTGAAAATAACTAAGTAAAAACAGATTGCCTTTTCTTCCGTCCCTATAATTTATATTTTGTGGATAAATTTTGGCGCTCAAGAAATACTGAGAAAGGAACACTAACTTTTTGGTGGTCGATGTCAGCACTAAGTGTACCCAGCTTATGTACAGCACAAAACAAGTTCTAAGATAAAGCTCCCTTTCCTCAGCTCAGTAAGGTGCCTTAACCACAGAATAAGTTTGAAGTTATGGAGAAAGAAGAAAGGAGCATCTGGTAAAACCATCCGAAGACTCAGCCTTGCTGTTTCTACAGCTTAATCCATGGTCCACACACTGCCTGGGCTCTCAAGCTCACAGGGAGAATGATTACTCGGACACAGAATCTGTCAGCTTGCAAAAACAGACTCTATTACTCTAATAATTCTAATGCAGACTTGAATATGAAGTCATGTTTTCAGAAGGGGAGGAATATGATAAGAAAATTCCAATAATTTAAACAAACCCGAGAATTACAAAGCAGTTTGTGACTGCTTAGGGTGGTACGGATAGAAAGTTGGTGGAATGATAACCAGATGGAAAAGAGAGCCCACAAAAAGGGGACAAAAAAAATTATCAGTTAACCTTGGGCCAGCACTATAGGGGAGGTGTTACCCTAGCGGTATTATTGCTGGACTGTTAATCCAGAGACACAGATAATGTTCTGGGGACTTTAGGTTCAAATCCTACCAGGGCAGATGGTGGAATTTGAATCCAATAAATTCCAGATAATAAAGAATAAAGAACAAAGAAAATTACAGCACAGGAATAGGCCCTTCGGCCCTCCAAGCCTGTGCCGATCCAGATCCTCTATCTAAACCTGTTGCCTATTTTCCAAGGATCTGTATCCCTCTGCTCCCTGCCCATTCATGTATCTGTCTAGATACATCTTAAATGACACTATCATGCCCGCCTCTACCACCTCCGCTGGCAACGCGTTCCAGGCACCCACCACCCTCTGCGTAAAGAACTTTCCACGCATATCTCCCTTAAACTTTTCCCCTCTCACCTTGAAATCGTGACCCCTAGTAATTGAGTCCCCCACTCTGGGAAAAAGCTTCTTGCTATCCACCCTGTCTATATCTCTCATGATTTTGTAGACCTCAATCAGGTCCCCCCTCAACCTCTGTCTTTCTAATGTAAATAATCCTAATCTACTCAACCTCTCTTCATAGCTAGCGCCCTCCATACCAGGCAACATCCTGGTGAACCTCCTCTGCACCGTCTCCAAAGCATCCACATCCTTTTGATAATGTGGCGACCAGAACTGTACGCAGTATTCCAAATGTGGTCGAACCAAAGTCCTATACAACTGTAACATGACCTGCCAACTCTTGTACTCAATACCCCGTCCGATGAATGAAAGCATGCCGTATGCCTTCTTGACCACTCTATCCATCTGCGTTGCCACCTTCAGGGTACAATGGACCTGAACACCCAGATCTCTCTGAGCATCAATTTTCCCCAGGGCTTTTCCATTTACCGTATAGTTTCCTCTTGAATTGGATCTTCCAAAATGCATCACCTCGCATTTGCCTGGATTGAACTCCATCTGCCATTTCTCCTCCCAACTCTCCAATCTATCGATATTCTGCTGCATTCTCCGACAGTCACCTTCACTATCTGCGACTCCACCAATCTTAGTGTCATCTGCAAACTTGCTAATCAGACCATCTATACCTTCCTCCAGACATTTATGTATATCACAAACGACAGTGGTCCCAACACGGATCCCTGTGGAACACCACTGGTCACAGTTCTCCATTTTGAGAAACTCCCTTCCACTACAACTCTCTGTCTCCTGTTGTCCAGCCAGTTCTCTATCCATCGAGCTAGTACACCCTGGACCCCATGCGACTTCACCTTCTCCATCAGCCGACCATGGGGAACCTTATCAAACGCCTTACCGAAGTCCATGAATATGACATCTACAGCCCTTCCCTCATCTATCAACTTTGTCACTTCCTCAAAGAATTCTATCAAGTTGGTAAGACATGACCTTCCCTGCACAAAACCATGCTGCCTATCACTAATAAGCCCATTTTCTTCCAAATGTAAATAGATCCTATCCCTCAGTATCTTCTCCAGCAGCTTCCCCACCACTGACATCAGGCTCACCGGTCTATAATTACTTGGATTATCCTTGCTACCCTTCTTAAACAAGGGGACAACATTAGCAAATCTCCAGTCCTCTGGGACCTCACCGTGCTCAAGGATGCTGCAAAGATGTCTGTTAAGGCTCCAGCTATTTCCTCTCTCGCTTTCCTCAGTAACCTGGGATAGATCCCATCCGGACCTGGGGACTTGTCCACCCTAATGCCTTTTAGAATACCCAACACTTCCCCCCTCCTTATGCTGACATGACCTAGAGTAATCAAACATCTATCCCTAACCTCAACATCCGTCATGTCCCTGTCCTCAGTGAATACCGACGCAAAGTACTCATTAAGAATCTCATTCATTTTCTGACTCCTCGCGTAACTTCCCTCCTTTGTCCTTGAGTGGGCCAACCCTTTCTCTAGTTACCCTCTTGCTCCTTATGTATGAATAAAAGGCTTTGGGATTTTCCTTAACCCCGTTTGCTAAAGATATTTCATGACCCCTTAAAGCCCTCTTAATTCCTTGTTTCAGATTGGTCCTACTTTCCCGATATTCTTCCAAAGCTTCGTCTGTTTTCAGTCGCCTAGACCTTATGTATGCTTCCCTTTTCCTCTTTGCTAGTCTCACAATTTCACCTGTCATCCACGGTTCCCTAATCTTGCCCTTTCTATCCCTCATTTTCACAGGGACATGTCTGTCCTGCACTCTAATCAACCTCTCTTTAAAAGCCTCCCACATATCAAATTTACCCTCAAACAGCTGTTCCCAATCCACATTCCCCAGCTCCTGCCGAATTTTGCTTTAGTTGGCCTTCCCCCAATTCAGCACTCTTCCTTTAGGACCACTCTCGTCTTTGTCCATCAGTATTCTAAAACTTACGGAATTGTGACCACTATTCCCAAAGTAATCCCCTACTGAAACTTCAACCACCTGGCTGGGCTCATTCCCCAATACCAGGTCCAGTATGGCCCCTTCTCGAGTTGGACTATTTACATACTGCTCTAGAAAACCCTCCTGGATGCTCCTTACAAATTCTGCTCCATCTAAACCCCTAACACTAAGTGAATCCCAGTCAATGTTGGGAAAATTAAAATCTCCCATCACCACCACCCTGTTGCTCCTACATCTTTCCATAATCTGTCTACATATTCGTGCCTCTATCTCACGCTCG
>NC_063344.1:3028137-3039246 GCF_021869965.1 Rhincodon typus
CTTCTGACCCAGTTCTTTGGATATCCATTATCCCTGAAAACCTGGAACAGGTATTCTTCTTCCTCTTGGCATAGTTCCGTGTTGCTGCAATGTGTTGTTGCCCTTTTAAATAGTGTTCAAGGATAATGGATATCCAAAGAACTGGGTCAGAAGATGCCTACAAGAACAGCATCAGAAAGATTCTACATGCCCCGACATACTCATCACACTACCCTACATCAGGAACACGTCGGAACTCACCACAAGACTTCTACGACCGCTGGGCATCAGAGTGGCACACAAAGCCACATCAACCCTACGACAACTGCTCACCCAAACTAAAGACCCACTCCCCACCATGGACAGGGCCAATGTCATCTACAAGATCCCCTGCAGAGACTGTGAGAAACACTATATCGGACAAACAGGAAGGAAACTAACAACAAGAGTACATGAACACCAACTGGCTACAAAAAGACACGACCAATACTCACTCATCTCAATCCACATGAACAAGGAGAACCATCACTTCGACTGGGACAACACCAAGATCCTGGGACAGGCTAGGCAGAGACAAGCACGAGAATTCTGAGAAGCCTGGCATTCCACGAAGCATGCTATTAATAAACATATTGAACTCGACCCCATGTACGTTCCACTATGAAGGAAACCCGGAAGTGAGGCAATCCATCTCAACGGACCCCAGAGTTTAAAAACCAGGCGGGAGAACACACCGACGCTTCATCAGAGGCTGCACTGAGGATGTTACCAAGCACGGTAACGAAACATCTGCAAAACAACAAACCAGCTCGGCGAGCCAACCAACCTCAACACCCACAACCCGAGCTACAGATCTACTCCAAAACCTTAGAGTTGCTAATGCTTGAGGACAGTCTTTTTTATATGGAGTAACATGGGTAATTAATTAGCATAAAGAGTGGTGTAGGTTTGGAATGCTCTTTTCCACAAATAGCAGTGAATGCTGGATTTGTTGTTAATTTTTAATCTGAGACAATTATATTTTTGTTAAGCAAAGGTCTTCAGGGATATGGGCCAAAGGCAGCCATGATCTCATTAAATGGTGGAACAGGTTCAAGGGGCTGAATGGCCTACTCCTGCCCCTATGTTATTCGAAATGTACATGATAATGCCTGGAAGGTTTTGTTGTATAAAAAGGGAGATGTATAGAAATGCAATCATGCGCACCTCTTCGATGTGCAGATACGGCCAGTTTAGAGATTCCATCTTGACCAGCTGGTCACCTGGTGAGCACAGAACACTCATGTCCTTAAACTAAATCTCCTCTGCATGAGTCTCCCCATTTCTAATGCACTGATGCTACTTCAACCTTCTCTTAAGCTCAGGAACTCTGTATCTAAACTAGATTGAGATACAACATTTTCAGTGGTTTCCTGCTGTTATTCCATGCTGTTGTTTACCTTCTTTCTTTTACTTTTCTTCAGTTTTTTGGAATTGTTCAAAATGTTGCTAAAAGTATCCTCATTCATTTGAGCCGTCACTTTGATACTTAAACTCTGCAGCTTTGCTGAAAAGGAAAGGAAAACCACACATCATTTTCCCAAAAGTAGGACTGTCAGTGCACACCTTCCAACTGGAGATGAAGCTCATACATAATGTTCCTCCTTTCTGTTTTATTGGCATGGGACCTTGCATCATGAGCTGTTGCCATGTTAATCATGTGAAATTACAGCAGAACCCAAGTGTTAACCACTAACAAATCCAAACTGCAAACACATCAAACAGTCACACTGCAGTCACACATCAACTGTTTTAGCCACAACTCATACAGATGGAGGCTGTTTGGCCCATCCTAAAAGTGCTGGCTCTTTGTAGGAGCAATAGCATTTGTCCCATGCCTTTGCCTTTTCACCATTGCACTGTGAGTTGCTCCGTTTTAAATTCATATGCTTTTGAAAGTAAAAGTTGCATTTCCTTCCACCATCTTTTCTGAAAGTGTACATCATAAACACTGTGTGGTATTTTATTAAATGTGTGCAAATTATTGTAGTAATAGCTTACCTTATAAGATAGTATCTAATTTCACTCACAGATAGTTTCTGTCAATTACCTTAAATCTGTGATTTCCGTTTTATGAGCTTCCTAGCAATAGAAACAGTTTCTTGTTGTCTATTCTATTAAAAGTCCTAGTTCTTAACATTTCTGTTAAATTGTCAATGGTGGAGACAATGTTGGGGTGGGGGTGTGGAATGAGTGGGGGTGGGGAGTTCATGAAGGTTTAGGGAGCATTGGTGAGTGTTGTGAGTGGGTGACAGCAAGAGGGTCTAACAGTCTTTCATTCAAATAGGCTCAAGCCCGAGAGAAGTAAGGTGGGCCCTCTGGCCAGCTTCGCTTGACTTCTGCCACCTTCCAAATTACTTCAGGGAGAAGCAAGGGGACTTGGCTCACTGGAAATGAAAAAGCAGCGAAGGATGGTTTAAAAAGAGACCAGTCTTCTGGACCAGGACGTTTCTTGACCGAAACTTGCCATCTCTGTAAAATTCTAGATTAAAAAACAATCTTAACTAGCCTCTCTTCACTCTTTTTCTCTCCTTTTTTGCCTTCATCACATAGTTATCTGTGGCTGGAACAATAAACAGTAGCATCATAAATTCCTTCATTGTTGTGCAGCAAGTAATGATAGTGTGTTAGCAAGAGTAGGTAATGCCAGTTCTCCCTTGTTAAAGTCACAGACTTCTGATGAAGAGTCATTGGAATCAAAATGTTAACTCTGCTTTCTTCCCACTCATGCTGCCAGACCTGCTGAGTTTCTCCAGTAATTTCTGTTTTTATTTCAAAAATAAGAAAGTTTGTTCTCAGCAATTATAACTTGCCTCGGGGGATGGCCAAATGTCTCATTACCTTCAGATAGGTACTTTCTTGGATAATGATACATCAATGCATTCTCATTCCCACACCAGTGTGGAGCTATTTTGGGAAAACCCTTAGAATCCAGGATATGAAATGGAATTAATAGCAATTAGAAATCAAAGACAGTTGGCATGGATTTATTTAAGGTAAGTTAACCCAATCTTTCAGAGTTTTAAAAATAATATTACTGTCAGAGCAGACTAATTTCTCCAGATTGCGGTCACCATAGACACAGTAAGGATAAGCTTAACTCACATCCCCTACTCACCAAAGGCAAGTTTGAGTTAGGCGAGAAATTAGAATTTTAAAAATTTCAAACAGGTCCTGACTCACCAGATTGTAATTTTAATGGAGACAGAATAAGGCTGTACATCACCAAGGCGCTACAAGGAAGTGCATTTGTGGGTAAAACTTTTTAAGACGATGATCTCTATTTTGACAAGTTTTTAATATTTAACCCATTTGTTTGTGTTTTCAGGGTTACGAGAAACTTAGCAGGTAAAAATTCTGGATCTATTTGGGGCTGCAGAGTGGCTCACTGGTTAGCACTACTGCTTCACAGCGCTAGGGACCTGGGTTCAATCCCAACCTCAGGCAACTGTTTGTGTGAAGTTTGTACATTCTCCCCATGTCTGTATGGGCTTCCTCTGGGTGCTCCAGTTTCCTCCCACAGTCCAAAAGTGTGTAGGTTAGGTGGATTGGTCATGCTAAATTGCCTGTAATGTTCAGGGATGTGTAGCTTAGGGGGGTGGGATGCTCCAAGGATTGGTGTGGACTTGTTGGGTTGAAGGGCCTGTTTTCCACACTGTAGGGATTCTATCATTATGTAAATACATTTACAGCACTGCTCCTACAGCAGAAATATTCCCATTCTGCATCCACCAATGACCCAACACACTTACAGAAGCAAAATACTGTGGATGCTGGAAATGTGAAATTAAAAACAGACATTGCTGGAGAAACCTGGCCAGTCTCTCAATGTCTCGGAGAGAGAAACAGAGTTAATGTTTTGAATCCAGTATAAGTTTGGTGAAGAGTCAGACTGGATTTGAAGCATTAACACTGTTTCTCTCCTCGCAGATGCTTGATTCTACCTCTGTATGATCCATCAATCTCTTCCCCACACACTTTTTTAAAAATTTGTTTATAACATTTGGGTGTCACAGGCTGGGCCAGCGTTTATTCCTCATTGAGAGTCAACTACATTGCTGTGAGTCTGGAGTCACACATGGGCCAGACAGGGAGGTAATGGCCTAGTGGTATTATTGCTGGGCTGTTAATCCAGAGACCCAGATAATGTTCTGGGGACCCAGGTTTGAATCCCCCCATGGCAGATGGTGGAATTTCAATTCAATTTTTAAAAAAATCTGGGATTAAGAGTCCATGAAGATGAGCACGAATCCATTGTTGATTGTCAGGAAAAACCCACCTGGTTCACTAATGTCCTTTAGAGAAGGAAACTGCCATCCTTACCTGGTCTGGCCTACATGTGACTCCAGACGCACAGAATGTGGTTGACTCTTAACTGCCCTCTGGGCAATAAATGCTGCCTGGTCAGTAATGCCCTCATTTCGTGAATGAATAACAAAAAGGACCAGGTAAGGTAGCAAATTTCCTTTGCTAAAGGATATGGATGAACTCCATGGGGTTTTAGAACAATTGACAGTGGTTTTATGGCTCTTATATATCTTGCAATTCCAGATTTGTGGTGAACTCAGATTTCACCGGCTGCCCACATCCCCAGAATGTTAACCTGGGTTCCTAGATTACCAATCCGTTGGCATTACCATGATGCTGCCCCTTCCCCTCTCTAAACACCCACTCCGCTCTCCTACAATTTCTCTGCTGCTCGACTGTAGCCTTGCTTCACATTCTACTGAACAGGCAGCCAGCAACAAAAATGTAGAAGACCCCAAGGTAAATTGAACAAACAACAATACAGCACAGGAACAGGACCTTCAGCCCTCCAAGCCTGTGCTGCCTCATTTTGCCCTGTGAAATATCTACAGGACTTCAGAGAAACAGACACCTCCAGTGACACTGGCTCTGAAATCATTCCCCACAACTGCGCTCCTCACTCTCTTACAAATATTGGAATCAATATGCTGGGTAGCTATCCCCTTTGCTCTAAGTTGCTGATAAACTAATAGAGTCATAGAGTTATACAGAATGGAATTAGACCCTTCGGTCTAACTCATCCACGCCAACCAAATGTCCCAAACTAAACCAGTCCCACTTGTCTGTGTTTGACCCATATCCCTCCAAACCTTTCTTATTCATGTACCTAATACAATGATAACAAAAAACAACTGAAAGTACCTTCTTTCCTCTCCCTTAAGGCTTTCAGTATTTCTTTTCCACACAGCTCACCCAGGCAATTATTATCCAGATCCAATTCTGTCAAATGATCTGAAAACTTGATCAGCCTGTAAGGAAAATTCCAATAAGAAGAGTCCAGAGATTTAAAAAAGGCGATAAATAAGATGGTTCAATTCTAAATTATTTTAGAAAGAAAAACAGAGAAACGCTGGCCTATAATTTGCTGTAACATCCTCTGTTAGCTTTGACTATTTAATCTCAACAACACCTTGTATTGAAATGTACATGGACTTTGCATCACTTCCGACCAGTTACTAATTTCTGTGGCAAGTGTAGCTTCTATCTATTGAGCCACTACTGTGTCTTCACACTGTTTAATATGTTTAAATGGTGAATTAGATTAGTAGATGCTGTTTTTGTAAAGTTAATGGCAGAGCCACACACTTTGTACGTGGAACTTTATTTAACTGTACAGCTGCCCTCACACGAAAGTAGCACAACAATTATAGGACCATAAGAAATAGGTAGAGACAGAGTAAGGATGGTAGATTTCTTTCCCTAAAAGTGATTAGTGAACCAGATGGGTTTTTCCAACAATTGACAGCAGTTGCCATTAGGCTAACTTTTTTTACATCTTTATTTTAAAATTGAATTCAAATTTGACCATCTGCACTGGGGAGTTACAAACCCCATGTCTCCAGAACATTAATCTGGAGCTCCCGATTGCTAGTCAAGTGACATTATCAGCATGCTACCACTCCCCAAAAGCAAGTTAAATATTTCCAAGGATATGGTGAACACATTCAGTCAGATTACAGGACACATTCAAAAATATTGTTATCATGGAGGCTAGAAGAGTGCAGTGTCACTATAGTCCCACTACTCTATGAGTTACAACATAAAATAAAAATACCTTTTCCACTTACCATGATGCCCAATTAAGTACCTTATTTGGATCCAATTTTAAACAACAAGATCCATCAACCAGGTTTCTTAGTAAACGCAATTCCTGATTTATTATCACAAAACTCATTCAATAATCAGTGGTTAAGGTTCATAGTCAGTAATAAAGAAGTATAAATATTTGTTCAGCAGTGGGAGTCGAGAGAGCGCGAGGGTACTGCTGGGAAGGTGAGCTTTTTATTTTAAAATACTTACTTCGTGGAATCAGCGGCCTCCACTTTTGCAGCAGCAGCGGGAGCGGTGAGAGCGAGGACCGGGGGGCTGCCGGGAAGGTAAGTTCTTCATTTCGGCAGCAGAGCTGAGTGGGAGCGGTCGAATTGCGCTCTCGGAACGTGAGTGAACTGGTATATTTGGGCAGTGGCTAAACCCGACACACTACTTGTGTAGTATCTCCCACCCACCCTCCTCCTCTGACCAAAATAAAACCACTCTGGTGTGTTGATAAGGTAAGTGTTTTTCTTTTCCGTTTTTTTATTGTGTGCTGGTAAGTAGATGATTGGTAAAAATGTTTTCATTTCAATTATCTATTATTTGATATTATAGTAGGACTAAGCTAAGCTTAAGAGTAAAAATGGCAGGAGATCCCAGACCTGTGTTATGCTCCTCTTGCAACAGTAGTAGACTCGCCAACTTTAAGGGCATTTAAATGGTCATTGGATAAACATAAGGATGATAATGGAATAGTGTAGGTTAGATGGGCTTCAGATTGGTTTCACAGGTCAGCGCAACATCGAGGGCTGAAGGGCCTGTACTGCACTGTAATGTTCTTTGTTCTATGTTCTATGCTCAATGTGGGAGCTCAGGGACGCGGCTGATGTCCCTGCCTCCTACACGTGCAGGAAGTGTGTCCAGCTGCAGCTCTTGTTAGCCCGCATGACGGCGCTGGAGCTGCAGATGGACTCACTTTGGAACATCCACGATGCTGAGGATGTCGTGGATAGCACGTTCAGCAAATTGGTCACATCGCAGATTAGGATCACTGAGGGAGAAAGGGAATGGGTGACCAAAAGGCAGAGAAAAAGCAGAAAGGCAGTGCAGGTGTCCCCTGCGGTCATCTCCCTCCAAAACAGGTATACCGTTTTGGATACTGTTGGGGGAGATGGCTCACCAAGGGAAGGCAGCAGTAGCCAGGTTCATGGCACCGTGGCTGGCTCTGCTGTACAGAAGGGCAGGAAAAAGAGTGGTTACTCAGGTTACTGAGGGAAGCGAGAGAGGAAATAGCTGGGGCCTTAACAGATATCTTTGCAGCATCCTTGAGCATGGGTGAGGTCCCAGAGGACTGGAGAATTGCTAATGTTGTCCCCTTGTTTAAGAAGGGTAGCAAGGATAATCCAGGTAATTATAGACCGGTGAGCCTAACGTCAGTGGTGGGGAAGCTGCTGGAGAAGATACTGAGGGATAGGATCTATTTACATTTGGAAGAAAATGGGCTTATTAGTGATAGGCAGCATGGTTTTGTGCAGGGAAGATCATGTCTTACCAACTTGATAGAATTCTTTGAGGAAGTGACAAAGTTGATAGATGAGGGAAGGGCTGTAGATGTCATATACATGGACTTCAGTAAGGCGTTTGATAAGGTTCCCCATGGTAGGCTGATGGAGAAAGTGAAGTCGCATGGAGTCCAGCGTGTACTAGCTAGATGGATAGAGAACTGGCTGGGCAACAGGAGACAGAGAGTTGTAGTGGAAGGGAGTTTCTCAAAATGGAGAACTGTGACCAGTGGTGTTCCACAGGGATCCGTGTTGGGACTGCTGTTGTTTGTGATATACATAAATGATCTGGAGGAAGGTATAGATGGTCTGATTAGCAAGTTTGCAGATGACACTAAGATTGGTGGAGTAGCAGATAGTGAAGGGGACTGTCGGAGAATGCAGCAGAATATAGATAGATTGGAGAGTTGGGCGGAGAAATGGAAGATGTAGTTCAATCCAGGCAAATGCGAGGTGATGCATTTTGGAAGATCCAATTCAAGAGCAAACTATATGGTAATTGGAAAAGCCCTGGGGAAAATTGATGCACAGAGAGATCTGGGTGTTCAGGTCCATTGCACCCTGAAGGTGGCAATGCAGGTAGATAGAGTGGTCAAGAAGGCATACGGCATGCTGTCATTCATCGGACGGGGTATTGAGCACAAGAGTTGGCAGGTCATGTTACAGTTGTATAGGACTTTGGTTCGACCACATTTGGAATACTGCGTACAGTTCTGGTCGCCACATTACCAAAAGGATGTGGATGCTTTGGAGACGGTGCAGAGGAGGTTCACCAGGATGTTGTCTGGTATGGAGGGCGCTAGGTATGAAGAGAGGTTGAGTAGACTAGGATTATTTACATTAGAAAGACAGAGGTTGAGGGGGGACCTCATTGAGGTCTACAAAACCATGAGAGGTATAGACAGGGTGGATAGCAAGAAGCTTTTTCCCCCCCAGAGTGGGGGACTCAATTACTCGGCGTCACGATTTCAAGGTGAGAGGGGAAAAGTTTAAGGGACATATGCGTGGAAAGTTCTTTACGCAGAGGGTGGTGGGTGCCTGGAACGCGTTGCCAGCGGAGGTGGTAGAGGCGGGCATGATAGCGTCATTTAAGATGTATCTAGACAGATACATGAATGGGCAGGGAGCAGAGGGATACAGATCCTTGGAAAATAGGCGACAGGTTTAGATAGAGGATCTGGATCGGTGCAGGCTTGGAGGGCCGAAGGGCCTGTTCCTGTGCTGTAATTTTTTTTGTTCTTTGTTCTAAATATCCTCAAAATGCACAGACGAACACATAGACACATATTTGTTTGGTGAAAAGAAAATGGAATTCTCTCAGCAGACTTTAAAAAAAGAAAAACAAACAGTACTTTCTGGTCATTAGAAATACTCTTGAAGGCAAAAAGGATCGCTGTAGAATGTTCTGAAGTTTGTTGTTCTGAAATTGAAGCATGTGTGGTCAGGTCACTATCCAATCGTGTCACCTCTGGAATCCTGGCAGACATAGCTTGCTCAGGAAATACAATATTGAGAAGTCCTTCAATCACTCATTCAGAAACTCAAATAGGTTTCGCTCTGGACTCAACAAGAGCGCTCTTTCAGAAATGATGTGGAGATGCCAATGTTCGACTGGGATGGTCAACGCCAGAAATCACACAACACCAGGTTATAGTCCAACAGGTTTATTTGAAATCATAAGCTTTCGGAGCCTCGCTCCTTCTTCAGGTGTTAGTGAGAGGGGTAGTATCAGACACAGAATTTATAAGTAAAAGATCAAAGGGTCACACAACTGATGAGGATGTATTAAACAAACCTAAGATGCTGTTAAATCTTTAATCAGTTAGAAGGTTTTAATTGATTAATATGGATATGTAAATTCCCAAATTTCTTTCAAGCCACTGCCTTGAGAGAACTAAAGGTTTTATCAGTGTAAAGAAAAGGTGAAATTTTAGGTCAGACAATGCATGTTAGGTGTGAGGCCTTGTTTAGAATCTGTTTGTGTTTTGGTTTGGAGTTGGACTGGTTTTATTTCTAAAGTAGAAATTTATAAAACACTACACTGACTGACTATAAATTGTGTGCTTTTTGAACAAAATAGAATGTATCTGCAAATGCAAATTCACCCCATAGATTCACGTGTGTGTGTGTGTGAGTCTGAGTGAGAGAGAGAGAAAGGCAGAGCGTGTGCGTATGTGCGTGTGTATGTGTGTGTGTGTGTGTGTGTGTGTGTGTGTGAGAGAGAGAAAGAGAGAAAGTGTGTGTCTATGTGTGTGAGAAAGGGAGAGGGTGTGTGTCTATATATGTGTCTGTGTGTGTGTGTGGGAGAGAGAGAGTGTGTATATGTGTGTGATTGTGTGTGTGAGTGTGTGTGTGTGGGAGAGTGTGTGTGTGGGAGAGACTGAGAGTTTTTGTGTGCGTGTGGGAGAGTGTGTGTGTGGGAGAGTGTGTGTGTGTCGGAGGGTAGAGAAGTGCATGTGTGTACGTGTGTGTGTGTGTGTGTGTGTGTGTTTGTTTGTGTATGTGTGTGTTTGTGTATGTGTGAATGAGTGTGTGTGTATGTGTGTGTGTAATGTGTATGAGTGTGTGTATGTGATTGAGGATGTGTGTGTATGTCTTGTGTGTGTGTGTTGTGTACGTGTGTGTGTGTGTGCTGTGTGAGAGTGTGTGTGTGGGACAGACAGACAGAGAATGTGTGTGTGTGTTTGAGTGGGAGAGTGTGTGTGTGTGGGAGAGAGAGTGTGTGTGTATGTGTGAGTGTGTTTTGTGTTGTGTTTGTATGGGTGTGTTATGTGTGTGTGTGTGTTGTGTGTATGTGTATGTGTGAGTGAGTTTTGTGTGTGTTGTGTGTGTGTGAGTGAACGTGAGTGAATGTGTGTGTGTGTTGTGTGTGTGTTATGTGTGTGTGTATGTGTAAGTGTGTTTTGTGTGTGTGTGTGAGAGTCTGTGTATGTGTGAGTATGTGTATGTGTAAGTGTGTTTTGTGTGTGTGTGTGTGTGTGTGTGAGCGTGTGTGTGTGAGTGTGTGAGAGAGTGTGTGAGTGTGTGAGAGAGTGTGTGAGTTTGTGAGTGTGTGAGAGAATATGTGAGAGTGTGTGTGAGTGAGTGTGTGTATGTGTGAGTGTGTGTGAGTGTGACTGTGTGTGTATGTAAGTGTGTGAGAGAGAATGTGAGTGTGTGAGTGAATGTGTGTGAGTGTGTGTGTATGAGTGTGTGTGAGAGAGTGTGTGTGTGAGTGAATGTGTGTGAATGTGTGTGTGAGAGAGTGTGTGAGAGAGAGAGAAAGGGAGAAAGTGTGTGTCTATGTGTGTGAGAAAGGGAGAGAGTGTGTGTCTATATATGTGTCTGTGTGTGTGTGTGTGTGGGAGAGAGAGAGTGTGTATGTGTGTGTGATTGTGTGTGTGAGTGTGTGTGTGGGACAGTGTGTGTGTGGGAGAGACAGAGAGTCTTTGTGTGTGTGTGGGAGAGAGAGTTGTGTGTGTCGGGGGGG
>NC_063344.1:3039646-3055546 GCF_021869965.1 Rhincodon typus
GTGTGTGTGAGTGTGAGAGTGTGTGTGTGTGAGTGTGAGAGAGTGAGTGTGTGATAGTGAGTGTGTGATAGTGAGTGTGTGAGAGTGAGTTGGAGGGGGGGGGTGAGGTGGGGTGGGGTAGGGGTGGAGATCATGTGGGCAAGCCTTTGCAGCAAGCATCTTATTACTAAGCCCAAATACTTCAAATGAGTCAGGGTTCAAAACAGTCCCAGTGGGGATCTACAGTAAGGCAAGCACTTACCTGAAACTAAAGAGCTGATCATCAGTTTCAGGAAGCTGAGTGGAGGACACGCCTGTGTCTGTATCAATGGTGCTGATGTGGAGATGGTTGATGGTGTCAAGTTCCTAGGAGTGACAGTCACCAACAATCTGTCCTGGACCACCCATATTGATGCAACAATCAAGAAAGCACAACACTGCCTCTTCTTCCTCAGGAGGCTATGGAAATTCAGCATGTCCGTATGGCCTCTCACTAACTTTTATAGAAGCACCATAGAAAGCATTCTGTCTGGATGCATCTTGGCTCGGTATGGCAACTGTCCAGGACCGTAAGAAACTACAGAGAGTTGCGTGCACAGCCCAGACTGTCACAGAAGCCAACCTTCCATCCATTGACTCCAACTACAATTCTTGCTGCCTTGTGAAAGCAACCAACATCATCAAAGACCCCTCCCACCCCGGTTATAATCTCACCAACCTCTTTCATCGGGCAGAAGATACAAAAGCTTAAACACACATACCAACAGGGTCAAGAACAGTTCATCGCTGCTGTTATTAGACTTCTGAATGGACCTCTCAAATTTCAAATTTAGTGTTGATCTTGCTTTTTGTGTACATTTGCTGCAACTGTAACATTATATTCCTCTCTCTGTTCAATCACCTTGTGATCTTTATGTCATGATCTGTCTGTACTGCATGGAAAACAAAACTTTTCACTGTACTTAGATATAGGTGATAATAATAAATCAAATCAAATCAAATATCAAAAATCAAGTGAATTCTAGGAAGCCTTGTTTAAAAAAGTCTCTAATGTCCATCTAGTGATTGTACATGAATAGAATATGAGTTTTCTGATTGGGGCTGTAAATCTGGTCCAATCAGAGAGGCCTGGCTGACAGATATAAACAGGAGTGTCAGAGGTTCTGTTCACGCTGAGAGTTGGCTCTGAGGGAGCTGGATCAGGGTCAAGGACTCTCCATGTGTAAATAAAGGGTGACTTGGTGATGGGATACCAGCCTCTGTGGAGTTATTTCAGTCTACAGTGAACTTTGAATGACCCCTTTTAAAGAAATCACTCCAATTATTTCCTATAAACTTGAAATAAATCAATTCTTTCATGGTCCTTCAAAACTTAAATCTTCCATGAAATATTAAATCTGAAGAATATTTGTAACAATACTTACTGACACAATATTTCAGTAAACATTATTGGACCCATGGTGCTGCTGTTTCCTCTTCCATCAATGCTGTTATCTGTCAGGTGCAATCTGGATAACCAGGGAGCAATCTGTGGGAGTTCCTGCTTATGTTTCCCTTAAAGATTGAGAAGAAACAATTTGAAGACCTGATCACTTTTTATACATGTCTATTGCAATGACTCACATTGACAAATACTCTCAACATTCTCGGATGTGGCTTTGTGGGAAAAGATAAAGCCATCTGGCCGTATGCCATTCCGAGCTTCCCAGATTTTAGTCTGTGGCTAGGAGCCACCAGAATTCCTGCTGCACCATTATTGCGGATCAACAACCTACTGGGCCAGGGACACTGGCCAGTGCTCACAAGCTTATGAGACTAATGCTAACCAAACTTAGCAATCATTCAGGCGTCATACTAATGATCTGCTACATCTTGCCAAGTCAAATTAAACACAGGGCAAACTGTTTATGATAAATTGACTGAAGACACCAATTACCTGGAATGGGAAAATTAGTTTCTGTTCACAACTGTAAAAGATAAAAGCATTTGCTTTACATGTCACCAAAGTATATGGAAAAGTAAAAAGGAGAATTTGGAACATTGCACAATGATACACAGTAAATTTAAAACTAGTTTTTCCTTAAATAACATGCTTCAAACAAAGAAAGTTGAGCTGAAGGCCGTTTTGAAATCTTAATTGTTTTTCTTTTCCTAAACCAGCGGCAAAAATCCTGGAATTTCCTCCCTAAGGGCATTGTGGGTATTTCTATTCCCCAAGGACTGCAGCAGTTCAAGAAGGCAGCTCACCATCACCTTCTACAGAGCAGTTAGGGTTGAACAATAAATGCTAGCCCAGCCTGCAATGCCCACATCCCATGACCAAAAAGGAAAAAGAAGGAACTATGATGATTTACAAATTAAAAATAAACAACTGGTCTGTAAAAATCAAAAACAGAAATTGCTGAAAAGCTCAACAGGTCTGGCAGCATGGGTGGAGAGAAATCAGAGTTAATGTTTCGGGTCCAGTGACCCTTCCTCAGGAAGGACCTGAAACATTAACTTTGATTTCTCTCCCCAGGTGCTGCCAGACCTGCTGAGCTTTTCCAGCAATTTCTATTTTTGTTTCTGATTTCCAGCATCCACAGTTCTTTTGGTTTTTATTTGGTCTGTAAAAATGGTGGGTTTGAATTGACTTTAATTACTGAAGGGTGCACTTAAGTTCTATTGCATGGGAGGCTCTTCCAAAGTTATTGCAAATAAAAACATATGAAAACCAAACCTAAACTATAAACAAGAGACTTATTTTCTTATGTTGCTCATTTATAGTTTCCTTTGGTTCATCTGTCTTTCATAAAAGCTCAGCTCCAAGCTATTCTCTGATCCTGAAGATCAGGTTACGATCTGAGATTCATGGGTTTCTGGGAATTTTTGGAAACTTCAGTTTTCATTGGCTTAGGGCCAAAATAGAACACAGGAATTTACACTACAGTTATATTTATATAGTACCTTGAAGGTTGCGAGAAGGGGAAGCGGGGCATCTTCAGAATGGCAACTTGTAAATAGTGGAGTACCAAAGGGATTTGTGCCGGGGCCACAATTATTTACACAATATATTTAAACGTAGGAAAGTGAATGTACTATAGCCAAGTTTGTGATGATATGCTAATAGATGGGGAGGCAAGTAGAGGGAGTGACGGCATCTGCAGAAGGAGATAGACAGTTTAAGCGACTGGCTAAAACTTGGCAAATGGGAAATATAATGTGGGAAAATGTGAGGTTATGCACCTTAGCAGGAAGAATAGAGGAGCTGAATATTATTTGAATGGAGAAAGTCTGCAGAAAGCTACAGAACAGACAGATTTGGGAACCCTTGTGCAAAAGTCAGAAATATCTACCATCCGACTTCAGTGAGTAATAAAGAAGGTGAATAAAATGTAGGCCTTTATTTCATAGGGAATGGAGGATAAGAGTAGGGAGGTTTTGCTAAAACTTTACAAGGCACTTGTCCGACCTCAGCTGGAAATGTGAACAGTTTTGGGCCCCTTATCTAAGGAAAGATGTTAGAGGCAGTCCAAGGAAGCTTCACTAGGCTGAAACTGGATAAGGAAGACTGTCTTATGAGGAGAGGTTGAGTAGATGGGGCCTGCACTCATTGGATTTACAGGAATGAGAGGTGACCTTATCAAAACATACAAGACTCTTATGGGAACTTGACAGGGGAGATGTTTCTCCCTGTGGGAGAGTCTAGGACCAGAGGGTATAATCTCAGAATAAGGTGTTGACCATTTAAGACAGAGATGAGGAGGAATCTCTTCTCTGCGAGGGGAGTGAATCTATGGAATTCTTAACTGCAGAGGACTGTTGATGCTGAGTGATTGAGTGAATTGGAGGCTGAGACTGACAAATTTTTAAGGGGAACCAGGGGTTATAGGGAAACGGCAGGAAAGTGGAGTTGAGGATTATTAGATCAGCCATGATCTCACTGAGTGCCAGAGCAGACTCAATGGGCTGGATGGCCGACTTCTGTTCCTGGGTCTGATGGTCCTACGTTATGCACTTACTCTCTTTGGCAGCCATCTCTGTCACAAAGTCACCATTTTGTTCAAGATCCTACACTCCATCAGCTGCACCAGCTCAGCTACCTCCAAACTACAGCAGTGAGGAGTGAACAAATGCATCGTCAAGTTAAAAAAGCCTCATCCGGCGCAATTGCTGTCACCACATTGGGAGTCTGTTAGCATGATGGCTGGTTTGCGATGCAGTGTGATCGTGTGGAATCAATTCCCCCACTTCTCAACCTCTCTCTGTAACGAGAGAGCAGCCCTATAGTTCACTTGGACTATGGCAACTTTAGCTCTTAATCTCACCACAGTCCAGTGAAAACTGGTCTGTGTATCAGAGAAACGCCCATCAGCTGGGCCTCTGCCACTCCTCTGGAATCAATGAGAGAACTGCAGACCAATGCAGATCCATCTGCAAGTCATCTCCACAAGTACTCAGGCAAAGCTCCTGCACATTCACCTTCACTGGAGTGGGCCCTGTGCCTGGATGGGAGAAGGGCCGCCTTCCCTGGTATCTCCTGTTTTACCAACAGCCAAAGTTCCAGGGGAGCATCATGGGAAGGTTCTCAGGCAGTCTGCTGCTCTCCTTACAAAGTGGCAGCATTGGCATTAATGACTGGCAGGATATGGCACCAGAATCCTAACAATTCATCCATCACCCTGCATCATGCTCTGCGTCAAAATGCTTTAATGACCAGCTGCTGGACTGTGGGATAGGATAGGCCACTGCAGACATGAAGGGTTGAATGGCCTCTTTCTGTAACTTTTCTTTTAATCAACCTGTTCAGACATTATAGGATCACCTTCTGAGGAAAGGCCAGACAGGCTAGGCCTGTATCCTATGGAGTTTAGAAAACTCAGAGGTGACTTAATTGAAACATAGACGATCCTAAGGGGACCTGACTGGGTTGATGTGGAAGGGATGGTTCCTCTTGAGGGAGAATTTAGAACTAGGGGTTGTCATTTTTTAAAAATTCATTAGATTAGATTAAATTTTATAGTCACGTGTACCCGAGTACAGGAGTACAGTGAAAAGTGTACAGGGTCGCCACTCTCTGGTTAGAATAAAGTAGTTAGAATTTGAAACAAGAGCCGAAATTAAAGAAACAGAAACGAAAGGAAAAGAAAATGTCCAGATCACCCTCACTGCTGCCACCACAGCCATGAGTCTTGAGTCAGGCTGACCAATGCGACCTGCACCAACACCACGGTGCCACTACCACTGCAAACACTGCTTCACCACTGCTACTGATACCACCATCTCCAGTCCTGTGCCTCACTGCCACCTGCAGCAATGTCAAAGTCACCACCCTCCAGTGCCATCTCTTGCCGCTGGGCCTACCTTGCCAACGCCATCTTCAAATCAATTGAAGTACCAGAGCCCACAGCCTTCCTGACGAGAGGTAAGAGTGTAACCCTTTGAACCAGCGCTGACATCAGAGCCACTGTCAATGCCTGTACTGCCACCACCACCTCCTCGAGTCCTGCACAGGGTCCACCAGCAGCAAGGTCACCATGCCATCTCCTGCTGCTGGCCTCACAATCATGGGCATCGCCAATGTCGATGGTTCCACCACAGCCCAGCTCCCCAAGGCGAAAAGGTCAGACAGAACTGTACAGAAAAGTATAAAGAAAAGAAGAAAAGAGAAAGAGAAATGGACGGAAGAAAGCAGGAGCCTGAACACTACTACTCCATTGCTGCCTTCAAGATAAAACAAGGAGGTACCTGTTAAGACAGAGAAGAGGAAACATTTTCTGTCTCAGAGGGTTGATAGTCCTTTGGAATTCCCTTCCCCAAAAGGCGGCGCACACAGAATCTTTAGATATTTTAAAGCAGAGGGAGATGGATTCATGATGACCAAGGGGATGAAAGATTTTCGGGTAAATGCAGGAACGTTGAGTGAGGTGAAAATCCGATCATCCATGATTTTGTTGAATGGTAGAGCAGGATTGCAGGATTTTAAAGTCAAGGCATTGCCTGATTGGAAACTCGGGGTGATAAGGAAATGAGGCTTGGGGTGTGTTAAGGCATGGGAAATAAAGTTTACATTGGCCAGACGTTCATGAAGAAGATGAGGTAAGAGAGCAGCCAGGTAGGAATAGGGATGTGATGGCCTAGTGGTGTTATCGCTGGACTGTTAATTCAGAGACCCAGATAATGTTCTGGGGATCAGGGTTTGAATCCTGCCATGGCAGAATACAATAAATATCTGGAATTAACAATCTAATGATGACCATGAATCCATTGTCGATTGTTGGAAAAACCCATCTGGTTCACTAATGTCTTTTAGGGAACGAAACTGCCATCCTTACCTGGTCGGGCCTACATGTGACTCCAGACCCACAGCATTGTGGTTGACTCTTAATTGGGCAATTAGGGATGGACAATAAATGCTGCCTGGCCAGCAACACCCTCATCTCATGAATGAATAAAAGAAAAAAAATCAGTCAAGTTTGGAGATAAAAGGCCTGCATTAGGATTGCAGCAACAGATGAACTGGGATGAGGAGGCCACATCGGGAACAGCTAATACGATATACTACATTAGCGGATGTGCAGGTGAATATCCGTCTGATGTGGGAGGTTTTTTTGGGGCCTGGGATGGGGGTGAGGGTAGAGGTGTAGGGGCAGGTGTAGCACTTCCTGCACTCGGTTCGCGACAAGTGACAACATCTCCCAGTTGCAAACCACTTCAACTCCTCCTCCACTCCCTGCGCAACATGTCCATCCTGGGCCTCCTCCAGTGTCACAACGACCCCACCCGGAAACTGGAGGAGCAGTACCTCATATTCCGCCTCGGGAGCCTACAGCCCGGTGGTCTCAATGTGGACTTTACTAGCTTCAAGATCTCCCCATCCCCGACCTCATCCCATGACCAGCACTCCCTCTCATCCCTGCCTCCTTGACCTGTCCGTCTTCTCTCCCACCCTATCTGCTCCTCCCACCTCACTGACCAATCCCCACCACTACCTACCTGCTATCGCCACCCCACCTACCTTTCCCAGCCCAACCCCCCCTCTCTTTATTTCAGAGCCCCCTTCCCCTCCCCGATTTCTAAATAAGGGTCCCGACCCGAAATGTCAGCTTTCCTGCTCCTCTGATGCTGCCTGGCCTGCTGCGTTCCTCCAGCTCCACGCTGTGTTATCTCTGACTCCAGCATCGGCAGTTCTTACTATCTCCCTTTGTATGTTCTAGGGGTTCTGCCATTTACTGTATATTTCTCCCTGCATTAGATCTTCCAAAATGCATCATCTTGCATTTGTCTGGATTAATTTCCATCTGTCATTTCTCCACCCGAGTCTCCAGGCCATCTATATCCTACTGTATCCTCTGGTAATCCTCCTGAATGTAACAAAATGTTCCTGCTGGTAGATTCAGGTATTAATGCCTTCTTTGTATCAGCTTTCCTTTCAGCGTTCTCTCAATTCTATTTGAGTGACAGACCAATATTTATTCTTCTGATCAGTTTTGGATTGAGTTGTTCACCATCCCATTTCCCAGGTGATACCGTATAGCCAGTAGCCAGTGGCCGTGTGCTCTTTGCTGTGGCCCTGGTCACTATATAAAACATTGATGCAATGTACTACTGCACCTTCCAGGGAGTGTGTTAATGGATCCTCCTCAAAATGTGTCGATGCACCAAATTTCATCCTGGCCATGTTTTCTGCATAATCTGCAATAAATGTGATAAGTTCACAAGCTCCTTCACATTGTAAGTTGTTGCCATCCAAAAAGAGATCTCTGCAATGAGGAAAATAATTATTTAGTTTGTGCATTCAATTTACTGTCTTGTTAAGTTAACTGATCTCATGTTTTATGTCAATAACTATACAATACTGTAGGGCCTAGGTTAAATTGTTAACAACCAAATAAAAATACTTTTTGCCTGTTTACTTTTGAACTACATGCATCAAACTTGGATGAAATTAGGTTTTGCAGATTTGCTTGTGCCGAGACATAAATCAGCTGCAGATTCCGTTGTATTAATAGTGTGTTAATAGAAGTGTTAATAGAGTGTCATAGGCATTTATCACTTTGATGATGTCAGTGTTGGTACCACAACTATTCCTGTTATACATCAAAAATCTGGATGAAGGAACTGAGGGTATTGTTACTAAGTTTGCAGATGACACAAAGATTGGTGGAGGGACAAATGGTATTGAGGAAGCGGGGAGGCTGCAGAAGGACTTGGACAGGCTGGGAGAGTGGGCAAACAGGTGGCAGATGGAGTACAATGGGGGAAAGTGTGAGGTTATGCACTTTGGTAGGAAGAATAGAGGTGCAGACTATTTTCTAAATGCGGAAAAGCTTCGGAAATCTGAAGCACAAGGGGACTTGGGAATTCTAGTTCAGGATTCTCCTAAGGTGAACTTGCAGGTTCAGTTGGCAGTTAGGAAGGCAGATGCAATGTTAGTGTTCATTTTGAGAGGGCTAAAGTATAACAGCAGAGATGTACTGTTGTGGCTTTATAGGGCTCTAGTCAGACCACATTTGGAATATTGCGAGTAGTTTTAGGCCCTGTATCTAAGGAAGGATGTGCTGGCCTTGGAAGGGCTCCAGAGGAGGTTTACAAGAATGATCCTGGGGATGAAGGGCTTGTTGTATGAGAAGCAGTTAAGACTCTGAGTTTGTACTTGATGGAGTCGAGAAGGATGAAGGGGGATCTGTTTGAAACTTACAGAATACTGACAGACCTGGATAGTTTGGACATGGAGAAGATGTTTCCACTAGTAGGAGAGACCAATACCCAAGGGCTCAGCTTCAGAGTCAAGGGACGACCCTTTAGAACTGAAATGAGGAGAAATTTCTTCAGCCAGAGGGTGGTGACTCTATGGAACTCATTGCCTCAAAAGGCTGTGGAGGCCAAGTCATTGAGTGTATTTAAGACAGAGATAGATAGGTTCTTGACCAGGAAGGGGATCGAAGGTTACGGTGAGAAGGCAGGAGAATGGGCTTGAGAATCATGTCAGCCATGATTGAATGGCAGAGCAGGTTCAATGGACCAAATGACCTCATTTCTGTTCCTATATCTATGTTCCTATATCCCTGTGACTGGAGTAACTGAGGACTTTGAAGACCATGTCCTTCTAACTGTCTCGAAAGATGTATACCATATTCTTGTAACATTTCAGCAGTTGCAGAGATGCAATAAACTGGATCTTATTTACTCCAAGAACTTCTTCTAGTTACACCAGAAGCTGACTATCCTTATTGAGAAACAAGGCCACGTTGACAATAGAGAAGTCAATACCTACAGGGTATTATGGCAGCACATATAACATGGTGCTTAGCCTCACCACACAACAGATTTTACCTGATGTCTATACCCCAGCAGTCTGTATGAGGTAATTCTGTAACCGTCTCACTAGAGATTTGACATTATTTGTTCAAGGGAATATAGGTATCGCTGGCTGGTCCATCCCTGATTGCCCTGGAAAAGATGGTGGTAAGCTGCCTTCTTGAGGTGCTGCTATCAATGTGGACTGAGATTGGGGAAAAATTGTAAGCACTGTATTGGAACAATTTGAAGAACTTAGTTTGAATTAAAGACTGATAGTAAATGATTTAAAACTTGTCTGATTGGGAATAACATTTTCAATCACAATCTGCTTAAAGGGCAAAACCTTGGGAACAGGTTTGACACTGTGTATCTGGAGGAACCACTTTCACCTCGTCAAGTGTTTGAGTACTGAATCCATTGGAGTACTACAGTTTCCTATTCAGGCCAAAATGAGACAGGCAGATTCAGCTCTTCTTACTCAAGAGTTTAATATTGCACGGGATGGGGATTTTTGTCCATTAGAGCAAAAGGACATCCAAACCATGATGTCAACATGAAATTGTGTGAAAGATGTTGTAGGCTGTTTTCCGTGGAGCATCGGAGGCTGACAGTTGACCTTAAAGAGGTTTATAAAATCATAAAGGGCACAGATAGGGTAAATAGACAAGGTCCTTTCCCTAGATTAAGGGAGTCCAAAACTAGAGGCTACAGTTGTAAGGTGAGAAGGGAAAGATTTAAAAGGGACCTAAGCGGTAACTTTTTCTCACAGAGGGTGGTGTGTATATGGAATAAGATGCCAGAGGAAGTGGTGGAGGCTGATACAATTACAACATTTAAAAGGCATCTGGATGGGTACATGGATACGAAGGGTTTAGAGGGATATGGGCCAAATGCTGGCAAATGGGACTAGATTAATTTATGATATCTGGTCGGCATGGACGGGTTGGACCGAAGGATCTGTTTCTGACTTGTCAATCTGTATGACTCTATGTCTCTATAAAGAGTGATTTTATATGCAGTACCTTTCCAACATGGTATCTTCTTACAACTGGTCTCAGGTCATTTTCAATCATTTATATTCATGAACAGTACAAATGAGACAAAGCTGGCGCAGTAATTAAATTTGCAGGTTGCTAGAAATTAATGTCGCACTCAGGGCCTTGAGGGGAGTAGATTTTATATGGATCAGGACTGCTTGAGAAAGTGAGTCCAAGATTGGCATATCTTTCAATGCGTGAAAACATAGTTACACAAAATGGTTCAAAGAATAAAGCACAAGTGGGCACAATTTAAAATTAGCACGGGGTAGTAGAACTTGAAAGTAATGATTAGAGAGAGGAGGGGTGGAGCTGGGGAAGGTAGGTGAGTGCAGGTAGGGAGTGGTGGGGATTGGTCAGTGAGGTGGGAGTGGCGGATAGGTGGGAGAGAAGATGGATAGGTTGTGTCAGGTCAAGGAGGAGGGGATGAGGCGGGGGGGGGGGGGAGATTTTGAAACTGCTAAAATCCACATTTAGGCCATTGGGCTGTAGGCTTCCAAGGCAGAATATGAGGTGCTGCTCCTCCAGTTTGCGGGTGGCGTCATTGTGACACTGGAGGAGGTCCAGGATGGTCATGTCACCCAGGGAGTGGGAGGGGAAGTTGAAGTGGTTCGTGATTGTAAGGTGTTGTCGTTTGTTGCGTACAGAGTGCAGATGCTCTACAAACTGTCTCCGAGTCTACGCTTGGTCTCACTGATGTAGAGGAGGCCATTTATTTCGCAGCTCCCTTCCCACTCCCCATTTCTGAAAAAGGGTCCTGACCTGAAACGTCGACTTTCCTGCACCTCTGATGCTGCCTGGCCTGCTGTGTTCCTCCAGTTCCACACTGTGTTATCTCTGACTCCAGTATCTGCAGTTCTCTCTAACTCTCATGGAAGTAATGATTGACAGGCCATTGAAAACTCAAGCATGATTGCTATGACCAAAACACATCCTGAGCTGAACTGATTGCATTATTCAATACTACACTGAAATCCAATTGTCCTATTGGGCTCTTGTGGTACACTGGTAATGTCCCTACCTCTAAGCCAGGAAGTCAGGGTTTAAGTTCCAACTGCTCTCGAGTGTGTCATAACATCCCTGTCGTAAGTTGATTGGAAAATGTCGATAACACTGGGACCAACGCAACAGGATAAAGGGGTCAGCTGGGTCACACTTTGAATATTGTTTACAACTTTGGTCTCAGCTCTAAGGAGGATGTTGTGATTCTGGAGAAATGGCATAAGAATGATTTTCAGTCTGAGTTCATTGACCTATAGATAGAAGAAGGGGAATTGGAAATTTACAATGACGTAAAACATGAATCAGCATTTTATTTCATTTCTTTGTCATAAATTGGAGTATTAGTGTGAATAAATTAGGCTGTGTGTAAAATGGCTGGAAGGTTGTCTGTTTTGTGTGACCCACCAAGATGAATTTCAGCCACTGGATTCCAGATTCCAAAATTCCAGATGTTCTAGAGTCAGATTTTCTGGCACATATGTCTAATAACAGTGTCAATGTTTTTGGCAAAATATTTTTAAATTCAGAGAACATACAGATAATTTGGGGTTAGATTCAGTGGAACGACAGCTACAGGAGATCTGATCCACCATTCAAAATGATGAAAAGCATTGACAGGAAGCAAAATAGATTGAGTATTTTAATTAATGAGGTCAGGTAGAACAAACAGAAGAAGTGAGATTTTGCTACTTTCAGATGCAATGAATGATGGATTCCAGAAGTAAAAGTGAAGAAGACCTTTCAGGTTCCTCAAGGCACTGTGTTCATGGTATGTGGACAAACAACTATTGCGAAAAATAGCTCGAGAGTAGCTTGAAGTTTGCCTGATCTTCCTGTGAGGTGTCAGTGTAATTCTTGATGTAAGATTCCTGAATTTGATATTAACATTTCTGTTCTTTCTCTTAAGCTTCTCCTGAGAACTGGGAATCACAGATAAATGGGAATGAAATTAGACAATGGACATTCTAAATGCATTGCTGGCCCTTTTCCATCCTGTGTATACAACATCAGATAAAATCAAGTACATTGGAGGAAGGTTACAAAACAGGCACAGAGATCACAGTTAGGAGTTAGCTCGGAGTCGCTTGATCAGTTACAGGAAACTAGCAAAAATCTTGTCAGCAGGCAGGAATTAACTAGGCTGCTGAGTAGGTGCACATGTCAGCAACACTTTAAAAGCTTCTCCGCACTTCTTAAAGGCCAGGGAAATTCTGGCTGCAGAATGTGCCGCACGTCGCTGGGGAGGACAATCTGAGCAGGAAGGAGAGTTTGGCCTCACAGGGAACACAGGCTGCGCCCGTGCTTCTCTAACACAGCACTGGTGAGCTCGAATGCAGTTGTTGGATGGGGGAATCTCCAACATCCACAGGGAGCTGGCTAGATACACTGTACAAAAGCAAAGGGAGGAAGTGACCATTGTGATGAATGGGAACAGCCAACCAGAAGGTCATCATTGCTGTGTCACGAGAACTTTAATGACCTCACATGAACGGTCAAGGTCAGTTATAACTGAGCCACTAATCTCAGAGATACTCCATTTATCGCATTCCCTTACTCACTTACCAACAAACTCTATCAAGCAGGACCCTAGCCTCACACAATAGGCTCGATCTAACTCTTACACAATTAGCACCGCAGCAAGCCATGTCAACAAATCTTTCAGCTTGCACATGATCAAGGGCCCATGAAGCCTATTCTTGCTCCATTGTCCTATGTTCCTAACCCAGAGTGCTTCTCACGTCACTAAAATAGTATCCGGCACAGGTCGTGTATGTGGCTGGTACCTAAATGTCACCGGCAACATCAAAATTCCAGATCATCTGACTCTTGTGTCTAATAACAATGTCAGTGTTCTTGGGCAAAATATTTTTAAATTCAGAGAGCATACAGATAATTTTTAATCAATCTACAATAACAAATAAAAATGTCAAGCAGTTTGGAAATACTGTAATGAATTATCTTCATAATCCAGCGAGTTAAGGGCTAATGCTTACAATGCCAACTAGAATAAAACAGTGACTAAGTATGTGTTAATACCTAGTCATAAATAGAACTAAGTTAATTACTCATTCCAATTTTTTCCAAACATTTCTGTTTTGTTTCTGACAGTCGTAGTTGATGCCAAGAATAAAATCTTTGTAAATGCTTTAATATGATGTAGATGCTTTTATATAACATCGACAGTAACTATTGTTCTTCATTTTCTGCCAGAAAAGCCCACATTTCCCATTTACAGCTGAGTGTTGACAACTGCCTCCAGATGGTCTATGGTAGAATCCCATAAAGATGATACACGCCCAAGGGAGCTGATAATTTGGTGGTGCGCAGAAAGAACCCACAAGTGGAATGTAACTTGCACATTCAAAAACAGACACTTATATACGGAGCTGTATTGAAATAATAAGCTGTATCTTTCCCAAACAGCATTGTTTATATTAACTATGAAGTGTAACTCATATATAATTCATTATTCTCATGTGGGGCAATCTAGAACGAGAGTTTCATAGTTTTAGGATAAGGGGTAGTGTATTTAAAACAGATGAGGAGAAATTACTTCTCTCAGAGGACTGTGAATCTGTGGAATTCACTCCCCCACAGTGTGGTGGATGCTGGGACATTGTGTACATTTAAGGAGATGTTAGACAGATTGTTAATGAAGTAATGGGTTGAAGGGCTATGGAGAGCAGGCAGGAATGTGGAGTAGAGGCTGATAGGAAATCAGTCATAATCACAATACATAGAATTTACATAGAATCCCTACAGTGTGGAAACAGGCCCTTCGGCCCAACAAGTCCACACCGAACCTTGGAGCATCCCACCCAGACCCATCCCCTTATAACCCACCTAACCTACACATCCCTGAACACTATGGGTAATTTAGCATGGCCAATCCACTTAGCCTGCACATCTTTGGAAACTGGAGCACCCGGAGGAAACCCACGCAGACATGGGGAGAATGTGCAAACTCCACACAGACAGTCACCTGAGGGTGGAATTGAACCTGGGTCCCTGGTGATGTGAGGCAGCAGTGCTAACTGCTGAGACACTGTGTCACCCCAATAAATCACAATAAGTAGCCCAATGGCCTACTCCTGCTCCTAGTTCTTATGATCCTAGTTGAGAATTAAAAGCTTGAACTGAAAGTTAACCTCAGATACGGTGACCATGAAACCAACATCATGGATGTCTAATGGCCTTTAGGGAAGGAAACTGTCGGCCTTACCTGGTCTGGCCTACATGTGACTCCAGACTCACAGCAATATGATTGGCTTTTAACTCCAAGCAAGCCATTCAGTTCAAGGGACAATTAAGTATGGGAAACAATTTCTAGCCCACCAGCATCATCTCACTGGGTCAAAATCCTGGAATGCCCTCCCTAAGGGACATTGTGGGTCAACCTACAGCACATGGGCTGCAGCGATTCAAGAAGGCAGCTCACCCCCACCTTCTCAAGGACAACCAGGGACAAACAATAAATGCTGGACCCAGACAGCAACACCCACATCCCAGGAGTGAATAAAAAAAGAGTTTGAAAAAGCATCTTTCTTTTTTTGACTTATGGTTGTTGGTCAGAGTTGATAGTGGAATATTAAATATTTTGGAAGTGTGTGGACTTAGAGTCATAGAGTGATGGAGTTGTACAGCACAGAAACAGACCCTTTGGTCCAACTCTTCCATGCCGACCAGATATCCTCAATTAGTATAGTCCCATTTGCCAGCATTTGGCCCATATCCCTCTAAACCCTTCCTCTTCATATATTTCTCTGTTTAATTTACTTACTGTGTGGTCACTGCCTTTGTTCTCTTCCTACATTGTAAATGTTGTTGTTTTGATCTTTTTTGTTTACCTTTTGGGATCAGGATGAAACTGTGGCATTTTGTGGAAATGATTTATTAGCTGACACCCTCCAAGAATGGGGTTCCATGAGAGACTGAATTATGTGTGGTCCTTCGATTTGCATTTCCCCAGGCAAGTCCATACATTGTCCATGCTCTGTTGAATTATCGAAACCTCTATTTTGTAAATTGTGTCCAAGGCAACAGTTCTGTTATGATTGCTTATAAAATACTTCAGTTGTCAAAGCTAAGACAAGATGCATATAAGGCACATAATGCCCAGAGCAGCTTTAATTACCTGATGGCAGTATTGGCAACAAGGTCTCCCAATAATGACCCATTTGGAGGTCCCAGGTTACAGTAACACATGCTCAGTGTTAATAGCTGTCCATTCCCTTTAAGGCCATGACACAGGCCTCTGACACCTTCATCACAAAGTCTGAAAATAGTAAACTTGTTCTTAATTGATTAGACAGTAACAGTGAAACAACAGAATTCTCCAAATATTTATCACCAAGATTTTAATTTTGCTTGAATCCAGAAGTCGGAATTAAGTTGATGGTATGCGTGAGTATACTTTTACAACCAAGTTTTACACTAACACATAGCCCATCCAGCCTGCTCTGTCAATCAATGAGGTCTTCACTGATCTGATAATCCTCAATTCCACTTTCCTGCCTTTTCCCCATTAATCCTCAGGATCAATAAAATCCAAGTGGAGGGGGTAAAGTCACCCCTTCAAACAGGGAGAGGGGGAAGGAGA
>NC_063344.1:3055556-3058474 GCF_021869965.1 Rhincodon typus
TCAAACAGGGAGAGGGGAAAGGAGAGGGAGGGATGTGGAGGGGGTAAAATCACCCCCTCAAACAGGGAGAGGGGGAAGGAGCCTGAGGCCTTGAAGCTAAGGAGGAGCGAGAAGCAGCTCCTTGGAACTGCAGCCCCAAGCTGCATGCCCCACCTCCTCCCCCACCTCCACCGAAGAGGGGTGTGGCCCCAGCAGCAAGAGGACCCCCACAATGGCCCAGACACAGACCCTGGGCTGCAGTGCCCAAGCTGCACTCACAGAGGGTGCACTCCAAGAGTTTCTGTATGTAATGTGGAATGTAATGCTTTCTTTTTGATATTTATTTTATTTTAACAGATACTTAATTCACCAATATCACAACTTTGCCATTAAAATTATGGTGTTTCAACTTAGAGGGTGTTTTAATGTGTTTTTTTCTGCTAAGAAATGGCCTCCAAATCCTAACATTAGTTGTAGCCATGATTCCAATGTAATTAATGCTTCAGTTACAGTTCTTTCACTTCTATTTGCTACGTTCAAGAACGTGGTGAGCATTCCCTGCACAGTACGAACAGTTTGAAGCATCATTGCCTACTTTTAATAAACCGACAGCAGTTAATAGTTATAGATATTTTCTAAACAACCTGTTCAGAGATATTATTACAAACCTCTGCAGCAGGTGGGACTTGAACACAGGCCTCCTGGCTGAGAGGTAGCAACTCTGCCACTGCACCACAAGTCAATACCCGTACAAGAAATACCTTGCGGCTGTACCTCTGAGCTGCCTTTGATAGGCATGAATAGTTTGATTTTGTGGAGACTGCAGTCTTCCAACACCTTATTATTATAGAAGCAGCCTTTGGTGCGGTTAAAGGGATAATGTCTTTCATATCTTTACAGATGAGTTACCTTCATTGATTAGTAAGTTTGCACATGATACAAAAATTGATGGAGTTGTGGGTAGTGAGGAAGGTTGTCAAAGGAAACAGCAGATCAGTTGGAAAGTTGGGCAAAGAAATGGCAGATGGAGTTTAATCCAGACAAATGTGAGATGACGTGTTTTGGAAGCCAGATGCAAGAGGAAAGTACACAGTAAATGGCAGAACCCTGGAGCATTGATATACAGAGGGATCTGGTGGTGCAAATCCAGAGCTCCCTGACAATGGCAACACAAGTGGATAAAATGGTAAAGAAGGCATACAGCATGCTTGCCTTCATTGGTCAAGACATTGAGTATAAAAGTTGGGAAGTCATGTTGCAGCTGCATAAAACTTTAGTTAGGCCACACTTGGAATGTAATGTGTAGTTCTAATTGCCACACTTTGGGAAAGATGTGGAGGCTTTGGAGAAGGTTCACAAGAGGTTTATCAGGATGTTGCCTGGATTGGAACGTATTAGCTATTATGAGGGGTTGGACAAACTTGGATTGTTTTCACTAGAGCATTACAGGCTGAGGGGTGAGCTGTTGAAGTATATAAAATAATGAGCGGCATGGATACGTTGGACAGTCAGAGCCTTTTCCCAGGGCGCAAATGTCAAACACAAAGAGGCATAGGTATAAAGTGAGAGGGGGAAAGTTTAAAGGAGAATGTGTGGGGCAACATTTTTTTACACAGAGGATGTTAGGTGCCTGGAACATCTGCCAGGGGCGGTGGTAGAAGCAGATACATTAGCAACATTTAAGAGGCATTTAGACAGACACATGAACAGGCAGGGAATATAGGGATACGGAGCATGTACAGGCAGATGGGATTAGTTTAGAATGGCATCATGGTCAGCACAGACATGTTGGGCTGAAGAGCCTTTTCCTGTGCTGTACTGTTCTATGTTCATCCAACTTTGCTAAATTAATTCCTAAAGCAATGACCAGTTCAGTTGAATGCTGTGAGAAGTCAGTGAATCCTCAGGGGATGGTGAAATCAATTTGTTGCTGAAATTTGCTCCTGCATCTCTGGTCAGTAAGATTGTCATAGATATTCTTGGAAATATACAAGAAAACCACAAAGATTTACAATAGGCCATGAACAGATTGCACAATGATGCCCTTTCATATTCTCACTATCTCCCAGAGCCTGTTAACTGACATCATGAAGTGAACCAGACAATTAGCAATGGCTGTATTTACATATCATATGGTGCGCTTAGACAAACATCAGTAGGTTATGTTTCACTGTATAATGCATCTAGCCCTGGCAGAGTGATAAATCTGACTGTTGTTTCAGTAATCTGCTAACCAGACTGGTACAAAATCAACATAAACAATTTGCATGTCATGTCAACATATTGCCACTCAAAGCTTTTGGGTCATCAAGCAGTCTTCACGCAAATGTTGCAAGGTCAATAGACAACTTGCCAAGTGTCTGATAGCAACTCCCTCCAATCCTCAGTTTAGATCTACCGACATTTCCCTAGATATCAAAGAACAAAGAACAATACAGCACAGGAACAGCCCCTTCGGCCCTCCAAGACTGCGCTGACACATTTTGCCCTTCCATACTAAAACTGTCTTCACTTACAGGATCCATATCCCTCTATTCCCTTCCTATTCATCCAGGTGCTTCCTGAATGCTGCTACTGTGTCTGCTTCCACCACCTCCTCTGGCAACACGTTCCAGGCACTCAACACCCTTTGTGTGAACAACTTGCCTCCCACATGTCTTATAAACTTACTCCCTCATACCTGGAATTTGTGTCCCCTAGTAATGATCCCTCCACCCTGGGAAAATGCCATTCACAGTCTTATAAACTTCTATCAAGTCGCCCCTGAACCTCCTGCGTTCCAGTGAAAACAAACACAGTCTATCCAACCTTTCTTCATAGCTAAAATCCCCCGTACCAGACAACATCCTGGTAAAAGAGATAGTAAGAACTGCAGATGCTGGAGTCAGAGTCAACAAAGTGTGGAGCTGGAGGAACACAGCAGGCCAGGCAGCATCAGA
>NC_063344.1:3068474-3092351 GCF_021869965.1 Rhincodon typus
ACACACACACACACACAAACCATCATACACACAATCATACACACACACAAACATTCATACACACACACTCTCACACTCAAACAATCATGCACACACACACACATATCACTCACAGTCAAGCAGACACAGTGATACACACAGACAACCATGCACACAGACAGACACACACATGCACCAGACACACACACACGTGCGCACACACACAGGAAAATTCTTAGACAATATATTTATTATTTGCTAATCTATTTGCTTCTCTTTGATTGAGTAACTGATCCAGTCAATCTGCAGTTCCTACTATCTCTCCCAGTCAATGTCCTGTTCTCTTTGGAACAAAAACAGAAGTTGCTGGAAAAGCCCAGCAGGTCTGGCAGCATCTGTGAAGAAAAAATCAGAGTTAACTTTTTGGGTCCGGTGACCCTTCCTCAGAATTTCCTGTTCTCTTTGAAACCAATTACAGCTTTTTTTCTCATCTTCTGTGCAATTAAGAATCTACTTACTTTTTAACATAAAGAAAAGGACTTACTTCTAAAATCATTTTGTAGTATGAATCATTCACAATGATTTATGGGTTCCTGTACTGAACAGATTCCTTGTGAATCCAGCTACCGTGAAATGTACAAGAGGGTGAATACAATCTGACACCTACAATAAGGAAAATCAGAAGTAGACACCCAGAAAAGGATATACTTTTCGACACCATTTTGTGATTGGACATCCCTCTAGCATCAAAATAGCCATTGCCTGGTCCACTGGAGAACCTGGGGACTTTGCAGATGGCATTTATCTTATGCATAAAAGTATGGAAGCAATCATGTAGACACAACTTACATCGGTTAATTGTATGAAGGGAGCAAAAGCAAGGTAGTTATGTTTCTTGATGACACCAAGATAGGTAGGAAATTAAGTTGTGAAGAGGACATAAGGAACCACCAAAATAATAATGGTAAGTGTGTGAATAAGAACTGGCAAATGGAGTATGATGTAGGAAAATGTGAAATTGTCCACTTTGGCAGGAGTAATCAAAAAGCAGCGTATTATCTAAAAGGTGAGAGGTTACAGAGCTCTGAAATGCAGAGAGATCTGGCGTTCCTACCACACAGATCACAGAGAATCAGTGCAGGTACTGCCAGTAAACAGGAAGAAATGTTATTATTTGTTGTGAAAGAACACAATATATTGCATATAAAAGTAGGGAGGCTTCCTTTATACAGAGCACTGGTGAGACCATATCTGGAGAAATGTGCACAGTGCTGATCACTTCATTTGAGGAAGAATTTAAAAGCGTTGGAGGCAGTGAGCAGCAGGTTTACCAAACCCATACCTACTCCCATTGCAATGAGAAAGAATCATGTGAAATCAACTCTTCCAACCATTTCTGTCCTTTCTCTTGGTAAGCTTGACAGTTATTCCTTTTGTCAAAGTCTTTGTTCTTACATTTTCCCCTCCCAAGGAATGTAGTCCCATTTTCACTTCCAGTTTCCTCAAGTAATTGTACAGACTAATCATCCCGTGTGTGACTTGTCTTTTATTTTAACTATGTCCGACAACGTACTATGTTCATTTTTGTTTTGCAGCTCCACTTATTTGATGGAAATTTGATTATCATGCCAATTATGAAAAGATAACATTTGAGACACACATGTATCTTTTCCAGCAAGAAAGAATCTAACTATTCAACCACATTACTATCACTGATCCCTCACTATCATAATCCTAGGGGTTACCATTGACCAGAGATTGAACCAGGTTAGCTACATAAATACTGTGAGTATAAGATCAGTTCTGGGGTTGCAACAAATAATTCATCTCTTGAATCCTCAAAGCCTACCCATCATCTACATGGCATAAATCAGAAATTCTCTCCACTTGCTTGGATGAGTAAAGCTCCAACAATATTTCAGCTCAAAATCCAAAACACAAAACAGCCTGTTTAACTGACCTTAAATATTCACTGCCTCCACCCTGTAGCCATCATCTACAGGAAACATTGCACTAACACACTAAGGCTCCTTCGACCACCTTTCAAACCTGCAACCACTAGCACCTAGAAAGACAATACAGAGCCAATGGCCTAGTGGTATTATCACTACACTGTTAATCCAGGGACCCTGCTATCGTTTTGGTGATCCAGGTTCAAATCCTTGTTGATTGTCGGAAAAACCCATCTGGTTCACTAATGCCCTTTAGGGAAGGAAACCTCCACTCTCACCTGGTCTGGCCTACACGTGACTCGAGACCCACAGCAATGTGGTCGACTCTTAACTAACCTCTGAGCAATTAGGGATGGGTAATAAATGCTGGCCTGATTAGTGATCTCGTTATCCTGTGAATGAATTAAAAAAGGGCATTAGACGCATGGGAACACTACCAGCTCCAAAGCTTCCTCCTAGACACACACTATTTCCATGTTGGAAGTGTATCACCAAACCCTTCATTGTTGTTGGGGCAGAATCTTGGAAATCCCTCTCCACTACCAGATTCACTGCAATAGCACTGTGGGTGTACCTACACCATACAGACTGTGGCAATTCAAGAAGAAATCTCACCACTGCTTTCTCAATAACAGTTATGGGCAGCAAATGTGGGCATTGAGAATGATGCTTCTATTTCATGAATGAATAAAGGAAAAGCTTAACATGTGGGGACTTCAGATTGGCAAGCTCATTGCAAAATGTTAGCAAGGAAGCTGGGATTTCTGCCCAACACACAGAATATGAAGGAATTCTGGATCATCTGGTAATAATTATTTCCACTGCCTAGAGGTGGGAAATGTAGGGAAGAATAATTGGATTTTTAATTCTATGAGGAGATAATTGAATCTAAAAGTTTAATAAAAAGTTAAAATTCACAAGTAAGTACAGACCCAGTCAAAACGATGACACCATGACACCCACACATGTCATTTTAATTTGTGCCCTTCTTATTCCTCTCCCCAAGTTCAATGGCTTTGCCTTAAAAATAATTTATATTCTACCATGAAGAAATAGCAGTGGAACTGTGAAAGTAGCTCTACTTCTGTGTGATTGATTACTGCTGCATTAGGACTGATGAATGGACGCTGTAGCCTCAAATAATGCTGATCTTGCTAACATTGATCTCGCCTAGTGCACACCCTGTGCAACGTAACCTGTATGCCTCTGTCTAAGTCTTGTTGATCTGTACATCCTTGCTTACTATGATCTGCCTGTACCGCTCGTAAACAAAGCTTTGCACTGTACTTCGGTCCATGTGACAATAAAATCAATCAATCGGTCATTCTCCAAGGATAGGATTTGATGGTCTTTTAACATTTAACCATGCAACATAATCTGAAATACAGCTTAATAAGATCCTTTCTTGAAACCATGTGTTCCATTTAGTCTTGAGGTGCAATCAATATTACTTACTAAATTTGCTATATCCTCATTGTTCAGAGCAATGTGCCAGACACACAATTCTTTCCCATACATGTAACGTTCATCTCGGATTGTCATTAGCAATGGCTGCAAAGTGACTGGTGGCAAATCAACTGCAGTTGCCTCAGGACGTGCAAGTATAAACTGTAAAGCAACCAGAAAGTATTGTTACAATAACTTTGACTAACACTTAATCCAAATACTGTTTACATTAATATAGAGCCCAAAATTCAAACTTAATGATCTATATGGGCATTACTGAAAGTGGCAGAACAGGTTCAGAGCATGGTCATTTAAAATACAGCCTCCTGGCTCATATCATCTACTTCTATCTTCTTGCAATTCAAACATCCACTCCCTCCACCACCGACGCTCAGTAGCAACTGTGTGTACTTTTCTGAAGAAGGGTCTAGGCCTGAAACATCAGCCTTCCTGCTCCTCTGATGCTGCTTGGCCTGCTGTGTTCATCCAGCTCTACACCTTGTTATCTCTGTACCATCTACAAGATGCACTGCAGAAATTCACCAAAGATCCTCAGACAGCACCTTCCAAACCCACGACCACTTCCATCTAGAAGGACAAGGGCAGCAAATATATGAGGACCACCACCTCCAAATTCCCCTCCAAGTCACTCACCATCCTGACTTGAAAATATACCGCTGTTCTTTCACTGTTGCTGGGTCAAAATCCTGGAACTCCCTCCCTAATGGCATTGTGGGTCAACCCACAGCAGGAGGACTGCAGTGGTTCAAGAAGGCAGCTCACCACCACCTTCTCAAGGGCAACCAGGGATCGGCAATAAATGCTGGCTTAGCCAACAATACCCACATCCCAGAAATAAACTAAAAAAATTAAACGTTTTCTTAAAGCTATTCTTGAATTCCTTGGAAGTCATTTGTTTCTGAGTCTATGTGTTTTCCTGTGCAAATAACAGCTTTACACATCCTTCTGAGGATTTGAATTGAGATGATACCATGACCACTTTTTAAATGTTTTTTTAACTGAATGTACTTAGGAAAAATTAAAAATTACCCCGTCACGATTTTGCACTTTTTTTTGCAAATAATCCATTTTGTTCATTATCTTGATAATCCACTTTTGTGATCCATATCAGACTCGATTTCAAAAATCTTTAAATCTTTTAAAAATCTTATTCAGAAGAAAAATATTGTTATTGTGTTAATATTTTCCACATTTTGACTGATCACAACTGACAGCCTCCTCCAAATCGCTTGAAGATGTTTAATATTGGAGCCTTGACATTGCTCAGATAAAAGAAACAGGAACACACAAAGAAGCCTGAAGAAAATGCAGATCCTAATTTTGGAGATGATACAAAACTGGTGACAGCAGCTTTTAAGCAACCCCTTTTACATGCTCAACGGTTTTTACTGACAATGACTTTCACAATTACACAAAGTGCAATCCATCCCCAATCAGTGCACAGCCTATTTCTATAGTTTTATATTGAGTCCTGAACTACCTGTTGCCTGCCACTTCAATGCACCACCCTGCTCTCTGGCCAACATCTCTGTCTCCGGCTTGCTACAGTGCTCCAGTGAAGCCCAACGCAAGCTGGAGGAACAATACCTCATTTTCCGCTTGGGTACCCTACAGCCCTCCGGACTCAATATTGAGTTCAATAATTTTAGGGCCTAAACTCCCCCATGTCCCAGCCCCCCACACCACACACCAGGCCTTGTTACCACATAGCCTGCCATTACACACCCCCTGTTGTTAGTCACTAACAGTCCCCATTAACAACTATTCACCCTCCCAGCCTGATCGTTAGCAACTCCTTTGTCTGTCTAACTGTCTTTCTCTCTATTTGGGCTCTATCTTATCGTTTACTCCCTACCCCACCCACCTCCCTATTTTCTGCATATAAACTGATGTTTTCCCAGTCACCAGACCCGAAACATTAACTCTGTTTTCTCCTCCACAGATGCTGCCAGACCTGCTGAGCTTTTCCAGCAACTTTGTTTTTGTTCCTGATTTACAGCATCCGCAGTTCTTTTGGCTTTTTTTTCCTCCTTTGAGGACAGTTCTTAAAGCTACTTTCTTGGAGTTTAACATACTAGCTATCTTTAGTCAAGTTCCTTTATACAGTTCAAAGCTCAAAATTATGTGTTTTTTTCTGAGAAATTGAAGGCAGCATAAAACAAATAAGTCAGTTAGGCTGAGTCCGTTTGAAGTTTTTCCTCTCATCTGCTGTTTCTCTGTAAAGTTAGAATCCATGTACTTTCTTTGCCTGTTTGCAAAGGTCTGGTATTTCAAGTGTCTTTACCTGGGTACGTTTCCCTACAACTTGATTACAGCTTGCAGCGATATAATCAAGGGACTTGTACAAGCTGTGATTTTATAGTCTCTTGTGATCAGTTGGAAGCTAATTGAGTTTTCTTTAGAAGAATAAGAACCTCATTTGTTTATGACATGTGATTTTGTGATTGGGCAGCACTTGCAGAATAATTCCGCATGTGCTAATAGCTACACAAATAACAAATTCAAGAACTTAAATTATTGAACTTCTAATATGGCCCACTCATGCTTGGTGAAGGGAACATGCAAAAATATAGAAGGGCTTGTTCTCCGTGAACAAAATATTGCACATTTCTTAAATTGCCTGGGACATTGGAGAGTCTATAGTACCCCATTGCCTTTTCCATAGCAATGCCTCAATTATTCAGAATCAACTTACCAAGACAATTTCCTCCAGTAACTTAATTGGTTGTGATCATTTGAAATTTGACATTCTTGCATTTGTCCTGATCAATGCAAGACCAAAAGGTTTGGCAATGTACCTCTCATTTCAGCGAAATTCATATTATAATTGTTTCAGCCTCAAAACTAGTGCATTAAATGTTATAATTTTTTTATTTTTATGTGATCAAGAGAACTTTTTATGTAAGATTTTCCCATTTCTTAGGGTTCTTTGTGTAACATGTTCTGAGCATCTGTTCTACCATCTGTTTTGCATTTTATTTCTGATTTGGTGAATAAATGTATGTTTTGTTCCCAGAGATACTGAGCTTTCACAATTTCGGGCAGGCCAAGCATAGTTTGCACACACCAAATCTCCACGCTTTCAAAGTGTAACCTGTTGGCAAGCAATTATTTTCATGAATTCACACCTGCAGGATGCTTATAACATACAGGAGCAGAGCATAAAGCCTCTGCAGCTTATCCCATTGTTCAATTCAACCATGGCTACCTTCACTTATCCACCTAGTCTCTGCAGCATTTTATACCCTTGCAGTTATCCACTGACCTTGATGGAGAAATGTTGAATTGATCTTGCCTCAACAGGGTTTTTTGATTGTTGGATGAAAGGGAAGAAAGCTGTGTTTCAGAAGGATTAAGAGATAAATAGCAGAATACAAGGGTACATACGGACCAATGGCTTCCATTGGCAACAGTAAGGGACAACTCCCTGAAAGTATTCTCAGAAACATCGGGAAGATGTTGATGATCAATATTCCCTGTTGATTTCCTTCCTGCTAAACACTGCCATGGCGTCAAGTCATGTTTTAGTCATTAGATGCCAAAATTAAACATCTTGTGTGATTCAATTGATTGTCTTTGTGTTCACAATTTCCTTGCTTTGTCATCATAGGTATGATCAGCAACAAAACACTGGGATCATTTCTGCACACCCTGCAGTTAATGCAGTAGTTGAAACAAATGGCAGTTTGGTGAGAAACAATGCTTCCAGATGGTGTTGGGGATAAACAGATAAAATGATTGGTGTGAATGCTTCAAAACCGATTTCCACCCAGATTTGGTGAGAATGGCAGCACTGCCAGGGGTTGGGGTAGGGGTTGGAACATGTGGGTTACCTTTGTGAGCATATGTTCATTTTCAATACATTTCTGCAGACTTTGTATCAGCATTGAGCTGACAGCGCTGGAGGTCTGAGTACAGTGCCATCTGTAACTTTTCAAAAACTTTTCAATTATGATGGAAACATTTGGTTTCTTTCCATTCTTTTTCTTCTTCATTTTCTTCATTTCTCCTTGTTCCTCCTTAATCTTTACTGGAAAGAAGAACAAGGAAACAATGTAAAACGATAAGATAAAGGAGCAGAATTAGGCCATTCAGTCCAACATTACAGTTTAGTTCAACGGTCTAACTACAAAAGTGTTTCTACACATCGTTACTAAGACAACCACACTTTCAATACTGCAGTTAACAATCTGTAATCTTCCTCGCCTACCAGCTCCTATTTAAGCAGAGAACCTCATCCTCAATGATGGGGGCTCTATCGCCAAGGCCACTCAGCTCCTGACCTCATTACATCCTTGGTTCAAACATGGACAAAGGACCTGAATTCCAAAGGGGAGGTGAAAGTGACAGCCCTTGATATCAAGGCTGTTTTCGACCGAATGTGGCATCAAGGAGCCCTAGCAAAACTGGAATCAGTGGGAATCACAGGGAAAGGTCTCTGCTGGTTAGAGTCATACCTGGCACATAGGAAGATGGTTGTGGTCATTGGAGCTCAGTCATCTCGGCTCCAGGACATCTCTGCAGGAATTCCTCAGGGTTGTGTCCCAGGCCCAACCACCTTCAGCCACTTTATCAATGACCTTCCCTCCATCACAAAGTCAGAAGTGGGGACGTTTGCTGATGATTGCACAATGTTCAGCGACGTTTAATACCTCCTCAGATACTCTTCTCACTCACCCACCTGCAAAAATTGCTATCCCATACTCACAATTCCTCTGCCTCTACCGCATCTGCTCCCAGGATAAGGCATTCTACTCCAGGACATCCCAGATATTCTCCTATTTTAGGGACCATAGTTTCCCCTCCTCTGTAATTAAAGATGCCTTCAACCGCATCACCCCCATCACCCACGCTTCTGCCGTGAAACCCCATTTCCCCAACAACAGTAAGGATAGAGTCCCCTTTATCCTCACATACTACCCCACCAACCTCCGAATACAATGCATCATCCTCCAGCATTTCCGTCACCTATAATCAGAGCCTGCCAACAAAAAGATGTTTCCCTGCCCATTCCTGTCCGATTTCTGCAGGGACTGTTCACTCCGCGAATCCCTCGTTAGCTCCACACTCCCGACTAACCTCTCCACCACACCCAGTACCTTTCCCTGCAACCGCAGGAGGTGCTACACCTGCCTCTACACCTCCCCCTCTCACCTTCATCCCAGGCACCAAACAATCCTTCCAAATCCAGCAGAGATTCACCTGCACTTCATCCGACCTGATCTACTGTATCCGCTTCTCCCGATGTAGTCTCCTCTATAAACACAGACTCTGGGACCGGTCCATGGAGCACCTACTCTCTGCACACACCAACCAACCCGACCTTCCGTTTACCATCCACTTTAACTCCCCGTCCCACTCCCCTGGTGACATGTCCATCCTTGGCCTCCTCCACTGTCAGAGTGAGGCCAAACGTAAACTGGAGGAACACCACCTGATATTTCACCCTGGGAGCTTACAGCCCAATGGCCTGAATGTTGACTTCACCAGCTTCAAAACGCCTCCACCCCTAACCTGTCCATCTTCCAACTCACCTATCTGCTCCACCCTTCCCACTGACCAACCACAATAACCCCCTACCGTCATCCACCTATCTCCATCCCACCTACCCTCCCTCCAGCCCCACCCCTCCAATTTATTACTGGGCTCCTCTCCCCCTTCCCAGTCCTGACGAATGGTTTTGGCCTGAAACGTTGATTTTCCTGCTCCTCGGGTGCTGTCTGACTGGCTATGCTTTTCCAGCTCCACCTTTATTGACTCTAGCTTCCAGAATCTTCAGTCCTTACTGTGTCCTCAGATACTGAAGGAGTCCATGTTCAAATGCAGCAAGATCTGGACAATATCCAGGCTTGGGCTCACAAGAGGCAAATAACATCTGTGCCACACAAATGCCAGGCAATGACCATCTCTAATAAGAGACAATCCAGCCAGTGTCCCTTGACATTCAATGGCATTACCATCACTAAATCCTCCATTATCAACATCCTGGGTGGCTAAACAGCAGGTCAGAGGATAGGAATGCTGCGGCGAGTAGAACATAGAACATAGAACATTACAGCGCAGTACAGGCCCTTCGGCCCTCGATGTTGCGCCGACCTGTGAAACCTATCTGAAGCCCATCTAACTTAAACTATTCCATTATCATCCATATGTTTATCCAATGACCATTTAAATGCCCTTAAAGTGGGCGAGTCTACTATTTTTGCAGGCAGGGCATTCCACGCCCTTACTACTCTCTGAGTAAAGAACCTACCTCTGACATCTGTCCTTTATCTGTCACCCCTCAATTTAAAGCTATGTCCCCTTGTGCTAGCCATCACCATCCGAGGAAAAAGGCTCCCACTGTCCACCCTATCTAATCCTCTGATCACCTTGTATGTCTCTATCAAGTCACCTCTTAACCTTCTTCTCTCTAACGAAAACAGCCTCAAAACCCTCAGCCTTTCCTCATAAGACCTTCCCTCCATACCAGGCAACATCCTGGTAAATCTCCTCTGCACCCTTTCCACATCCTTCCTATAATGCGGTGACCAGAACTGTACGCAATACTCCAAGTGCGGCTGCACCAGAGTTTTGTACAGCTGCAACATGACCTCATGGCTCCGAAACTCAATCCCTCTACCAATAACTCACTTCCTGACTCCCGAAAGCCTGTCCACCATCTACAAGGCACAAGTCAGGAGTGTGATGGAATACTCCCCATTTGCCTGGATGGGTGCCGCCCCAACAACAGTCAAGAAGCTTGACACCATCCAGGGCAAAGCAGCTCGTTTGATTGGCACCACATCCACTCCCTCCAGCATCCACTCCCTCCATCACCAACACTTGGTAGCACCAGTATACATAATGTACAGGATGCAGTGCAGAAGTTCACCAAACATCCTCAGACAGCACCTTCCAAAACTCTCAACCTCTGGTACCCACCAGGTCAATGATATCAGACACATGGGAACCCCAGCAGCAGGAAGCTGCCCTCCTACACCACCTCCCCAATCACACCCATTTCCACTGACATCGAGTAAAGAAAGTGTTTTAACTCACTCAGGTTATTATAGTTATGGCAGTGGTTAATGAAAGTCCACGGGGCGAAACAAATTGGTAATATCTGTTTCGTTTTATATTTTTAACACAACGCGACCGTTTTGCATAGTCCAGCTGCCTCTGGATTGGATTGAAGAGGATTGTTATGGTTGGGGTTTGTGTTTTGCAACCAGTTGCGATGGGAACAAAACTCAAAGAGTGTATCTAGTGGGGCGGAGCCAGCGCTGCCCGGTGTTTGTGGATGTCTCGGCTTTTTCAATAGAAAGGCCGGATTTAAATATAAATTTGCTGGTTTTGTCCACTGACAGCAGGCAGCTCTTGATGTTGGTCAGCGTGCAACTTTGATTTGAGATTAAACTTAACTCATTGACTGTCATCTCCTTTCCCAGAGATACCCAGCAAACCCAGCCTCAACACATTTTACAGCAATGGACACTCTCTCATTGCAGTTTGTAATCCTCTCTCCATTCCTCACTTTTCTCTTTCCTTCTCAGTTTGTATTACTCTCTCCATCTCTCTCACTCTGGGTTTCTCTCTCTGTCTATATTTCTGTCTCACTTCGCGGTTCTCCCTCCTTCACTTTGGATTTATCCCCTCCTCATTCCTCTTCCATGAATGTCCCTCTCCCACAGGCTGCAGGAGTCCCGTTGATCTGAGGATGTTCTGGCCAAGTGACCCCCCCCCCCCCCCCGCTGTGGTCATTCCCAGAGCGAGCAGCAGGAGGTGGCAGTGCCCGGAAGGTGGGCTGCTCTGACCCCAGCTCGGTCCGTGTGTAAACCTCAGGCTAATCCGAGAACAGGGGCTCTCTCATATAACACCGAGGTTAAGCGGGAGTCAGACCGGATGACTGCACCCTCGCTGATACACACAGTTACATATTGCTGAATAATGCGCCATGCTTTTTACAGAACTAGCTGATCTGCTGTGAAATAAAAAGAAATAAACATACTGATGATGCTGGAAATCTGAAATAAAAACAAATCGCTGGAGAAACTCTGCGGGTCTGGCAATATCTCTGGAAAGAGAGAAAAACAGGGTCAGTGTTTGCACAGTCTGATGTGACTCTTCTTCTGAACTTTGACAGATGCTACCAGAGTTGCTGAGTTTCTCCAGCACTTGCTGTTTTTGCTGCGAAAGTTTGTGTTTTCAAATAAACCTATTGGACTATAACCTGGTGTTGTGTGACTTCTGATCTTCCTGTTTTTGTTCTGAAAGTTGCTCTTGTCTCGACAGCTAACAATCCCATACTGCCTGGCCTCTGTTTCCCTGTCCTAATGCTTATTGGAACCTCAACAAGGTAAACTGAAAAACAATTCTGGATTCACTAATGTCCTTTAGGGAAGGAAATTGCCATCTTTACCTGGTCTGGCCTACATGTGAGTCCAGACACACAGTAGACTCTTAGCTGCCCTCTGGGCAATTAGGGATGAGCAATAAATGCTGCCCGGCTAGCGATGCCCTCATCCCATCAATGGAAAAAAATTAATGAACAATCTTAATATTTGTACATTTCTTGTTTCAGATCAATTGAATCCAGCAGATGATAGCTATGCCTATAACATATTGGTCTTTTTTAATTCCCTCGCTGGCTGGGGCAGCATTTATTGCCCATCCCTAGTTGCCCTTGAGAAGGTGGTGGTGAGCTGCCTTCTTGAACCGCTGCAGTCCTCCTGCTGTGGGTTGATCCACAATGTCATTAAGGAGGGAATTCCGGAATTCTGACCCAGTGACAGTGAAGGAACAGCGATATATTTCCAAGTCAGGATGGTAAGTGGCTTGGAGGGGAACTTACAGAGGGTGGTGTTCCCATGTATCTGCTGCCTTTTTAGATGGAAGTGGTCGGGGGTTTGGAAGGTGCTGTCTGAGGATCTTTGGTGAATTTCTGCAGTGTACCTTAGAGATAGTATACACTGCTGTTACTGAATATCGGTGGTGGAGGGAGTGGATGCTTGTGGATGTAGTGCCAATCAAACAGAGCATCCACATGTTTAGGTCAGTGATTGTTGAAGCATTATTCAAAATGTGTGAAAGTGCAGGCCAAATGATTATAGGCCAATCAGTCTGATCTTAGTTGGACAAATTACTAAAATCAATACTGAGAGATAGGATTAACTATTACCTGGAGAGTCATGAATTAATCAGGATGGTCAGCATGGTTTTGTTAAGGAAAAGGTCAAAAATCACAAGCTTTTGGAGTCTTGCTCCTTCTTCAGGTGTTAGCGAGAGAGGTAGCATCAGACACTGAATTTATAAGTAAAAGATCAAAGGGTCATAGAACAAACCTAAGATTAAATCTTTAATCAGTTGGAAATGAGATGCAGGCTTCGATTGATTAATATGCAAATCCCAGAATTTCTTTCAAGTCACTGCCCTGAGATAACTAAAGGTTTTGTCAGTGCATACAAGAGGTGACATCTCAGGTCAGACAATGCATTTTAGGTGTGAGGCCTTGTTTAGAATCTGTCTGTGTTTTAACTTGGAATCACACTGGTTTTATTTCCACAGTAGGAATTTATAAAATGCCACATTGACTGTTTACAAATTGTGTGCTTTTTGAACAAAATAGAATGTATTACAAATTATAAATCTGCGAACTCAAATTCATCCCATAGATTTATATGTGTGTGTGTGTGTGTGTGAGAGAGAGTGCTTGTGTGTGTGTGTGGGAGAGAGAGTGTGTGTGTCGCACACACATAATCTGTCTCTCCCTCAAACACACACACACACAGACTCCCACACACAACCACACACACACATGTTCATCTGCTCCACCTTTCGATCATGGTTGATGTTTCTTAACCCCATTCTACTGCCTTCTCCCTGTAACCCTTTGATCCCTTTACTAATCAAGAAACCTATCTATCTCTGTCTTAAATACACTCAATGACTTGGCCTCCACAGCCCTCTGTGGTAATGAGCTCCATAGATTCACCACCCTCTCGCTGAAGAAATTCCTCATCATCTCAGCTCTAAAGGGTCGTCCCTTCATGCTGAAGCTGTGCCTTTGGGTCCTAGTCTCTCCGACTGGTGGAAATGTGTTCTCCATGTCCACTTTATCCAGGCCTCTTTGTATTCTAAGTTTCAATGAGATACCTCCTCATCCATCTAAACTCCATTGAGTTCAGATCCAGAGTCCTCAACCATTCCTCAAATGACAAGCCCTTCATCCCCAGGATCATTCTTGTAAAGAACAAAACAAAGTTGCTGGAAAAGCTCAGCAGGTCTGGCAGCATCTGTGAAGGAGAAAACAGAGTTAACATTTCGGGTCTGGTGACCCTTCCTCAGAACTGATGGTTGTGGGAAAACGCCAGTTTATATGCAGAAAATAGGGAGGTGGGTGGGGTAGGGAGTAAATGATAGGATAGAGCCCAAAGAGAGAGAAAGACAGTTGGACAGACAAAGGAGTTGCTAATGATCAGGCTGGGAGGGTGAGTAGTTACCACTGTGCCACAAGAGGGGCCCTCATGGGCTTGATTTATTTTGAACATAGTTGACCCCTGCCTGCAGTTTACACACAGAGTTCTATGATTACAGAAGTCTTAAACCTGTTCTGTGGAAGTGACTGATTAATGCAGTCTCCCTTTCAAAGGTCTCACATCAGGAATAACTGAAGCTTGCTCCCACAGGGAGATAAAAAAGCACAGGTCAGAATTCACAGAGTCCCAGGCTCAGCGAACCTAGGTGCCTCCCCAAACCTTCATGTTCCTTTCTCCCTTGCACTTCCTATTGGCTCTATCTGTTCTGAACTCCCACACAATCCCACCCGACTCTTTCATTTAAATCTTCGTCTCCACAGTTTACCCCCTGAGCCCCACATCTGCAGCCTAGTGCCACCCACGGGTGATGTACAATGTCCCCCCACAAAGGAACAAAAAAGGGAGGGGGAGCGGTGGCTGTCCTCATTTGATCTATTGTCTCCCATACTGATATGTAAAGTTGACACCCACCCCACCCCTTAGCAGTTTGTTATCCACTCTGCAACCCAGCTTGCTACCTCCAATCCCTACAAATGACTTCCAAACTCTCCTTTCGCAGCTGTGTCTCCTGATAACTCCCTTTGACTCTCTGTGAACAGACCCCCAGCACTGACCATGGCTCACCCCCTGACTAACGTGTCTGATCAGTGAGCAGACCTTGGACTGATCTCTGTGCAGCTCCTTGATTGACTTACCTCTAATCCTTGCTTTGGTTGTTCAGGAGCTGCAGAACTGCCTGAGGTGCACTCCCCAGCCCATAATAATGAGAATCCCCATGGCCCACTGACTATGTTCAAGCCCTTGCCTTGACATTGTCGTTGACAGACTGTGTGGGGATCCCTCATTGACAGCTGTGCACCTTGACTTGACTAAGGATGACTCCACTCAGACTCCGAGACATGGGGAAGCTTATGCCTTATGGGATGTCAGAATCCCATGGGAAGTGTAATAATTACAAAAGTAACAACATTTTTAAAAAAATACTGATTTGGTTGTAAAGAATTTTGGGACATCCTGATTGTAAAGACAACATACGAGCAAAAATCATTATTTTCCTGTAGACTGAGTATCTATTTTGTAATCAAAACAACAAGTGAGCAAATTCTCCTTGTCAGGGAGTCACCATTGAATCCTCCTGTGTGCTGATGAATTGAGTTTCATTTATTATCGATTCATAATTTGCTTTTTCAATATCCCTTTGAAAGCTGTTCTCCTTCCTCTCCTGACAATGTTGGCTCCAGTTAGAATTCACTTCCACTGGTGGCAATCGCAGTGTGTTACCCCACTTTACTTTGGAGGCTAGGCAATGACTGCCATTCAATTATTTAACAATGAAGGCTGTCTGTGTTGATTTCAACTCTTTACCTAATTTCACACAAAGATGGACCCTCGGCTAATATTGTATTGATTACTGAGACCAGGAGCAGGAAGGTCAGTTATGTATCCCAACCATTGCTATCGCTGACATCAACCAGGACAAAGGAAATAGTTAACACTTTCTGGCTTATTGCTAAATGATGTGGTACACAGAACTGTACTGAAAAATAGTAACTCTGTTCATGCTTGAGTTTAGTCTACTCAAAGTCAAAATGAAAAATAATTGATTTTTAAGAAATACTTCATAAATGTATACGGCCATAGCTGACTAGAAATGTGTACATGTCTTGGAGTTTGGCTTAACTGTGATTTTTGCTATCTTGCCAACAAAACAACTTTGATAGATTGATTATGAAAATCTACAGCAGAGCAAGACTAATTTTGGAAACTGTCCCAATTTTGAACTGAGAAGGTTAATCAGACTATTTTTTAAAGGTCAAAAATATTACTGTTGACAAGCAGAGTGAATTAGGGTTCTGTGTAAAAAACATAATTAAAACTTAGTGGGCAGCTCAGTGAACAACAAGTTAAAAGGATGAATGGAACATTTTTGCCTTTATCTCAAGAGTGCTGAAGAATATGGACTTATATTAGAGCTGTACAGAGATGTGGTTAGACCTCATGTGGAGAATGGCATTCAGATTTGGCACCACACCTCAGAAAAGATATTCTAACCTTGGATGGAAATGCAGCAAAAACCTGGCAGAATGACAAAGCTTTAAATCGTAAAATTATGAGAGAGGTTGCACAGACCCAGCTTATGTTGACTTGAATATCGAAGATGACATAATATTTTAATTGAACAGTTTGAGATTAGCAGATTTGGAATTATTTCCCCTTGGAGGAATGTGAGTGTAATCTCTTAAAATTAAAACTCAAATCATTTGGAATAATGACAGAAGGCAATTCAATAGGCAGTGGAATTTTAAAATTCTTTTCTCCAAATAGAAGTTGAAGCTTGGAGAATTCAAAATTTCAGAACATACATTATTAAGTTTTTTGTGAAGTGCCACGGGAGCCATGGTTTACAGATAGCGATAAGGCACAGATCAACCGTCATCTAATTGTACAGGATGATAGGCATGAATGGAGACTCTAACAATCTGGAAGCATAAATCTGAAATCGATGAAGGGTCGAGGCCCGAAACGTCAGCCTCTCTGCTCCTATGATGCTGCTTGGCCTGCTGTGTTCATCCAGCCCTGCACCTTGTTGTCTCTTAATCTGAAATCTCAATCTGTTTCATCCACCAGAGATGGAAAAGGGCATTTATCTCTCTACATCCTTCTCCAGGCCATATAGAGGCTCAGTATCTGAATGTGCGTAAAATTTATAACAAGCAAACAAGTTGATTGCACACCTTGACATATATAAATATAATTTGATAGCCATAATGGAGAGGTGGCTGCAGGATGACAAGGTCTAGATTCCGAATATTGGAGGGCATTCTGATATTTGAGGTAAACAGGAAGCTAGATAAAGATGGAGTGCTAGCACTGTCAATCAAGGATTGGATTGGGGAAAATGGTTAGAGAGACCTTGTTTCAGGAGATTAGGATGTAGAATAGTTTGGGTGAAGAAGATGGATAGTATGCGAAAGAGGACACTCGAGGGAATGGTATACATGACCCCCTACAGTAATGACACTGTCGATCAGAGAAAATAGGAGCTGCAGTTGACTGTTTGGCTCCTCAAGTTGTTCTGCCATTCAATAAGTTCATGACTCATCTGCTTATGTTTCAAATCACACATTCCAATCTACTCCCAACATCCTTGTATGACAAGTATCTAAACACTCCTGTCCATTGAAAATATCCAAGGAGAAATGCTGGGTGCTTGTGATAAAGGGATGGCGATAATTATGGGTGGCTTGAATCTGAATAAACTGGGAAAATCCAATTGTCAGTAATAGACCTGATAGGGAATTCAAAGAATTCTTTCAACATAGTTGATTGATTGATTGATTGATTGATTTGATTTATTATATTACCTAAGTACAGTGAAAAGTTTTGTTTATGAGCAGTACAGGTCGATCATAGTCAGCAAGGACATACAGATTATAGGCTGAAAGAAGTTTGGACAGAGTAAGGCATACAGGTTACACAGCACAGGATATGCGCAAGGCATGAAAAACATTAGCAAGATCAGTATTATTTAAAGTTAGAGAGGTCCATTCATCAATGTAATTATGGTAGGGAAGAAGCTGTTCCCGTACCTGCTGGTGCATGTGTTCAAGCTTCTGTACCTTCTGCCTAATAGAAGAGGCTGTAGGAGATCATTACTGGGGTGCGATGGGTCTTTGGTGATGTGGGGAGCCTTTCCGCAGCAGCGAGCCGTGTAAATGGAGTCCATGGATGGAAGAGACAGTAGGAACTGCAGATGCTGGAGAATCTGAGATAACAAGCTGTAGAGCTGGATGAACACAGCAGGCCAAGCAGCATCATAGGAGCAGGAAAGCTGACGTTTCGGGCCTAGACCCTTCTTCAGAAATGGGGGAGGGGAAGGGGGATCTGAAATAAATAGGGAGAGAGGGGGAGGCGGATAGAAGATGGATAGAGGAGAAGATAGGTGGAGAGGAGACAGACATGTCAAAGAGGCGGGGATGGAGCCAGTAAAGGTGAGCGTAGGTGGGGAGTTAGGGAGGAGATGGGTCAGTCCAGGGAGGACGGACAGGTCAAGGGGGCGGGATGAGGCTAGTAGGTAGGAGATGGGGGTGGGGCTTGTGGTGGGTGGAGGGGATAGGTGGGAGGAAGGACAGGTTAGGGAGGCGGGGACGAGCTGGGCTGGTTTTGGGATGCGGTAGAGGGAGGGGAGATTTTGAAGCTTGTGAAGTCCACATTGATACCATTGGGCTGCAGGGTTCCCAAGCGGAATATGAGTTGCTGTTCCTGCAGCCTTCGGGTAGCATCGTTGTGGCACTGCAGGAGGCCCAGGATGGACATGTCGTCTGAGGAATGGGAGGGGGAGTTGAAATGGTTTGTGACTGGGAGGTGCAGTTGTTTAGTGCGAACCGAGCGTAGGTGTTCCGCAAAGCGGTCCCCAAGCCTCCGCTTGGTTTCCCCGATGTAGATCTCTGGCAACCACCTAGAAACCGATATCCATTTCAAGCCCACCGACTCCCACAGCTACCTAGAATACACCTCCTCCCCACCCACCTTCCTGCAAAAATGCCATCCCCTATTCCCAATTCCTTCGCCTCCGCCACATCTGCTCCCAGGATGAGGCATTCCACTCCCGTACATCGCAGATGTCCTCGTTTTTCAAGGACCGCAACATCCCCCCCTCAGTGGTCGAGAACGCCCTTGACTGTGTCTCCTGCATTTCCCGCAACTCATCTCTCACGCCCCCTCCCCGCAATAACAACCAAAACAGAATCCCCCTCGTCCTCACGTACCACCCCACCAACCACCGGATCCAATGCATCATCCTCCGACACTTCCGCCATCTGCAATCCGACCCCACCACCAAAGACATTTTTCCCTCCCCACCCTTATCTGCTTTCCGGAGGGACCACTCTCTCCGTGACTCCCTTGTCCGCTCCACACTCCCCTCCAGCCCCACCACTTGCTGCAACCGCAGGAAGTGCTACACCTGCCCCTACACCTCCCCCCTCACCCCCATCCCAGGCACCAAGAAGACTTTCCACATCAAGCAGATGTTCATCGCGGAAACCAAGCAGAGGCTTGGGGTCCGCTTTGCAGAACACCTACGCTCAGTTCGCACTAAACAACTGCACCTCCCAGTCGCGAACCATTTCAACTCCCCCTCCCATTCCTCAGACGCCATGTCCATCCTGGGCCTCCTGCAGTGCCATAACAATGCCACCTGAAGGTTGCAGGAACAGCACCTCATATTCCGCTTGGGAACCCTGCAGCCCAATGGTATCAATGTGGACTTCACAAGCTTCAAAATCTCCCCTCCCCCTACCGCATCCCAAAACCAGCCCAGCTCGTCCCCGCCTCCCTAACCTGTCCTTCCTCCCACCTATCCCCTCCACCCACCTCAAGCCCCACCCCCATCTCCTACCTACTAACCTCATCCCGCCCCCTTGACCTGTCCGTCCTCCCTGGACTGACCTATCCCCTCCCTAACTCCCCACCTACACTCACCTTTACTGGCTCCATCCCCGCCTCTTTGACCGGTCTGTCTCCTCTCCACCTATCTTCTCCTCTATCCATCTTCTATCCGCCTCCCCCTCTCTCCCTATTTATTTCAGATCCCCCTTCCCCTCCCCCATTTCTGAAGAATGGTCTCGACCCGAAACGTCAGCCTTCCTGCTCCTCTGATGCTGCTTGGCCTGCTGTGTTCATCCAGCTCTACACCTTGTTATCTCAGATTCTCCAGCATCTGCAGTTCCTGCTATCTCTGAAAGAATTCAGAGTTGAGTTCAGAGGCAAGTTTCCGTTTTCTCCCAGAAAAAGTAAAAACTGTTCCGTTGAGGGGACTCAACTTTAGCAGAAATATTCTATTATTTGTGAGATTTCCAAACCAAGAGAGTTTGTAATACAAATATTCAAGTTGTTAAAGCTGAAAATCTTCATCCATCAGAATTATGGTGTTGAGAGTCAGGGATGAAGGTTGGTTTATAGCAGGAAGTAATATCCATTCATGGGGCAGATCTCCTACTTGAACGTCAGTGAGAAACAATGTGAGCATTATTTTTATTTCAGTAAGAACATTGTCACTGTAATATGTCACTTGCAGAAATGTGACCATAAAGCAGGGTGAGGACTACGTTTACAATGGCTGTGAAACAGACCTACAGATAAATATTCTACCAGATTGGAGTGCAAGATAAATGCAACATCTTGCAGTTTGTCGCCCACAGTTGCACAGGAATGGTCGCAGGGACTGTATTCATTTCCAACTAACAGTGTTTCATAGATAGTCAGAACTGCCGACGCTGGAATTTCATTCTGTCTTGCTAATCAGGCAGAGTGAACGCACAGCATCACAAGATTTGTGATCTTCCCCATTGTGCAGGGAGTCATCGCTTTCCAAGCAACCTGGGCCAGTTTCCCTAATGTAAACGAGCTGCCACTCCCCTAAACAAGTTCTTTCGAATGAAGAATGTCCAATTGTATTCCAAGAAAAAAGGCAACCGTGTATCTGGGAGACAGTGTTTTTAAGTCTTTGGAAAAAGTCCTTGAGTATCTGCCACACTACTTCTTGTCAAAAGTCAGATGGCCAAGTAAAAGCAAAACATGCTGGAAGTACTGAGCAGCTCGAGCAGCATCTGGGATGAGATACAGTGTTAAGGTTTTATGTCAGTGACTTTTTATCGAAACAGCTGTTTCCAAACCGCTTCAGAAAATTTCCACCATCTGCAGCATTTTGCTTTCGCTGCATATTTCGATTACTTGGTGACACTGGATGCCAAAGGGTGAACATCAAGATAATGGTGCCACATTGATGAAGTGTGAGAAAGACAGTCCATCACAACAACACTTTGGTAATTAACCCATCAAACAGATTTCCCGCAGTGCAACAGATCTAGCAAAATATTATTGGTGTAATGGGGAGGAGCACTTTGCTCAGTCAGAGAGCTGAACACTCATGGGGCTTATTAGATTGTCAAAGAGTGTGGTTTTTTTATTCATTCACACGATGTGGGTATCGCTGGATAGGCCAACATTTTTTTTGCTCATTGTTAATTGTCCTTCCAAAGGGATGCTAGCTGCTTCCTTAGATGGCTGCACTCCATATGGTGTAGTAGACCCACAGAATTCTTATATAGCAGGTTCCAGGGTTTAGCTAAGTGACACTGAAGAAACAATGATATATTTCCAAGTCAGGATGGTGAGTGGCTTGGAGGGAACTTGCAGGGGGATGGTGTGCCCATGTATCTGCTGCCCTTGTCCTTCTAGGTAGAGGTGGTCATGGGTTTGGAAGGTGCTGTCTAAGAATCTTTGGTGAATTTCTGCATTGCATCTTGTAGATAGTACACACTGCTGCTACTGAGCGTCGGTGGTAGAGGGAGTGGATGCTTGTGGATATGGTGCCAATCAAATGGGCTGCTTTGTCCTGGATAGTGTCAAGATTCTTGAGTGTTGTTGGGGAGTATTCCTTTACATTCCCGACCTGCGCCTTGTAGATGGTAGACAGACTTTGAGAAATGAGAAGGTGAATCACTTGCTGCAGTATTCCTTTGACCCGGTGTTGTAGCTGCTGTGTCTACGCGGTGAGTCCAGTTCAGTTTTTGGTTAATGCTAAAGCCAGAATATTGTTAAAGGGGAATTCAGTGATGGTAACACTGAATGTCAAGGAATGGGGGTTCAATTGTCTCTTACTGGAAATGGTCATTGCCTGGCACTTGTGTGGTGCAAATATTACTTGCCACTTGTCAGCCCAACCTTGGATATTGTCCAGGCCTTTCTGCATTTGGACATGGACTGCTTCAGTATCTGAGGAGTCACGAATGGTGCTGAACATTATGCAATCATTGACGAACATCCCCACTTCTGACATTACAAAGGAGGGAATGTCATTGATGAAGCAGCTGAGGATGTTTGGGCCTAGAACACTACCCTGGGGAACTCCTGCAGAGATGTCTTGGAGCTAAGATGACTGACCTCCAACATCTACAACCACCTGCCTCTGTGTCAGATATGACTCCAGTTATTGGAGAGTTTGCCCCCTGATACCCATTGATTCCAGTTTTGCTCGAGTTCCTTGATGCCACACTTGGCCAAATGTGGCCTTGATGTCAAAGACTGTCGCTGTTACCTCACCTCTGGAATTCAGCTATTTAGTCCATGTTAGAACCAAGGCTGTAATGAGGTCAAGTATAACTGATCTCTGGTCTATTCCAGAATGTGCTGCTGTAAGAAACCATCTTGAAAGAATTCTACAAACTCTGTATCAAGACTATTGCTGACAATCAAATTTTCCCAGTTTATATGTAGATTCAAGCCACCCATGATAATCGCCATCCCTTTATCACAAGCACCCAGCATTTCTCCTTGGATATTTTCAACAGACTGGAATGTTTAGATACTTATCGTATCAGGAAATCAGTGGATGTTGGGGATAGATTGGAATGTATGATTTGAAACATGAACAGATGAGCCATGATCTTATTGAATGGCGAAATAACCTTGAAGAGCCAAATAGTTGACCACAGCTCCTATTTTGTCAAGCCAACAGTGTGATTACTGTAGGGGGTCATGTATAACATTCCCTCAATTGGCTTCTTTCACTTACTATCCCTCATTTTCACCCAAACTATTCTACATCCTAATCTCCTGAAACAAGGTCTCTCTAATTATTTTCCCCAATGCAATCCTTGAGTAACAGTGCGAGCCCACTACCTTCATCTAGCTTCCTGTTCAATGTCAGAATGCCCTGCAACATTCAGGTCTTTGTCATCCTGCACCATGGCTTCTGTAAGGGCTATTGAATCATATTTATGGACTTCAAGGAGTATGATTAATGCGTTTGTGTGCTGTGAATGCTACGTTCATGGAAGTTTTAACTCTATCTGTAAGCAGATACGCGCAGTTACCTACCCTCACTGAACGTGGTCTGTAAGCTGAGGATCCAGTTGCAGAGGGTGGAGCTGAGACCTAGGTCTTAGAGTTTTGAGATCAGTCTGGAGGGGATAATGGTGTTGAGGGTGGAGCTGTAGTCAATGAGCAGGAGTCTGACATAGATATCATTGTTGTCTAGAGGCTCCAAGGATGAGTGCAGGCCTGGGGAAATGGCATCCGTTGTGGACCTGTTATGTCGGTAGGCAAATTACAGGGCATTGAAACAGGCTGGGGGACTATAATTGATGTGGACTGTGACCAGCCTTTTGAAGCACTTCATGATTATTGAAGTCAGAGCCACTGGGTGATAGTCATTAAGGCACATTGCATATGCTTTCCTAGGTACAGGGATGATGGTGATCTTAGAATATCATAGAATCCCTACAGTGTAGAAACAGACCCTTCGGCCCAACAAGTCCACGTCGACCCTTGGAGCATCCCACCCAGACCCATCCCCTTATAACCCACCTAAGCTACTCATCCCTGAACACTATGGGGTAATTTAGCATGGCCAATCCACCTAGCCTGCACATCTTTGGACAGTGGGAGGAAACCGGAGCACCCGGAGGAAACCCACGCAGACACAGGGAGAATGTGCAAACTCCACACAGGCAGTCACCCCTGGGTGGAATTGAACCCGGGTCCCTGACGCTGTGAGGCAGCAGTGCTAACCACTGAGACACCGTGCCGCCCAATCTTCTTTCAGCAGGTGGGGACTTCGGCTTGTAGGAGGGAGATGTTGAAGATGTTGGTGAATACCTCCGCCAGCTGGTCCACACAGGGTCTGAGTGCTCAACCGGGGTCACCGTCCGGGCCCATCACTTTCCTTGGGTTGACTCCCAGGAAAACTGATCTGATGTCTGCAGTGGTGACGGAGAGAACAGGTATGTCCGGGGCTGTCGGAGCAGGCATGACCACACCACTGGCATTCTGCTCAAACCCAGCATAGAAAACATTGAGCTTTGTGTATCCCGTTATGTTACTTAGGCCTTGCCGTGGGCGGTGGGTGTACATGTGGTTGGTTTGGGCCTTGCCGTGGGCGGTGGGTGTCCATGTGG
>NC_063344.1:3092361-3096453 GCF_021869965.1 Rhincodon typus
GTGGGTGTCCATGTGGTTGGTTTGGGCCTTGCCATGGGCGGTGGGTGTCCATGTGGTTGGTTTGGGCCTTACAGCAGTTTCTTACAGCAGCACATTCTGGAATTGACCAGAGAGCAGGTTCTATTTGATTCAGCATCGTGGAAAGTGACAGCACTAATTAAAGACCTCAGAGTAAAGGCAGGCCTGAATATGATTGAGTTTACATCCAGTTCGCAAGAGAGAAGATTGGGGTGAAGACTAGTAGTTCAAACCTAAATAAAGGCACTGTGTGGACATGAAATCTGAGCTATCTGGAGTGAACTGGAATCATAAATCAAAAGGAAGCAATGGAGACACTGGGGATATTTCAGAATACTCAGAATAAATGCATTCCTAACATAAAGAAAAGTTCTGAATGGAGGATCCACTATCTGTGGTTAATTAAAAAAGTTAGGGAAGGCATTAAATGTAGAAAGCTGAGTGGCAGGTTAGAGGATTGGACAGAATATAAAGAATGACAGAGAACGACTAATAGAGTAACGTAGAGAAGGAAATTTTAGAATAAGAGGAAGCTAGTTAGAAATGTAGAATGTAAAAACAGATACCAAGAGTTTCTACAGGTATCTAAAAAGAAAAAGAGTAAATAACATGAGTCTTGATCTTCTCGAGAGTAACACTAAGGAGTTACTGGTAAATAAAAAGTGACAGATGAAATACTTAGCTTCTGCCTTCATTATAGACGATTCAAAATACATTCCAGTAATAGCTGCAAATGAGAGATGGAGGGGAGAGAGAGGAACATTGTGAAGTTACAATCACCAGGGAAGAAATACGGAGCAAACTGATGGAGCTGTGGCTAACAGCTCTCCAGGTGCAGATGTACTTCACCCCAGTGTGTGAAAAGAAGTAACTCAGCGTGGAGCTGGAGGAACACAGTGTGGAGCTGGAGGAACACAGTGTGGAGCTGCAAGAACACAATGCGGAGCTGGAAGAACACAGCAGGCCAGGCAGCATCAGAGGAGCAGGAAAGTTGATGTTTTGGGTCGGCGCCCTTCTTCAGAAATGGGGGCGGGGAAGAGGGCTCTGAAATAAATAGAGAGAAGGGGGAGGCAGTGATAGCAGGTATATAGTGGAGTGGATAGGGTGGGAGAGAAGACGGACAGGTCAAGGAGGTGGGGATGATGTTAGTAAAGGTGAGTGTAGGTATGTAGGGGTGGGGATTGGTCAGTGAGGTGGGAGGAGCAGATAGGTAGGCAGGTCAAGGAGGCAGGGATGAAGCTCGTAAAGGTGAGTGCAGGTAGGTGGTGGTGGGGATTGGTCAGTGAGGTGGGAGGAGCGGATAGGGTGGGAGGGAAAACGGACAGGTCAATGAGGCAGGGATGAGAAGGGGGCTGGTCTTGGGATGAGGCCGGGGGTGGGGAGATTTTGAAGCTCGTAAAGTCCACATTGATACCATTGATACCGAGATACGGATCTCAGTGTCCATGTGCATAGATCACTGAAAGTTGCCAACCAGGTTGATAGCGTTGTTAAGAAGGCGTACGGTATGTTAGGTTTTATTAGTAGAGGGATTGAGTTTCGGAGCCATGAGGTCATGTTGCAGCTGTACAAAACTCTGGTGCGGCCGCACTTGGAGTATTGCGTACAGTTCTGGTCACCGCATTATAGGAAGGATGTGGAAGCATTGGAAAGGGTGCAGAGGAAATTTACCAGGATGTTGCCTGGTATGGAGGGAAGGTCTTATGAGGAAAGGCTGAGGGACTTGAGGCTGTTTTCGTTAGAGAGAAGAAGGTTAAGAGGTGACTTAATAGAGACGTACAAGATGATCAGAGGATTAGATAGGATGGACAGTGGGAGCCTTTTTCCTCGGATGGTGATGGCTAGCACGAGGGGAGATAGCTTTAAATTGAGGGGTGATAGATATAGGACAGATGTCAGAGGTAGGTTCTTTACTCAGAGAGTAGTAAGGGCGTGGAATGCCCTGCCTGCAAAAGTAGTAGACTCGCCAACTTTAAGGGCATTTAAATGGTCATTGGATAAACATATGGATGATAATGGAATAGTTTAGGTTAGATGAGCTTCAGGTTAGTTTCACAGGTCGGCGCAACATCGAGGGCCGAAGGGCCTGTACTGCGCTGTAATGTTCTATGTTCTATTGGGCTGTGGGCTCCCAAGGCGGAATATGAGGTGCTGCTCCTCTAGTTTCTGGGTGGGGTCGTTGTGACACTGGAGGAGGCCTAGGATGGACACGTTGTGCAGGGAGTGGGAGGAGGAGTTGAAGTGGTTCGCGACTGGGAGGTGTTGTCGTTTGTTGTGAACTGAGCGCAGGTGCTCTACAAAGCGGTCTCCGAGCCTCCACTTGGTTTCCCCAATGTAGAGGAGGCCACATCGGGAGCAGCAGATACAATAGACCACATTAGCGGATGTGCAGGTGAACATCTGTCTGATGTGGAAGGATTTCTTTTGGGGCCTGGTATGGAGGTGAGGGGGGAGGTGTAGGGGCAGGTGTAGCACTCCCTGCAGTTGCAGGGAAAAGTGCCGGGGGTGGTGGGGCTAGTGGGAAGTGTGGAGCAGACAAGGGAATCGCGGAGAGAGCGGTCCCTCCAGAAGGCAGATAAGGGTGAGGAGAGAAATATATCCTTTGTACTGGGGTCAGATTGCAGGTGGCGGAAGTGGTGGAGAATTCGGAGGTTAGTGGGGTGATACGTGAGAACAAGGGAGATTCTGTCTTTGTTTTTATTGCAGGGAGGGTGTGTAAGGTCTGAGGTGTGGGAAATGCAAGAGATGTGGTCGAGGGCGTTTTTGACCACTGAAGGGGGGAAATTGCGGTCCTTGAAAAACAAGGACATCTGGGATGTTCGGGAGTGGAACGCCTCATCTTGGGAACAGGTGCAGCCGAGGCAGAGAAATTGGGAACAGGGGATCGCATTCTTGCAGGAAGGTAGGTGAGAGGAGGTGTAGTCCAGGTAGCTGTGGGATCGGTGGGCTAGAATTGGACATCAGTTTCGAGGTGTTCACCAGAGATGGAGAGTAACATTTGCTGTGGATGAAATGGGTTTTCTAATGATGTACCACATCTAAGGGTATTGTGGAAAATAACATTAATGAGGTTGTGGTGGTGGATTAAAGTTAGAAGCTTAATGTTGATTAAAAGAGACACATGACGCTGAATATTTTTGTTTAACAGTCATGGTTATGGCAGGTAACATTTTAGCATGGGTAGAAGATAGGCTGGCTGGCAGAAAACAGACAGTATCCATAAACATGTCTTTGCCTGATTGACAGGATGAGATGAGGGCAGTTGTACAAGGATCGTGCTGGGGCCTCAAGGTTTTACAATTTATATGAAATGACTTAGATGAGGGAGTGAAGACATGATGGCTTAACTTGCAGTCGATATGTAGGTAGGTAGGAAAGTATGTTGTGAAGAAAACAAAGTGTTTTCAGATGGATATAGACAGGTTGAATGAATGGGCAAAAATCTGGTAGATGGAGAATAATGTAGGAAAGTGTGAAGTTGTTCGCTTTGATGGAAAACATGAAAAGTGTGAGTATTACATGAATGGAAAGTGACTGCACATTTCTGACGTGCAGAGAGATTTCGATGCTCTACTGCATGAGTCACAGGGAGTTAGCATGAAGGTTTAGACATGTAATCAATGAGGCTACTGGGATAGTAGCCATCATCATGAAAGGAATTGAAGGTAAAAGTAAAGGGTTATGCTTCAGTTATACAGGGCATTGTTGAGATCACATCTCAAATACTGTGTACAGTTTTGGTCTCCCTATTTAAGGTTGGATTTAAATGTATTGGGTTGTCTTATGAGGATAGTTTAGTCAGACTGGGCTCGTTCCTGTTGGAACTTAGAAGAGTGAAGGGGAAATTGACTGCAGGGTGAAAGAATGGTCTTGACGTGCCGGATGAGGAAAGGATGTTTCCATGTGTGGGTGAGTCAGCACTAGGGGGACAGAAGGGAGGAGAAATTATTTTTCTCAGAGAGCAACGTGATCTTGGGACTTTCTGTTTCAGAGAACATTGGAGTCTGTTTCATTGAATATTTTAGTACAGAGGTGGGAAGATTCTTAGATAACAAGGTGTAGAGCTGGATTTCC
>NC_063344.1:3096853-3124074 GCF_021869965.1 Rhincodon typus
CACCTTGTTATCTCAGATTCTCCAGCATCTGCAGTTCCTACTATCTCTGGGAAGATTCTTGTTAGGCAAGACAATGTAAGGTCATTTGAGTGGAGGGGAATCTGTCATTCGAAACACAAACAGATCAGTTATCACCTAATAGAATGGGAAGCAGGGTCAAAGGGTCAAAGCTGTTTCTGCTTCTGAATTGGACGCTAACATATTCGTATGTTTACAGAGGCTAATCTTAATGTGTGAACGGGGGCAGTCTGTCATTGTAGGTATTCTAACTATTAGGAGAAAATTGTGACATAAATGCCTTTAACAGGTAGTCTAACTTTATTTCCAAATAATTGCAAATTTTGAGAATAGTTTAGTTGGCAACAACCTAATAGTTTCCTTTAGAACTTGAGACAGATAAAGCTGACTGGGAGATGGATAATGTTCAACTGTTTCTCAGGTGGTTTTCAATATTAATGAGGTTGTGGCAGTGGATTAAATTCTAAAGTTATAAGTTTAATGTTGATGAAAAGAGACACATGACGCTGAATATTTTTGTTTAACACTTAGGACAAATGGAAATAATAAAAAAAAGTTTAAATGATTACATCAGTTTATACGACAGGAGAAAAGGATGCTCTTTGATTGGTGAGTTGATTCTGATTGGCTAAGACATCCTGATAGAGAAAGCAACATGGACCCAAAGACTCTCAAAGCTCCCGGGGAATTCCTGAAAACTATGAGGCTTAAACATATTCCCTTTGTTTATGTAGAACAGATCTTTGTACGTGAATGTACATCACTTCTAACAAAAAAAGCCACATTACAAACTCAACTGATTTAATTTATTAATGTAAATATTAGTGCACTAGGGATAGTTCAGCAAGTGTGGCACAATCTTTGAATCACAACTAACATTCAACTTTTTACAGGATGTAAGAGCAAATTACCGCAGATGCTAGAATCTGTACCGAAAACATAGCCCTCGCCCTAAACCGCTGTGATATCCAGCATTTTTTGTTTTCAACATTTTGCTTTGGGTTTTGCAAGCAGGAGCTGGTTGAGCATTGTCTGGAATCTGCTGATTTTGAACAAGTGGAGGTAGATGTTTACTAATCGTTTTGGGATGAATTCCCATGTACCTGACATTGCACTGGCATTGAAATTCATATATGATATTCCTCTAGTGTTTAGTAGATAGGATGTCTTTCTGAAGTGATGAAAAGCTTCGGGAGCACGTCTCCCTTTTCATTGATCGTCAAAGATACTGAACTTGTGTGTGATTGTCACAAGTTGGGTAGGTTCCTGTCCCTGTAAATGCTGCCCACAAAAGCCAGCCAGATGATACTGCATAGGATTGACTCTGGGATATGAGAATCATATGGTACCGACTGACAACAAGCAGTGGCTTTGCTCCCTTTGGGTTAGAGGGCTGCCAGCTATTTAATTGTGAGGTGAGTCGGCCAGAAACAAATGGGTTCACCTGGAATTTTTATCCTGGATGGTGGGGTTTCCACCCTTGACATAAAATGCCGTCCATGTTGGTTGATTATGTGAATGGAGGCAAATCTGAGGCCATCAATGAAATGATAAAACAAAGTACTTTCTAAATGGTGAAAAAGTAGGAATCATGGCAGTCCAACCTGATTAGGAAGGGTGTTCATGTACAGCAGAGATTAAAGTATCCTGAACAGGTAGAAAAAATAATTTAAAAGGCTAATGGAATACTTGCCTTTTTATCCAGAAGGATATAGTTAAGAGAGAAGAAGGGACACCTCAAATAAACAACGTTTTCATTAGATTGCATCTGGAGTATTGCGAGTAGTTTTGTTCACATCTTAGGCTTAAGAGGATGCGCACAATACAGTTACCAGAACAATAACTGGATTCCAAGGATTAATTTATAAGGAGCGGCTACACAAACCAAGATCATATCCTTAGAATTTAATAGATTAATTTAAGGGATGATGTGATTTAAATTATGACGGTGAACGGGTAGATTGCATTGGGAGAAAGTATTTCTGCAAACTTGGTAAGCTGGCCCAAAATATGGTCAAAATATTTGCACCAGATCTTTCATGAATGAGATTAGGAAACAATTGTTCACGTAAAGGGTGGTAAAGAAAAGCAATCAGTGTTATTTAAATAGTTAATTTAAAATCTGTGCTTGGTAATTTTTTTTGTTATTGAGGGATATGGGACAATGTGGGGTCTATAGAACCAGGTTGCTGATCAGTCATCATCCTATTGAATGACAGAAGAGACTTGAGAAGTTAATTGCCCTACTCCTATGTTCCTATTTGGAGAAATTAATATTCCTTTTGAAATAAAGGCCAATATTCCATTTGCCTTCCTTATTATCCATTGAAATTGGATGCTAGGTTTTTATGATAAATGCACAAGGACTTGTAAATCTTTCTGTGCGGTAGCTTTCTGCAGTCTTTCTCCATTTAAATAATATTCAGCTCCTTTACTCTTCCTGCCAAAGTGTATATTTTCCCATTTTCCCATATTGTTTCCCATATCCCAAATTCTAGCTGTTAATTTTTATTCACTTGCTTGACCTTGTCTACATCCCTCTGCAGACTTTGTGTTATCTTTACCATGTGCCTTCCTACATTTGTGACATCTTCAGACTTGGCTATAGTACATTTACATCCGTCATCCGAGTTTTCCAGTTCTTTGGGACTTTTCTAGAATCTAAGGCATCTACTACCTCTGTTGCTACTTCTTTTAAAATCTTAGGATTTATCTTATCAGGTTCAGGGGACTTGTTGATCTATTGCCTCTCGTACATTTTCTCCAGTGATGGTGATTGTATTTAGTTCCTCTCCTCCTTTTGTCCCTTGATTATTTGGCAATTTTGGAGATGTTATTATAGTATTTCACTGTGAGGACTGATGCAAAGTATTAATTTAACTCCTCTGCTATGTCTTGGTTCCCATTATTATTTCCTCAGCTGTTTTTTCCAGGGAGATTGTATTCACTTGGGCCCTCTCTTCTTTTTCTTATAAATTTAAAGAAGATCTTGCCATCCATCTCAATATTACTTACAAGTTTATTCTGAAAGTTTTATCTTCTCCCTCTTTTTGTTTGATCATCTTTTGTTGATTTTTAAAACATGCCCAATCCTCTCACTTGCCACTAATCTTTACCACGTTGAATTTTTTTCTTTCAATTTGATGTTATCCTGAACATCTCTCATTAAATCAAGGTTGGCACATCCCCTTCCTAGAATTCTTCTTTCTCACTTTGCTGTGAGCCATGAGCTATTTTCTTAAATGTCTGCCAAGTTTCTTCAACTGTCTTTGCTGCTAAATTCTTTTCCCAGTCCACTCCAGTCAGACCTGACCTCATTCCTCTGTAATTATAGTGATTTAAGTTGAGCACAGCTGTTTCTGACCCCAAGTTTCTCCCTCACAAACTGAATGCTAAATTCCAACATGTTTTGGTCACTGTTTCCTAAGGAATAAGACCATAAGACCATAGAATTTCACCAGTGAGTGAAATCATAGCTGTTCTGATAATCCTCAACTCTACTTTCTTACCTTTTCCCCTGATTCCCTTACTGATTAAAAATCTTTCTATCTCAGCCTTGAATATACTCGATGATCGAGCCGCAACAGCCCTCTGAGGTAAAGAATTGCACAGATTCCCAATCCTCTAAGAGGAAACTCTTCCTCGTCTTTGTGTTAAATGGGTGACCTCTTATTCTGAAATTATACCCTCTGGTTCTAGACTCTTCCACAAGGGGAAACAACGTTTATAACATCCACTGCCCCGCACACCCCACCCCCCACCCCACCACCCCCATGTCAAACCCCCTAAGGAACTTGTGTTGTTTACTTATTGTCTGAAAAAAATTATTAAATCTGCCTCAGTACATATCGCTGGATCCAAATTAGCCTAATTCCTGGTTGGATCCAAAACATATTGTTTTAGGAATCTATCCCGAATACATTACGAATTCTTCAACAACAACATGTTCTGAAGAAGGGTCACTGGAACTAAATGTAAACTCTGCTTTCTCTCCAAGGATTCTGCCTGAGCTGCTGAGTTTTTCCAGCAATTTCTGATTTTGTTTCTTCCTTCCAGCATCCGTAGTTCTTTAGTTTTTTAAAATGAATTCGTCCTATCTCTGGCTATCTCTGACACACTGACTATCCCAGTCCAAATGAAGATTAAAGTCACCCATGATTAATGTATACCTTTGTTAAATGCCCTTATTATCTCCTTGTTTATTCTCTGTCCTACCTGTTAGGGGCACATAGACCACTCTCACCATTGTCTTCTTCCACTTGTTTTTCTTGCCTCCATCCTTGTGACTTCTGATCCAAGATCATTTCTTGCTACAATACTTAAGTCATCCTGTAGTAACAATGATATCCTTTTATTTAGAGAAAGCAGCCGACTGGTTATATGACTGGAATTGGGTAAAACAATTACATTCATGTTCTGAGCTGTGGTTGGTGAGTTAGACCAATAATGGACTAACAACCTAGAGGTTTAGACTAATGTTCTGGAGACACAAATTCAAATTCCATCACCTTACAGTATTCAAATACCGGCAAGACTTCACTCTTCATTTCATTTATAAGTTTGAGTTAAATTGTTCCTTTCAATTCCAGGTCTTGAGAGCTTAATTGTAATTTCCTTGATTATTTAGACAACAGCTTATACTTTTTAAACTTTAAATAACCCTGACTGTGTTTCTAACCAAACACTTCTGGTCTGGAATTTTCAAATTAAAACCCTTAAACTGAGATATCCTATTTTCCAGCTGTTCTGACCTAACTCCTTTCCTGAGGAGAAACTGTTCTTACATTGACAGACGGAACCAAAAGCATTTCAACCTATGGATTTTCCATCAGAAAACTCAATTCTTGATTCTTCAAAACCACAAGCAAGATAATGCCTCTCAATGTTTGCTCTTTCTGAAAGTAAAGCTATCACAATACAAAATAATTCACATTGCCAATCTAGGAAGCCCAGGGACCCCTACTCTCTGCTTTAAAACCCTGGCTGCAGAAAGACTGACATGTTAATTATTAACACTCCTCTTCTTTTTTTATTCATTTACAGGATGTGGGCATCACTGTCTAGTCCATCATTTATTGTCCATTCCTAATTACCCAGAGCCAACCACATTGCTGTGGATCTGGAGTCACATGTAGGTCAGACCAGGTAAGGATGGCAGTTTCCTTCCCTAAAGGACATTAGTGAACCAAATGGGTTTTTCTTGACATTCAGCGATAGATTCATGGTCATCATTAGACTCTTAATTCCCAGGGTTTTTTTCATTGAATTCAAATTCCACCATCTGCCTGGCAAGATTCAAACCCAGGTCCCCAGACAGAACATTACCTGGGTCTCTAGATTAACAGTCCAGTGACCATACCATTATCCTATCACCTCATGCACATAGATCATAACACTCACTTCATTAGATCCAAAATCTGAAATAAAAGCAAATTGCAGGAGAAACACAGCTGTATTGGCAGCATCTGTGGAGAGAGAAACAGAGTAGACTCTTCTATAAATGATATTAATTTTAACGTGAATCATGTCTTACATCACACTCAGGACCCATCTCTTAGATCTGCCTTTTTGATCTCCTACCATTTGACTATGTGCCCTAACCTGCACCCTACCTGACCGGATGTCAATCTTTCCTTTACATCTCCTGAGAAGAGCCTTGGAAACTTTTTACTTCCGTTCAAGACGTTGTGCCTGAAGCTAAATCAGAAAAAGCTAGAGGAACTCAGCAGGTCTGGCTGCATCTGTGGATAGAGAAAGCAGGGTTAATTTCAGGTCCAGTGACCCTTCTTCAAAACTGTTTGCTTCGGATCTGAAGTTGTCTGTGTGCTTTTAGTTGGGGAGGGGCTGGGGGCTGGAGAATGCAGTTCAGGGGGTTACTTGACTCTGGCTGAGACCTTGCATGTCCAGGGGCCGGAAGCGGAGGTCCCTGTAGCCCTGGGGGGGAGCTCTGGATGAGAGCAGGAGGATGTGGAGAGCTGGGGACCGCTAGAAGCTGGAGGCTGGTCCAGCAGCATTTAATTCAGGAAGAGAAAGACAGACAGAGAGAGATGCAACGGACTGAAGAACAAAATCAACCCCGATTTCAACTTTTCGGTGAGTTGATGATTTTGTGAATGGCAATTATATAACCGTTTATTTAAATTATAAACTGGATAGTTATTCTATCAGGTGAATGTTGACATGACGTGGTAACAGCGAGTTACCCCAGATGCTGGAATCTGTGCTGAAAACAAATTTCCAGCGTTTTTGTTTTGTTTTCAGACATAAAGTGGTCCTCTCCATCGAACTCAGAACGATCCATTCATTCACCGAAATACTAAGCAATACGTTCTCTCCCGCACCCTCCGCTCAAATCGACTCAAAATTCGATCTGTTTGGCCATCAAAGACCCAACATGAAAACTAAACTTTGTATTCCCTCATCAGCCTTCTCTTTGGAATTCCTTTACCGGAACCAACATAAAAACACACAAATTCCAGCCAATTGTTAACAATTTTTAAGGAACATCTTCTGCGTGTCATTCGAATCCAGATGCTTTGCTTTTCTGGTGGCTTTGAAATATCATTTCGTGTAATTTGCAGATTTAAGATCTGCACAAAAACCATTGCTGGTCACAATTGTTGAAATCTTTTTTGTAGACCCCCCCCCCCCCATCGTACTGGCGCCAGAATCAAGGATTTTATTTTTGTTTGTTTCTCCTCCAAAAATTCTACTACAAAGGACAAGTTTTGAAAAGAGTGAACTTTGCAAAACAAATATCTCTACGTTTTTAACACGTGCGGCTGGTATCTTGCTGATCGAAGTTTTGAGAATATGAATGTTTTCTTCAAACCGCAGGGTTCAAATATTAAAATATCGAGAAGAAAATCTGTCCTTTCCGGTCAAAACACTCCGCGAATTTATGGGTGCATTTTGGACAGTGGAAAAATCAGATAAACCTGAAGGACACGAGAAAAATATTGGTGAATGTCTTTAAAAAGTGCAAGTTAAATCAATTTTAAGCAATCTGTTTTCTCTGTGTATTCCAAACGTTGTTCCATTTTTAAAATTCACATTTTACGTGAAATGTCTGTTACCCCCAAGGCTGGGCAACCTAAATTGATTTTTGTTAAAAGTGAAATGATCTTGTTTGTGAAACATTAACTATGTTTCTGTTTCCTCTAATGTTTGTCCAGTAACTTTTTTTTATGCCACTGTATTGTAGGTTTTTTGGATGTGGTTTTGCTCTCCCACTTTAGGAAAAGGTGTTAGCAGCAGTTCAGGGAAAGTTTACTGATGCCTGCAATGAATGGTGTTGGTGGAGGCTTTATCTTAGGAAGGAAGATTCGGCAGCCTGGGCCTGTATCCTTTGGAGTTTTGAAGATTAAAAAGTGATCTTATTGAGACATATAAGATTCTAGGAGGACTGGACTGGGTGGCTGTTGAAACAATGGATTTGCCTTGTGTAAAATACTGGAATTGGGGGCACAGTCTGCAAATAAGGGGTCTTCCATTTAAGGAAGAGACAATTTTTTTTCACTCAGTGGGTTATGAGCCTGTGTAACTTTTTCCCAGAGACTGAGTTAGGCAGGAATGTACCAGACTCAGAACAACCGGGATCTTATTGACCAGACTCAAGGGGTTGAAAAGCTCATTCTGCTCCTCAACCTGTTTATTTATTGCCCAAATTTAATTTGTTGTGGAATTCTTAAAATATAGAATCATTTTGCTGCATAAGGTTTAATATTTCTGCAACCGAAACATTTACAGAAATGTAACAGTAAGACAATGTATCTTCTCAGAATATTTCTGTGAGTAGTAGACTTTTGCAATGCCCATTTAGGAGGGATGGTATATCCAAGAGATTTGCTTTTTGGTCTTATATCAATGTGTGATTGTGGCAAAACACTTTTTACAGAAAGAAAATGGAGTAAAAATTACTTACACCAGTTTTCCATTGCAAAATCCCAGGTCCTCCATATTCTGTTGGGTTTTTTGGAATAATTTCTTTATGTTTACATGTTATGCTTCTGTCAGGAAAGCCCAGGATTCATGAAGCTATTTCTCATCTTGCCCTGTGCCCTGTGAAGAAGTCTGTAGGTACTTCTGCATGTGATTCTGTTCATGCACCCTTTGTGCTGTACAGTTTTACGTCACCTCCTCTCCATTCCTCCTGCCAAAATTATTCACTTCACACTTCTGTGTTAAATGTCATCTGCCATGTGCACACCTATTTCATCCTGAAGTTTGTTACTGTCTTCCTCAGTCTGCATTTCTGAGTTTCATGTCATCTGTAAACTTTGAAATAATTCTGCGCATAGAGGTCCTGTCAATTAATAAGAAATCAGAAGAGCAGTGGTATAAATATCACCCCTGGAGAAACACTGTTAAATATTTCTTTCCAGTCTGAATAACAAACTGTCTCAAAGCTACTTTCATTAATCCTGTGGGTTTCAATGTAATTAACTAGTGTCTGGAATAGTTGAAGTGTGATACAGTATGAGAAAACAGCTGGACTTTAACGTCGCTGGTGAGAGATGTCCTCACTGCCACTGGAAACAGTTCCGCGCAGAGGATGGCACTGTGTAATCCAGCTCCAGTAATCACCACTCCATCAGATCCCGGAGCTGGATTGCTATTGATCAGTGGCAGATGTGGACAAATGAGTGTGGGCCTCCCTTCAATATTTTGATCCTTTTCGGACCAGCTTGTAAAATCCCTGGAAGGATCAGTCAGAACTTGCACAACACGGGCTCTGAATATCTCCTCAGGATACAGCAGCCCTTATGGGGACTGAAGGAGATTGCTGGAGAAACCATGAGGTATTTTATATTGAGCTCACTGGGGTACTAGGAAGAGCAGGACTGTTTTTCCTGTTTCCCTGTGTTTGAGCAGTTCACTTTGCCACTGCACCCCCAGAACCATCCCATGTGGCTCCGACAGGATTTATGTTAGTACCGTTGCAGACGTGGTAAGCAGTCCGAATTTGTCCCCCGGAGTGGAACAAATATCAGCAGCTCACGCCCAATATGACAATGAAAGATAATTTCTGCTGAAGATTTAAGAATAAAAGAAGTAGGAGCAGGAGGAGGCAATTAAATCTCTTAAGCCTGCTCCGCCATTTAATACAATGGTGGCTGATCTCATCTCGGCCTTAACTCCTCTTTCCGGCTTGCGATCCCTAACTATTTAACCCGTTAATTAAAAATTTAATTACTGTAAGTAATATCTCTTCATTCCATCCTATATGCATTGGGCTAACAATGTGAATTCTGTCTCCTTTCAAACAGTCAAAGGAGATTTAATGGACCCATCTCATATGATCTTCACTGAGTATCAATTAGAGTAATAGGAATAGTTATAGTATTGGATTTAGTTATAATAATCAGTTATAGTAATCCAAAGGTCAGAATTAATTGTTTAGAGTATGCACACACACTTACGTTTAGTCCATTAAATAAATGGAATGAAAGCTCAGTATTGTTCATGGTGACCATGGAGTTATTGGATTGTTGTGAAAAATGATCAGGTTCAATAATTCCCTTTAAGGAACAAAATCTGTCATTCATAGCCTGTCTTTTCTCCACAGATTTTCATTTCCTTCTGAGACAGCTACTCAGTTATACACAAGATGGTGGTCAAAATTGAAACTATGTGTTGTAAATCATTTTGAATTAAAGTCAGTAGAATTAACAATGATTCTGTCCACAATGCCAGCAAGTATCAAAATGTTTCATAATCCTTTTATGTAACTAGGATTTAATTGGACAGCTTCCAACTGTTAGGAGATACTGAGAAGTTTGCTTTGTAAATGTAATCTGTCATTAAAAAGAAAACTAATATATTGAATTACGATTAAAATGACCAGGCCTTTCCTTTTTCAGAGTTACTGATGAAAAGAAAGAAAAGGGCAGTGTGGCTTTCGAGCGTTCTGCTTCTTCTCTCACTTGTAATCATTGCCGTTGGTATTTTCACTGAAACAAGGACTGAGAATATCAGCATCATCGGCTATGCATCTGGAATAATTGTAAGTGAAAATGAGAAATTCCTGTGAGTGGGAATATGTAATATTCTCCAACCACAAATGAATACCATAGCCATGCACACTCACTTAAAGGACATTGGTGAAAACACAAAGTGCAGTTTTATGCATTTAGATTAATTGCACTGCATCTGTCTCCCCACACTTCCTCGCTCCTCAGTTTTTACTTCTCCTGTCATTTGGGAAGATAATGAGATCCAGTGGAAATGATGATCTCCACTGTTACCAAAGATCAAGCAAGAGCTAGCAACTAAGACATAGTAGTAGGGATTAGCTATGAAGTTTATACACATCTCATTTTCACTCCATACATGTTGTAGACAGGGAAGCTCCTCAAGGGTAGGTATGACCTTGTTTTAAAGTTGAGTTTCAAGTTGGTTCCAGAATTACATCAAGCAAGAGATGCAGATTCACATGTGTTTCTATAATAATTTCTGAATATTTCTCTTTTAGATGTAGCCTTATCCATCATATACTTTAAAATATGACTCTGTGGAGTAATTTTCAGTATTCTCCGAAATTGAACACAGTGAGTGTAGTTGCATGTTATATACATTCTACTTAAGGCAAGTCCGATGACAAATGTACATGCTGTGCTCTGTCTGAGTCATTTAGATGGTCTCTACTGTTCTGTGTTATTCATCATACTCAGCTTTGTCTGCTGCATGCCATTTTAATTAGCTCAAATTTCTCTTCAATCTTACAATCTGAAATTGCTGACAGAAAATAAAATACATTGACATTTCCTTAACTTTGTAAGGCAATGTGGCATTTACTGCAAACTTATAAAATACTCAGGCAGTTTTTCTTGGCATAATCCAGTACTAGTAGTTTCCCAGAAACCCATGCTAATGTTCTGGAGTCATAGGTTCGAATCCCACCATGACAGATGGTGAAACTTGAATTCACTCAAATCATGAGTTTAAAAAAAAAGCCTAGCAGCAATCATGTAACCATTGTTGATTATTGTAAAGAACCATCAGGTTCACTAATGTCTTTCAGGGAAGGAAATCCGCCATCCTGACATGGTCTGGCCTACACATGACATATTTCCAGAATGCCTTTGATAATGTGTCACACAGGTGGTTGCCCAATAAGATGAGAGCTCATGGTGTTCGGAGCAAGGTATTGGCTGACTGGCAGAAGGCAGAGCGTGGGGATTAAGGATCTTTCTCAGGATTGCAGTAGGTGACTAGTGGAGTTCTACTGGGGTCAGTGTTGGGACCATATTAGATGTTAACAATCTGGATGAAGGAACTGTGGGCATTGTGGCTAAATTTACAGATGGCACAAAGGTAGGTGGAGGGACAGGAAGTGTTGAGATAGGAAGGCTGCAGAAGGACTAGGACAGGCTAAGAGAATGGGCAAAGAAATGGCAGATGGAATATAATGTGGGAAAGTGTGAGGTTATGCACTTTGGTAGGAAGTATAGAGGTGCTGACTATTTTCTAAACGGGAAAGACTTTGGAAATCTGAAGCACAAAGGGACTTGGGAGTCCTAATTCAGAATTCTCTTGAGGTTAACATGCAGGTTCAGTTGGCATTTAGGAATGGAAATTCAAGGTTGGCATTCATTTGAAAAGAGCTAATATAGGGGTGTACTGCTGAGGTTATATTAGGCTCTGGTGAGATTGCATTTGGAATATTGACAGCAGTTTTGGTCTCCATATCTGAGGAAAGATGTGTTGGCATTGGAGGGTGTCCAGAGGAGCTTTACAAGAATGATCCTGGGGATGAAAGACTTGTTATATGAGAAGTGGTTGAGGAGCCTATGCCTGTACTCAGTGGAGTTTAGAAGGATGAGGGAGGGTCTCATTGAAACTTACAGAATACTGAGAGGCCTGGATGCAGTGGATGAAACAGCAGCGCTCCAGAAGTTTGTGATTTTGAATAAACCTGATGGACTATAACCTGGTGTTGTCTGACTTCTGACCTTGTCCACCCCAATCCAACACTGGCACCCCCACATCATAAAAGTGGATGTGGAGAAGATATTTCTACTAGTAGGCAGCCAGATGATGGTGACTCTGTGGAAATCACTGCCACAGAGGGCTGTGAAGGCCAAGTCATTGAGTGTGTTTAAGGCAGAGAGGGATAGGTTCTTGTTCAGTAAGGGGATCAAGGGTTATTGGAGAAGGCAGGAGAAAGTGGTTGAGAAACATATCAGCCATGATCAAATGGCGGGGCAGACCTGATGGACAGAATGGCCTATTTCTGCTGCTATAGCTTATGGTCTTATGGTGACTCCAGATCTACTCTTATCTGCCCTCTGAAATGGCCCAGCAGACCACTCAGTTCAAGGGCAATTAGGGATGGACCGTAATTGCTGGTTTGGCTAGGGATGCCCATATCCCATGAATGAAGTTTTAAAAAAAGTGAAATGCGCCAGATTAGCATTGTAGGTGCCGTTAAGTGATGGCATGTTGGAGGGATTCTTCAGAGTCAGTGGGCTGGATTATACCAGAAGTTAGATTCCTTGACCCCCAATGAAAGAGTTGGGGGGTGGGGGTTGGTGGGGAGGAGCATGCTAAGGGAAAACCAGCTGCCCTGAATTCAGTAAAATTGGGATTTCTCAAGGATAGGAAGCCCCCGAGACCATCAGCAGGCCACGTTGAAACAGTTGGCCATGGTGTTAGATCAGGAAGTGGATCAATGTTTGGGGTGGAAACATTTTGAAGTAAAGAAGATGATTTAGACCCAGTAAGCATCACTCGTTTACTGCTTCTGCTCTCCGTGGGGGCAGGATGAGGAGTTTAGCTGGTCGGAGTTTGAGAGGTGAATAGAAGAGAAATACACCCTGGGTGGACTGGCTAGGGGAAGGTGGTTAGAACCCAAGGGGACACATGAAGGAGGGAAACTCACCTCCTCTGGCTAACAGCCCTTGTAGGGAAACTGACTGGGCTGTCCCTTGGCTCAGTTTGTCTAAATCATTTGAAACTGAAAAGTTTTTTTAATATCAGGAATAGAGTGAGCCATTCAGTTAAGACACTGACAACTTCTGTTTTTTTTAAGAGTACATGTTTGATTGTCAGTGCTATCTGGTTTTAATCAATACATTTCCTTTGCTTCAGTCAATTTTCAGAAGGTACGGCTCCAATTGGGAGAGGTAGACGGGAGACTGCATAGATGGTTAACACTAAATCAGCACAAGGTTACGGGTTTGGACCTTGTTTCAGAAGCAGTCTACATTACATTTTAGGTGCAAAAGCACAATTATTATTTTCAGCACTTGAAAGCACATCTACGTCTATATATTACTGTGGAACTTATTGGACAACTTTGCTACCAATCAGTACTTAAGGAATCTGTTTTGTAGTTTATGAGCTACCTCAAGGAGATTGCACAGGAGCTAACTATATATCCACGAAGCGCCCCCCTCCCTGATACTATAACTAGCGACAAATGTTTTTATTTGGCTGTCTACATGGGGAGTTAAATTGATAGTTAAAACCACATTTTGGAGGAATTGAATCCAAGGAGAGTATTTGAGAAAAAACATATTGAAATTACATAATATTAACACTATTTTTCCAGACATGTTGACAAGATTTAGAAATTGAGAAGTTATGCTGTTTAATTTACTTTAAAAGCTATTTTGACTGACGTTTTCTGTGGAATCCCATATATTCAACCTTCTTTTTTCAGTTCAGGGAAAATGATGGGTGATCGAAGATGAATATTCGCTTTGGGTCTGCTACAGTGCAGTTGGATCATTTAGAATCTAATCTTGGGCCATCTTTTGGCTTTTCAGTTTCTGTTCATTAGTTACAGATCAAAGAAGAATATTGAGATCTCTGCAGAGAAAGTTAACAGAAAAACACCTGGAGGCAATCCATAGTCAAGTGCTAATGTTTGAAACAAAGCAAGATTGTCCTGTTGTAGGTTCTACTTTCAAAATGAATCAGAATCCATGTAGTAAATATGAACTCTTTAATTACAACCAGGACAGACAAAAATTACACATAGAATAGGGGATACCATAAATAATATCTCACAAGATTGCAATGAATCATATGATTCGCTATGTAAATGTGACACAATGTGCAATATCCCCTGTAAGTGCAAATTCCTGCAGATGCCGCGGTATCCCTTCCTTTCCAACATGCCTCCAAAGTGTAGGATTTCTCACTCAGTAAGTGTGGTCCATGAATCACCTACAACAGTAGCCCCACTCCATCCAATACCCATAGACAGTTGTTACTCATGTGCCACACGATTATAGAACATCCTCACCAAGGTACATGGCAGTCTTGGTGGCACAGATTTCCTAGAGAATCTTGTATGTGACTCCTTACATAAATCTTCTTAAATGTTATGCTTGTCTCTGAAAAAACTGAGGTATAGCCAAAGAATTGTCTAATTTTTGTTTTAACTCCCTCTTTGGCTATTCTTTTTAATGACACATGGAATAGGGGATACTATAAATATTAGCTCACAGACAGTTCCTGTAAATATGCCTTCTTTATTCTATTCCCATTACAATTATGAATTGTCAGAAGTTCTCCCTTATACCTGTAAACCACACGGTTTTCATACGTCGAACTCCTTCCTGTTGGTACTGCTTCCAGGTCAAGAGTTCCCAGGTCACATAGATCAGTATTTCATACAATTCAAAAAGATTACAATTTTCAATGCCTCAACAATGATAGAACTCTTAAAATTCCCTTCCTAAAATTTCATATAATGAATTACAGAATCCACAGAAATTTTAAGGAGATGTTTTATATATGTGCAGTCAAATTGAGTCTCAGAACATTAGAAGGTTTTAACAGCTATTTGAGGATATATTAGTATTTTAATCATTTTAAACTACAATGATAATTTGCCAGAGAGCCTCTCTGAGGCACTGGGGCAGCAGAAGGATTACATTAAAATTAATCAACTATATTCATTTGATTGTTTAAGGTTAAAGAAAAATAGTTTTATTTATTGTCTTACAAACTACACACAGAAACATAGAAAACAGAAGCAGGGGTAGCCCATTCAGGCCCAGAGCCTGCTCCACCATTCAATATGATCATGGCTGATCATCCAACTCAGTATCCTATTCCTGCTTTCTCCCCCATACCCTGTGATCCCTTTATAACTATATCTCACTCCTTCTTGAAAACATTCTACGTTTTAGTCTCCACCGCTTTCTGTGGCAGTGAGTTCCACAGGCTCACTGCTGTCTGGGTAAAGACATTTCTCCTTGTCTCAGTCCTAGCCAAGGGACTAAGTGGCACCAGATGTTCAGTCCGCTTAAAAGATCAGAAATATTTAAAATTAACAGCAGGCTCAGAAAGTTCCCTGATTATCATCTGGTATTTATTTGCGTGGTCTTGGTGAAAATTTGTAGCTTGGGTTGTGGATGCAGTTGTTCGTTAGCTCGCCAAGCTAGTTGTTCTGTGGTGGGCAGACATTTCATTACCTTTCTGGGCAACATCATTAGTGTGAGGTCTAATTGAAGCGTTGGTGTTCTGCTTCCTTCTGGAATTATATGATCCTCTGGTGTGATGATCTGTATACAGACCGCTGCTAAAACAACAGAACCAGAAGTAACAAGATCATCACACCAGAAGATCATATAAATCCAGAAGGAAGTAGAACACCAACGCTTCGGTTAGAGCTCGCACCAATGATGTTGCCTAGCATGGTAACGAAATGTCTGCCCACCACAGAACAACCAGCTCAGTGAGCTAACGAACAACGGTATTTATTTGCAAATGTTATAGATCTTTGATAGGCTATTACCTTTGTCATTTGATTCAATAGAAACTCATAGTTCTGTCTAGATTTGAAAATGAGTGAATTGCTGAAGTCAATCTCAGAGATTTCCTGCTGCCTTTGAAAGCAATGTGTTACAGTGGGCCAACATAGTAATGGTGGGAAATGTCTGACCATCTTCGTTCTGTCGCACCTTTGGCTGAAGGGATGAAAGAGTCAGTGAGATTAGACAGAACCCTTCTTTCAATGTGAGGCAGAGCCAGAGGAAACCTCTGAATATCGAAGCTGACCTATAGAGCCAGTTCAACTTGACAGAAGGACGTAGGCCCTAGTATCCCAAGGGTCAAGTCTGATGATTATTCAACATTGACCTTAGAGCAATTATTTTTGCCTATATCCTCCATGATGATAAAGTAGCCATTTTCAGAAGCACTATTACTGGCTCTAGCTCAGGAGATTGGTGAAAAATATCCCAAAAGATTGATCTCTCTCCATCGGAAGTCTGCTGGCCTGCTGATTCGAGGCATCCAATCATAAATTCAAACAGAAAGAAATGGTACTTGCAAAAATACACCATAATCCTTGCCTTTTGGAATATTTGTTCCCCACATACCAGTGTGAAGGAACTCACAGCTGTTCTCAGTGAGACTCAGTACCTTAACAAGCGTTAGCTTAATATTGTACGCAGCGTCACCTTTTGTTGCAGTGATAAAATGGAGCATACACTCTAAGGCTGTAGCATAGGCTTTGTTGTCCAAATTTAGTGCCTGAATTACAAGCAGAAAGCAACAATGACAAGCTGATGGTTCTTTAAACCTCTCTTGCTCTGTGATGTTGCCACAAGTGCTCATGAATTGAGCATGAGCAATGTCAGTAACTTTGAAGAGAAAATCTATAAAGATCTAACCAACCAAGAAATGGTACAAAAGTAAGCCCCACAGACCTCAGTACTTGGATCAGCCATGATCATGGTAAAAGGTAATTGGACACTATTGATTTAAACACAAAATCACTAATGCCGCTGTCCTCCTAAATGAAAAACTAATCTTGCCATCACTGGTGTTGAGCACAGGCCATCTGAATGAATCCAGTGAGGCCCTAGCACTTAATTGACTGCTGTTATGTGCCAGAGGGAATTTAGGATGTTTTGCCCACTTGTGTGGTGTATTGTGTTGGGTATTTTCCAAATTAACTGATTCAGTGATGTTATGTTATGACTTGAACCTGGGCTACTGTTACCATAAGAACCCTAACTAATGCAGAGTGCTATTGCAGGCCTGATTACTGAATGGTATGATAAACCAATAAACCAATACTGTGACTAAGTAAACATCTGTAGGCCATAATATTGGATATAATCCATACTATAGCTGAAAAGACAGAGGTTAATCAAGGAATATAGTAATATAGATTTTCAAAGTTGCATGTAACATGTTTAATAGTGGTATAAGAGTGAATTGCTAAAATAAATGCAATGTTGGTTATATGTGTGGAATTACTAAAAGCATTTAACCAGGCATTAAGAAGAATAGGGGATAATATGTTTGTGTTTTAGTGAGTCAGTAATTAGAGTGTATAAATTTAACATCAAAACCAAAATAATAAAGTGAGAAGCTAGGGGAAAAAAGTAAATAGTTGAATGGTAGCACATGGAATCATAGAACCCCTACATTGTGGAAGCTGGCCATTCAGCCCTTCAAGTCCACACGGACCTCAAAAGAACATCCCTCGCAGACCCATCCCACTACCCTGTCCCTGTAACTCTGCATTTCCCATGGCTAATCCACCTAGCCCACACATCCCTGGACACTATGGGAAAGTTAGCCTGGCCAATCCACCTACATGGAAAGGAGAGTAATAGAGTTTGGTTTAAAGGAGGGATTTGAACAGCAGAATAGAATTAACACAAGAAGTGGTTTTGAAAGGAGTGGGGTATTGTGGCTGAAAGGTTTCAATCGGAAAGAAAGCTGAAGTATTATTTCCGAATTCAAGGAGAGTGCAGTTACATAAAGCTGTCCCAGATCTGGGAGGGGAAAATTAGCCCAAAGTGCAGGTGATTTGCCAATACTTTGCTTTCTCTTGTGGTATATTTGTGATTTCAACAAGAACACCTGCTGATTTCTCCTTCGTTGATCATTTGAATTCTTTCCTTTTTATTGAAATCAACAACAAACCAACCAGGTAAACAGAATACAGGATTCTGCAACTCGCTCTGATGGATTCGCATACAAAATGGGATGCTCAAAGTAGCTGAATACTTGCATTTGTTATGGACCAGATCAGACACTCTCAAAATATTTTAAGAAGGTAGTCTTGACCCTAAATTTTTCTTATTTTAAAGGCAAGTGTACTGTGTGCATTCCAGATGCAATTCGATTGGTCAAACTACTCGATGTTAAGCAAAACACAATTTATTCAAACACTGTAGTTAAAATACAACCAAAGAGAGAAGAACTTAGAATGACTTAACTCTGTTGGAAAACTTAACAGATACTGTAAGTATTATGAATTAACTGTTCCAATACAGTAACATTCCATAAACACAGCCCTTGGCAAAAAGGCAAATTCAGAACACAGATTTTTTCACATGTAATGCCCACAGTAGGAAGAGAAATCCCAGCTTCTAGCTGTAACCGAGAGTGAGGGGTGGGGGGGTGGGGGGAGGTGGTGGGGCGGAGGTGGGGAGGTGGAATAGCGTCTACTTCTTCAAGCCTCCAGCAGCTTCTGCTGAATCTAGAAACAAAAGAAAACTAAAAATCCTGGTTTGTGAGAGCTGGCCACATCCATCCAGGCTGCTTCTATTGTTCCAACTTTAAAAAAAAATCCCAAGGCCTCAGAAATTGCTCAGCACCTCTCGTTCAACCTCTCTCTTAAAAGAGCCCAGGACAAAATACACCTCTTAAAGCCATGGCATCGTCACACATTATGTTGTCTGAATTTGTTACAATAGTAGCTGTAAAAAATTGTTCTGCTTAGAATAATGTGACTCAGAGTGCTGTGTTTGTATTTTTTCCATAGCTTGCTTTTGGATCATTTCTGGGACTGCTGGGACTGTTCCTGGATGAAAACCGGAAACAACTGGTAAGGTGTTTTAATAATCACTTAATTTTCTTTATTTATTCACGGAATATGGGTGTCATTGGCTGGGCCCTCATTTATTGCCCATTTCTGAGTGCTCTAGAGAAGGGATGCGAACTATACCCAATCAGGTCATTATTGTCCAAGGGTCTATTTATCCCATGTTTAGAATAGTTTCTAGTATTTTCCCTATTATAGACGGAAGGCTGACAGGTCTTTGTTCCCTGTTTTTACACTCGTCCTTTTCTTAATTAATGGGGTAACATTTGCAACCTTCTAATCTGCAGCAATCATTCCAGAATCTGTAGAATTTTGGAAGATAATCACCAACACATCTACTATCTCTATATCCAACACCTTCAACACTCTAGGAAGTAGACCATCAGGTTCCAGGCTCATAACAACTTTCAGCTTCATTAACTTCTCCAGTATGACCTTCTTATAAATACCAATATCCTTCAAATCCTCTTCTCTTCTCTCAATTTACCTGTGTTCAATGTGATTTCTTGTATCTTCCTCAGAGAAAACAGACACAAAATAATCATCTAGCTTCTCTATTCCCCATTTTATATTCTCCCAACTCTGTCTATGATGGACCCACTTTTGTCTTGTCACATCTTTTCACACAGCCACAGAAACTTTTATAGTCAGTTCTTGCGTATTTTGTGAGATTATATTGTATTCATTGTCCCTTTCGCCCAGTTTCTTGGTCCTCCTTTGCTGTATTCTAAAAATCCTATATGTGGCAGCTATATGTCTTTTCCTAAGCCTCTTTAATCCTTAACTTCCTTTATCAGGCAGAATTAACTGAACACTTCTGATTTTTTGCACTTTGAAGGAATGGATCCATTGCTTATGCAGAATCCTGTCCTTAAACGTATTTTCCCAAATTCATCTCAGCTAATTCATGCCTCATGCCTTTATAATTTCCCTTATTCAAATTTGACAACTTAGCTTCAGATTGAACTACCTCACTTACAAACATAGTGTAAAATTCTTTCACATTGCAGAAAATCATCCCTAAAGGTACTTTTACAAGATTATTTGGCTCTTTCACGCTACTTAATTTTAGATGTAAAATAGAACATCCACTAGTTGGTTCCTCAACATACTTCCTGACACACTCCAGAAACTCATCATGGTGGCTCAGTGGATAGCACTGTTGTCTGACAGTAACTGGGTCCTGGGTTCAATTCTACCATCGGGTGACAGTCTGTGTGGAGTTTGCACATTCTTCCTGTGTCTGCTTGGGTTTCGTCCAGGTGCTCTGGTTTCCTCCCACAGTCCAAAGATGTGCAGATTAGATGGATTGGCCATGCTAAGTTGCTCCTAGTGTCCAGGGATGTGTAGGTTAGGTGGATTGACCATGGGAAATGCAGGATTACAGGGAGCTGAGAGGGATGTTCATTGGAGAGTTGGTGTGGAATCGATGGACCAAATGACCTGCCTCCACACTGTAGAGTTTCAATGATTCTCATACTCCACAGCTTTAGTGCTCAATTAGTTTACCCAGTCTATATACAGATTGAGGCCACCCATGATAACTATGTTGCACATGTTACAAGCTTCACTCATCTCCTCATTAATAGCATGCCCCCATACTCAGTGACTTCTTGATGGCTCATTCATATCTCCAATCATTTCTGTTGTCCCTTCCAGTAAAAAGATAAACATACACTGAGATAACAAGGTGTAGAGCTGGATAAACACAGCAGGCCAAGCAGCATCAGAGGAGCAGGAAAGCTGATGTTTTGGGCCTTTCTGAAGAAGGGTCGAGGCCCGAAACGTCAGCTTTCCTGCTCCTCTGATGCTGCTTGGCCTGCTGTGTTCATCCAGCTCTACACCTTGTTATCTCAGATTCTCCAGCATCTGCAGTTCCTACTATCTCCTAACCATACACTGAAGTGTTTTGTGATTTAAATATTTGGGAAGTGACTCTATTTGCTCGAAGAGTTGAATAAACTATAAACACAGCAGTGACATTACAGGTGTTGTTTTTGTGAATAAGTAATGTTCATTTTCTGAATGAATGTTGGAGATTTTATGCTGTGTGTGTTAAATGTTAGAAATTCTATTATTCATGGGATGTTTATGGTAAATGCTTCAGAAAGCAGTCTGAGAATGAAGGTGGAGTCAGTTTCCCTGCCAATGTGAAAGACTGTGGAGCAATATACCTGCCCTGACCTTTGCTTTACTGATGACAAATGTGGACTGTGCAGTTGGATCTTGCCAAGAAGCTCAACAGTTTCATTTAAGCTGCTTTTGGAACGGCCGTGGCAGAACAAAAGACCAGACGGTGAGGTGCCAAGCCGCATAGACACAGTCACAGAGATAGTAGAAACTGCAGATGCTGGAGAACCTGAGATAACAAGGTGTAGAGCTGAATGAACACAGCAGGCCAAGCAGCATCAGAGGAGCAGGAAGGCTGACGTTTCGAGTCTAGAAGAAGGGTCTAGGCCTGAAACGTCAGCCTTCCTGCTCGTCTGATGCTGCTTGGCCTGCTGTGTTCATCTAGCTCTACACCTTGTTATCTTAGACACAGTCACAACTGAGCTGGGCTGATTATGTAGCCAAAATGCCTGACAATCACTGAGCAAATAAAGCCTCCTATGGGAGAATCTGGGTTTGCAGTGTGCCCTTGTAGCAGGTAAAGGAATCACGCCAAGGATGTTCAGGAGGCTTGAATTCACTTTGACTGAATATTGACTTTGAGTCCAGGGAGAGGCTTGTCCAGGATTGTTACAATTGGCACAAGCAAGTCAAAAATCTTGTGTTTTCCTTTGTGTTATGATCCCAGCTGATGTTATTACCTGTCAATTTCAGACAGGAAGCTGGCTTGCTAGATCATATTTTGATTTCTTTTGGTTTTAATAGAGTTATCTCTCATTGAAACATAAGCAGCAATGCTGCAGATTTTGCTTTAACAATATATGGCAGTTTGTTATAAAAAAAAGCTAAAATAGAATAAACCAAGCCATCTACTTGCAACACAGATTCACAGATTTTTAATAACACCTTAAAAATATACTTCCATTAATCCCAAAACTCTGAACTGAAAAGCAATAAAATAGCATTTCTGTACTACCCAAAACACACCCTTGGTACAAAAATCTGAACACCACTTGTTCAATACTCACACCAGCGTCACTGTAGCTAACACCTTGATAGGTTTAAGTCATTTGTGACTTCAGCTTTTAGACTAGAACTGCAAATAGCTTCTTTCTGCAGCTATTATATGTCTGCTTAATACTCAGCTTTAAGTAAGCTTTGCAGGGTTTTGTCACAACACTTCTTATCTGTGACTAATACTGACTCTTCACTCTAAGGGAACCGAGTTGACGACATACATCTTTCCCGTCTGAGGAGTACTACTGTCAATGACCATCTTATTCCAAGGACTGCTCCAAACTCATAAGTAAAACTAAAAGAAAACCTGTCTCTCAAAATTGAATCAGAGATAGTAGGAACTGCAGATGCTGGAGAATCCGAGACAATAAGGTGCAGAGCTGGATGAACACAGCAGGCCAAGCAGCATCATAGGAGCAAAAAGGCTGATGTTTCAGGCCTAGACCGAAACCCCATTCATTCTAAAGCTAACTCTGAAAAACACAAATACTTACCAAGGCTACAGAAATAGTTACAAGTTAATTATTAATTTCAGACACACAAGAGAAAACTCACATCTCTCACAAACCCAGAATCCAAGAACCCAAACTTGCAAAAAATGATATCAAACATATAAATCCCACAGATTACATCACATTTGAAAGCAAGTGCTTATCAGACTATTTGACGTAAGAACACAATTAGACCATTCAACCCATTGAGTCTGCTCCACCATTCAATGAGATCATATCTGATTTGTTAAGCCATAACTCAACTTTCCTAGACAACAAGGTGCAGGGCTGGATGAACACAGCAGGCCAAGCAGCATCATAGGAGCAGAGAGGCTGACGTTTCGGGCCTAGACCCTTCATCAGAAAACTCAACTTTCCTGTCTTGTTTAACCTTTCATTACCTTACTAATTAAAAATCTGTCTCTCTCAGCCTTGAGTATACTTAATGACCGAGCCTCAACAACCCTCAGTGGTGAAAGTTTCCACATATCAGAGGCAGAGAGGAAAATCAAGGAGAGGAAATCCCAAACTTGTCTCAATATGTGATAATGATGAGCCTAGTATAATTGAAAGCAAAATACTGGAGTTGCTGGAAATCTGAAACAAAGACAGAGAATGCTGGAGAAACTCAGTGGATCTGGCAGCATCTGCAGAGAGAGATATAGAGCTAACGTTAATGGGTCAGGTATGATTCTTCTTCAGAAGAAGAATGATACCAGATTCAGAATATGACGTATTATTCCCTGCTCCCTTTTCAAGCCTCATTATGGTAACTCAGTTATATTCACGCTGATGAGACTGATTTTCAGGTGTGGGAGAGAGGAGGAGGGCCAGACACAGTCACCATAGAAACACTGAAAATATGAGCGGGAGTAGGTCATTCAGCCCTTTGACCCTGCTCCCCCATTCAATATGATCATGGCTAATCATCCAACTCAGTCCCTTGTTCCCATTTTCTCCTCATACCCTTGATCCCTTAAACCCTAAGAACTATATCCAACTCCTTTTTGAAAATATTCAATGTTTTGGTCCCAACCACCTTCTGTGGCAGAGAATTCCACAGGCTCCCACTCTCTGGGTGAAGATATTTCTCCTTGTCCCAGTGCTAAATGGCCTGGCCTTTAAACTATGACCTCCTGGAAAAATCCTTCCAGGTAATTTGTGATAGACATCACCATGCCTCATTTTCCTGGGAATGTCATCAAGTACACACCTCAGATGGAGAGGGGTAGCAAGCAGATACTGAGGAACTGAAGTACACATCATACCTTTCTAGTCATCACAGACCATCTGAATGGATGTGAATATTCCTGCAGATCCCTTCATCCAGAAGTACAAATGGATGTGCAGTGGCTGAATGTTAGCCAATAGGAAGTGGGCGGGGAGTTGATGGTTGAGCCTCCCGTATTATTAGACTTCACATCTGGTGGAGAAGGGGATAGAATTTATAGATACATGTGTAAAATATATCATCCAGCCTTGGATAGTGGCTTTGTGGAGATTCCTTTAATGGAGGTAATCTCTTTCATGTTCTCCAACTCTGGTGATGTATTATGTTATGACACAGGGATAGCAAACCAGATGAAATCAGCCTCACTATCATGGATTCACAACATGTGAAATTAAAACATTCAATGACCCTCAAAGTCGCCAATTGTTCCAAACCACACTTCGCAAATAACCAACCTTGGACACCAAGTTTATGACTTGATCAAAAGTTAACAATTTATTGTTAACAATGCATCTTTAGTGGAACACAGATGAACTACAAGGCAATCTAATTAATATTTATGATCTAAGAAACCCAATCTTCTTTGATTACCAGCCCTGACTCAAACAGCAACAGTCAGATAGACACCGTTAAAGGATAAATTTTAAAAAACCATAAGTTGCTAGTTGCATAACTGTTTCAATGTTGAATACCAGTCTTCATGAAATCTGATGGGTGTATTACAGGCGTGGAGGATTTTACCTTGGCTTCTTTTCTCAGGACTTCCAATATGTCAATAACTAGAGAATAACTAGAGAGAGCAAAACAAAAAAACACAGTCCGGTGCAGCCTCCAAAGTGTGGTGGGTGTGTGGAATGCGCTGCCGGCAGTGGTAGTGGAGTCAGATACTTTAGAGGCTTTTAAGCGAATCTTGGACAGGCACATGGAGGATAGTAAAATGTAGGGTTTGCAGGGTAGATTGATCTTAGAAGGATAATAGGTCAGCACAACATTGTGGGCTGAAGGGCCTGTACTGTGCTGTACTATTCTATGTTCTATGTTTTATGTTCTATGTTCAAAGCAGCACTGCCTCCTGGCCAAAAGCCAGCTTGCCTTTGGTTTCTGTTTCTTTTCCAACATTTTCTGTGGTTAGCTGGTCAGTGCGAGTCCTTCCATGGTTGACCAGTTGAGCATCCAGCCAGCTGCCATTTCCAAAGCATAATGACATGCCAGTGCTGATTCATCTACAGTGTTCGTAGAGCAGTAATTAATCTGCATTATCTTTCCAGGCCAGATCCCAACAGCAAATATCAGTTCTTTCCTTTCGTTTTTATTAAAAATAAGCTGCTGTTCAAAGTTCAATTCAGAATTGCAACTTGCAGTTCCAAAGCAAAACTGAGAAAAATAAAGGACAAGTAGTGGTGATCTTCACAGTTATCTCTCACTCGGGGAGTGAGAGTGTCTGAAGCAGCATGGAAGGCCCATCCATGTTGTAATCTGGAGTGATGAATAGCTCCAGCTTTCCTCCATATGGAAAGAGATCTCTTCCACATAAACTGTGCCATTGGTGTGTATTGGACAGGCTTGGTTGTGCAATTAACATACCTGCCATGGCCAACAAAGCCTAGTGTAGGACTTCTAGTTCCAAGGCAGGGACACTGCCTATAATGCCATAAGCCCTCCCACCAGTTGTATGGTTTCAATTTTGCTAATATTGCCTTGTCTCCATCAAATACATTCTTTTCCTACGTTTCCTTATTCTTGTGTTCCTCTTCATGTTCATAGAATCACACAGCATTTAAACAGACCCTTCGGTCTAACCAATCCACGCCAATCACATTCCCAAACTACACTAGTCCCACCTGCCTGCACTTGGCCCATATCCCCCCAAACCTTTCTTATTCATGTACTTATCCAAATGTCTTTTAAATGTATCTGTACCTACATCCACCACTTCCTCTGGCAGTTCATTCTACACACAAACCACTCTCAATGTAAAAAAGTTGCTCCTTACGTCTTTTTAAAAATTTTCTCCTTTCACATAGAAACATAGGAGATAGGAGCAAGAGGAGGCCCGGCCTACTCTGCCATTCTTCACGATCATGGCTGATCATCCAACTCAATAGCCTAATCCTGCTTTCTCCCCATAACCTTTCATCCCATTCGTCCCAGTGCCAAATCTAGCTGCCTCTTGAATACATTCAATGTTTTGGCATCAACTACTTCCTGTGCTGATGAATTCCACAGGCTCACCACTCTTTGGGTGAAGAAATGTCTCCTCATCTCCGTCCTAAATGGTGTATCCCAAATCCTCAGACTATGGTTCTGGACATATCCATCATCAGGAACATCCTCCCTGCGTCTACCCTATACAGTCCTTTTAGAATTCTGTAAGTCTCTATGAGATCCCCCTCATTTGTCTGAACTCCAGCGAAAACAATCCCAACCTAGGCAATTTTTCCTCATATGTCAGACCTGCCATTCCCGGGATCAGCCTGGTAAACCTTCGCTGCGCTCCCTCGAGAGCAAGAGCGTCCTTCCTCACAAAAGGAGATCAAAGCTGCGCACAGTATTCTAGGTGTGGTCTCACCAAGGCCCTATATAACTGCAACAACACATCCCTGCTCCTGAACTCGAAACATCTCACAATGAAGGACAACATACCATTTGCTGGTTTTGGGTATGAGGTCCTTTATGTTCATCAGTAGTTGTTGTAAGGTTTGTGGGATACCTAGGGGTCCGAGTAGTCTTGTAGTCATCTCTGAATGCCCTGATGTACGGTAGGGTGATTAGTGAGTCTGGTCGTGATGTGTCTCCCTGCTGTGGTCTGTCTCGGAGGCATTGTAGCTAATTTGATTTGCCCAATCTATGTGCAGATTAAAATCACCCACGATCGCCAATATTTCCTTATCACATGCATCTCGAATTTCCTGTTTAATGGAAATCCAGCCTCGGGCAACTGTCTGTGTGGAGTTTGCACATTCTCCCCATGTCTGCGTGGATTTCCTCCGGGTGCTCCAGTTTCCTCCCACAGTCCAAAGATGTGCAGGGTAGCTGGATTAGCCACGCTAAATTGCCCATAGTGCCCAGAGATTTTTAGGTTAGATAGGTTAGACATGGGGAAATTGGGGGAATGAGTCTGGATGGGATGCTGTTCGGAGGGGTGGTGTGGATTTGTTGGGCCGAATGGCCTGTTTCCACACTGTAGCGATTCTATGATCTATGATCTATAATCTAAGAGGCCTCACCAATGTCCTGTATAATCTCAACATGACGCCCCAACTCTCATATTTGATGGTCAGAGCAATGAAGGCAAGTGTGCTAAATGCCTTCTTAACCACCCTGTCTACTGGTGATGCAAATTTCAAAGAATTATATACCTGAAACCCTAGGTCTCTCTGTTCTACAACACTCCCCAGGGCCCTACCATTAACTGTATAAGTACCCTTGTTTGTTTTACCAAAAACAATACCTCACATTTATCCAAATTAAACTCCATCTGACACTTCCTCAGCCCATTGGCCCAATTGATCAAGATCTCTTTGCAATCCTAGATAATTTTCTTCACTGG
>NC_063344.1:3124174-3132313 GCF_021869965.1 Rhincodon typus
CAATGTCAGCCTTCCTGCTCCTCTGATGCTGCTTGGCCTGCTGTGTTCATCCAGCTCTACACCTTGTTATCTCAGATTCTCCAGCATCTGCAGTTCCTACTATCTCTAATTACCTTCATATGTTTATTCTGCCTACCATAAACCCAACAATATAAATAGTTTATCTGTAAACACCACAGGGGTTCTCTCAAGCACTCTGCTGCAGTCAAATGTTTTCTTTGGATTGATATATTTAGCTCACTGTTCCAAATGTCTTGTTGATCCTGCAAAAATCTTCACAGAACTGATCACACATCTTTCTGCCTCGATTTTCAAATGTACTCTACACCTTTTACCACATAAGGCATCTCACAAGCCATTTACACAGAACATTTCACATGCAGATACACAGGTGGCTGATAACCAAAAGCTTGGTTAAAGAATTATGTTGTAAAGGAGAGCTGTAAAACAGGAAAGTGGTATCAAGGCAGACAGGTAGCAAGCTCAAATTCTAGAGCTTTGAGCCCAGGCAGCTGAAAACAATTAAAAATCAGGAATTTATAACTGTCCAGAATTATAGGAATCAGGGATTGTGGTTCTGGAGGCAGTTAAAGGAGCAAGGTCATGGAGAAATTTAAAAAGATGAGACTTTTAAAATTGATGCTTTTAGGGTTCAATTCAATTCAATGCTTTTTGTTAATCTTTTCACATAACCTCTCTTTTCCTCCTGTGTTCACTTCCTTGATTCCTCCTTTATTTCCATTATTGCCTGGGCTATTGACTGACACTTGCCATTTTTTTTGTTCTGCTTTATTTGGTTTGCCAACAGGGAAATGTTAGCTTTGGATGAAAAACACCCTGGGAAAGCCTAAAGCAGCCAAAGAGCTTGATGTTTCAAAGAGAAATACCACCTTGATGTAACGCTCCAAATGAAACCTGTGAATAAAATTTTGTCATCGACTTTTAAAATGACTTGGAGAAGCAGAAACAAACAAAACACTCAGCTAACGTGGATACCAGAGCTGAACCCTTTTGACAGTAGATTCGAAGAACGGTCACAGTGGCACTATAAACCTGATCCATTATAACATGAAGGTGTGGCAAAATGCAGGAAGACGTAGAGATGCAGAACGCTTACCCTGCACTTTTTGACAAAGAAAATAAATAGCAATATTTGCTATAATTGCTGAAATTACACTCAACTGTGCAGACTCTGTGGAGAAGGGGGCCACATATTTGTTGGGTCTGAGGTTAAGTTCACCATTAACCTCCCGCGTTTATTGTTCAGTCTGTCTCTGCTGGAACTCTGTAATGTCCACCCCCCAGGGTATTACTGCACTAAGTGGGACCGGCTTGTCTAGGATGGTAAAGAATCTACTTACAGAACATGCCCAGTAAGTTTTCAGCAATGGAGCAGCTTCGAACAAGTTCTGTCTTCGATGTGATCTCGACATAAAACCTATGGCGAGCACAAAAAAAACAGCAAAGGGCACAATTCCCAGATTTCAGCCCCTTCATGTCCAACACGGATATTGCAGGGTCAGGACTTCCGAGCAATGCAATCTCCAGTAATTCAGTCATGGTAGTGAGTCCCATTTAGTGGGACCTCCCTGAATGAGGCAATCTGTCTTCTCCCGGGTTCTGTGTTTTTGGAGATTCCTCACCTTCAGTGCCTTTCTCAGTGCGATACCTGCTGTCTTCACTGTCAGGACAGATAGCGGGGCTGGACGAAGTGGGATTTTACAGTCACCCATACCCCATCATTCAGAATGCACCAGGAAAAAGCAAGCATGAGGCTCTCAACACTTCCAGAGAGGCAGACAGATTCCAAGTGCACAAGGTTCCTGACTGGGGGAAACAATGCATGAGAGACTCGTAACTACGATTAAAGGTTGACTTCATGAGACAACTTTACAATTTAAACTTGAGTGGTGTTGTAAGAAGCTCAGAGAATGAGTGCATGTGTTTTTTTAAGGATGAGATGTCACAGGAAGATGGGAAGTTCGAGGAAGCAGGTTCAAACCAGACCAAGGAGCTTCGAGAAATGCAGTTCACTCACCATCAGGTTGTACTTAGAGCAAACGAACCACTCCACAAAGAATAAAATTTCTGGATGATAATTAACATAGTGAGTGACATGGAATAACTAGAGGTCTCTCTTCCCAGTATTGTATCCTTATCACTGGTAACCCCAAGGATCAGGTTCAGCTTCATCCTCATGGTCATCTGTGCACTATCCCTCAGCCGCACCAAACTAAACACTCCTTTTTATATGAATGCTGATAACACCCAGCTCTCCCTCTCAGAACTACTTCTCTCAACCCACCCAGTCCCTTGGATTTCTTTTCATGCTGCTTGTCCAGCTGCCAGTTCTGGCTGATCCAAATCTCCTTCAATTAAATATTTGGAAATCAAAGCCATTCAGTTTACCCAATGTAAATTCAGTTCCGTAGCCACCAGCTCCACCCTACTCCATGGCAATTGTCTCAGGGTCAGCTTTACTGTTTGCGGTCTTGATATTGTGGCTAATCCAGAGGTGAGCTTCCAGCCAGGTATTAACACCATAAGTAAGGCCACAACTTATAACCACCTTCATGTGGTTACATCTGCACTGGGCTCAGCTTAGCTGTTGCCAAACCCTCACTCATGCCATCATTGCCTTTAGAGACTTGACTACTCCCAAACACTCCCACCTTCCAACCTCTGGATACTTGAGGTGATTGAAGACTCTGCTGCCAGGGTCCAAACTTGCACCAAATTCCATCATTCCCCTGTTCACTACATTAAAGACACAATATAAGTAAACACAAACTCTCACCTTGAACAGAAGGTCAGTGAAACGATGTCACCTATCCCAACAGCCCCAGTGCACCTGTACCTACAGTCACTGCCATAGACATTAGATGAGAGTGGATAACAGAAAGTTTCTGGCCCTGGATGTAGTCCCCAGCCGTGCACTCAGATCCTGTGTTAGCTGGTGGGAGTATTCCCTGACGTCTTTAACTTCTCCTTGCTACAATCTGAAGTCCCCACCTGCTTCAAAAAGACCACCATCATCCCGGTGCCAAAGAAAACACACGCAGCGTGCCCCAGTGACTTACCGCTCTGTGGTGCTGACCTCCATAATGATGAAGTGCTTCGAGAGGTTGGTCATGGCTCACATCAGCTCCAGCCTACCAGCCTGCCTTGATCCTTTGCAATTTGCCTATCGCTGCAACAGGTCCATGGCAGATGACATCTCCCTGACCCTATGCTTAACCGTGGAACATCTGGATAACAATGATACCTACATCAGGCTCCTACTTATTGACCACTGTTCCACCTTCAACACCATAATTCCAAACAAACACATCTCTAAACTCTGAGACCAAGGTCTCGGTTCTCCCCTCTGTGACTGGATCCTCGACATCCTGACCCGTGGACCGCAGTGAGAATAGGGAACAATACCTCCTCCACCATAATCCTCAACACCGACGTCCTGCAAGGCTGCATACTTAGTCCCCCAATACACTCCTTATACACTCATGGCCGTGTGGCCAAATTCTGCCCCAACTCCATTTATAAGTTGCCAATGACACCACCATTGCAGGTTGGATCTCAAACAACGACGAGGCAGAGTACAGGAAAGAGATTGAGAGTTTAGCCGTATGGTATAATGACAACAATCTCTCCATCAACATCAGCAAAATGAAGGAGCTGGTCTTTGACTTCAGGAAACAGATTGGAGGGCACACCCCTGTCTGTATCAATGGTGCTGAGGTCAAGAGCATCAAGTTCCTGGGAGTGATGATCTCCAATCTGTCCTGTCCACCCATGTTGATGTGACAGTCAAGAAAGCACAACAATGTCTCTACTTCCTCAGGAGGCTAAGGAAATTCAGCAAATCCACAAGGACTCTTACCAATTTTTATAGATGCACCATAGAAAGCATCCTATCTGGATCGATCACAACATGGTATGGAAACTGCTGTTCCCAAGACCGCGAGAAACTACAGACGGTCGTGAACACAGCCCGTTCCATCAGGAAAACCAGCTCCCCATCTATACTTGCCGCTGTTTCAGGAAAGCAGCCAACATTATCAAAGACCCCTCCCATCCTAATTATACTGTCCTCCACCTTCTTCCATTGGGGAGAAGATACAAAAGTTTGAATACACGTACCAACAGATTCGAGAACAGCTTCTTCCCCGCTGTTACCTAACTTTTGAATGGGCCTCTCACATGTTAATGTTGATCTCTCTCTCTCTCTCTGCACCTTCTCTGTGGCTGCAACACTGTATTCTACATTCTGTTCTGCTACCCTGATCCACTTTGTATGGTATGATCTGTCTGTATAGAATTCAAAACAACACTACACTGTATCACGGTACGTGGGACAACAATAAATCAATCACAAGCTGCTGTCTATCGGTGAGAGCCTGGTAAAGCACAGCAGGTCAGACAGTATTCAAGGAGCAGGAAAGTCAATGTTACAGCCTGAAACGTTGACTTTAATGCTCCTCGGATACTGTCTGACCTGCTGTGCTTTTCCAGCCTCACGCCTATAGACTCTGGCTTCCAGCATCTGCAGTCCTTAATGTCTCCAATCACAAGTTGTTGTTCAGTCAGAAACTGTAACACACGTCATTATTTAGCATTTATTCACAAAAAGTGCCTTTTGAGTTTCAAATTAAAGTGACTAAATGGTTCATTTTTTAATCTGCTTTTGTTTCCTTTTCCATGTGACAGTTGGTTGCAGCCATCACCTTCCTCAGTTTTGGAATTGTAGGAGCTTTCATCTGTGTCGTTGTGGATGGTGTCTTCACAGCTGTCAGCATTGTGAGTCATGTTTATCTTTCAATCGAAGACAACATCACAAAAATATCAGTCCTCACCGAGCAGCACTCACCACATTTTAAACTTTGCAACATTATTCCTGATCTTTAAACAAAGCGTTACATTCAGGCACCAACAACTTCATCCAACCTTTCAGGGAACTTTTCTAAAACATACGGGATCTCTCCCCAACCCCGACTGTAATCTAGTTGGAGGTTGGAAACACAGGTTGAGAGTTGGGACAAAGCAGCAAACAGAAATGGATTTTTAAATCAATCCTCAGAATGAAACACGAGTGGGTGAATGTCAGATACAGGGTGTATGATCAGGTCAGTGATAGTGAATGGGAACAATTGGTTTGGATTGTTTTTGAAATTTATTGAATGTTGACGTGATTGATGGCTTTTTTTAAAAAAAAACATGTCTTGTTCCTAGGATCTAAGACCACTTCATGCAGGGAGATGCCAGTATTATACCAGTGGACAGAACTACATTTATGAGAATTATCTGGCAACTGTAAGTGGGAGTAATTTGTGAATACAGAATAATCAGATTGTTTGTAACTTTAATTTTGTCTGAAAATTGAGTCAAAAGTTTTGTCATGTTGCAGGTTGATTTGAAGGCATGGATATAATTTAAATGCAGAATAAAGAGGACCAATATATATAAAAACATAAAACAAAATAATTCAATGCTTTTATAATTGCAAAATAAAATATTTATAACAATACATTCTAAGACGTGAAAACACAAGAAATTAATGGGAGTAGCAGATATGGTAAATCTCACTGAAAGTACAAGTAAGTTGTTGTTTCGTTTGGGAGGAGTGTGTGTGGCCTTGGAAAGTGAGGAAGATGGATGTAAAAGGATGGACATTGAAACTCTAGGTTTTCCCTGGGAAGGTGCTGTAGGAAAGGGAGGGTCTGTTGGGAGTGACTAAAGGATGGAACAAGCTGTCACAGAATGAAGAGTCACTGTAGGATGCTGACAGGAGGGTGATGGTACCAGCCTAGAGGTGGCAGAAATGATGGATGATGGTCTGTTGAAGTGGAAGGTGAGGACGCAGGCTGTTCTGGTATAAAGAGGGGACAGGACAAGAGCAGAAATACATGAATCAGATCACATATGGTGAAGGGTCCTGTCAATCACAATTAAGGGGATTCCTTGATTGTGCAGAAGTGAGGACATATTAGAAACAATAGAATCCCTACAGGTGGAAGCAGGCCATTTGGCCCATCAAGTCCACATCAACCCTCTGAAGAGTATTTCACCCAGACCCACCCCTGTTGCCCATCCCTAATTGCCCAGAGGGCAGTTGAGAGTCAACCACATTGGGTCTGGAGTCACATGTAGGCCAGTCCAGGTAAGGATGGCAGTTTCCTTCCCTGAAGGATATCAGTGAGCCAGATGGTTTTACTGACAATGGAAAGTGGATTCATTGCCACCATTAGACTCTTGATTTCAGATTATTATTGAATTCACATTCCACCATCTGCTGTGGTGGGATTTGAACCCAGGTCCCCAGAACGTTACCTGAGCCTCTGGATTAACGGTCCAGTGATAACACCACTAGGCCATCACCTCGTCCATGATTTGAATTGGAAAGACTAAAATCTTAAGATTTTTTTGGCAAGAAAACCTATATCCATGTCACCAAATATTCTTAATAACAAGTTCGCAACTTACTACTATAACTTGCACCTGATTGTTTACCAAGCAGTGAATTCCATCTTATTAAAGTCAAGGGACTCTCCTCATCATTACTCACTGATGGTTTCTCTCTGTCATTCTGAACCAAGCAGGTTCTTAGACCTGGTCAAAGAAAGATTGATTGATTGATTGTCATGTGTACCAAAATACAGTGAAAACCTTTGTTTACGAGCAGTACAGGCAGATCACAGCAAGAAAAAGACATACCAATCAAACAGACTTAGAGGCACATAAGTTACATCGCACAGGGTGTGCCCTAAGCGAGATCAACTTTAACAAGACCAGCATTATTTGAGGCTAGGGAGTCCATTCATCAGTTTGATAATGGCCAGGAGTGTGTTCAGGCTTCTGTACCTTCTACCTGATGGAAGAGGCTGTAGGAGATCATTACCGGGGTGCGATGGGTCTTTGGTGATGTTGGCCGCCTTTGCCCGGCAGTGAGCCATGTAAATGGAGTCCATGAATGGAACGTTGGCTTCCGTGATGGTCTGGGCTGTGCACACCACCTTCTGTAGTTTCTTACGGTCCTGGGCAGAGCACTTTCCATACCAGGCCGTTATGCACCCGGACAGTATGCTTTCAATGGTGCATTTGTAGAAGTTGGTGAGGGACCTTATGGATATGGCAAATTTCCTGAACCGCCTGAGGGAGAGGTGGCAATACCCACAATCCACAAGCTGGTAGTGGTCATTATCACTGATGAGAATCCTTGTCAATATTTTCTACACCTTCCTTAAAACCATTACGTCCTCCCTAAAGTGTGCTGCATCAAACTGAATCCAATATTCCAGTTCAGATTGAATTTACGATATGGTTACCCCTATTTTACAACTCTCTCAACTTGTCCTGCCACTTTCTAAGATTTCCATACATATAGCCCCAAGTTTTGTGAACTTAAGATTAGGAAAAGGATTTTTCATTAAGACTGTTGTAGCAATCAAATAAGAAAAGATATTGAATCAACGTGGCTGCGAATAAACTTTGGGGCGATATGGTGATAAATAACTTGGGTGGGATTAATTGCCCAAAACTTTTTCCACAAGTAAATGAAGAAGAAAGCCAGGCAAATGTTGTGGCAGATAAGGGGTATCAGGAAATGGCTGAAGAGAATGGAATAATAACGCTTATCCAAAGACAAATGAGGTTACTATGGGGGGGTGGGGGGTTGTATGTTGGGCAGCATGGTAGGCAATAAAGAATTTAAGATGTCTGCAAAAGGGAAAGGTGAAAGAACAGTGAACAAAAAGACTAAGGTGCAGGAAGTACAAAGAAAATTCCTAACAACACTGGATGTTCTTGCACGAGTGTCAGTTCAAAATGGCAACTCACCACCGCCTCCTCCAGATAATAAGGGAAGGACAATAAACAATGGCCAAACCAACAATCCCACTTTCCCATGAGCGGAAAGAAATAAAATTGCTGTGTGTTTGGACATAGACATTTTACAGCATACTGCAGAAGTTCATCAAAGATCCTCAGACAGCACCTTCTAAACGCACAACCATTTCCATCGAGAAGGAACAGAACCAAAGTTGCTGGAAAAGCTCAGCGGGTCTGGCAGCATCTATGAAGGAAAAAACAGAGTTAATATTTCGGGTCCGGTGACCGAAACGTTAACTCTGTTTTTTACTTCAC
>NC_063344.1:3132413-3145199 GCF_021869965.1 Rhincodon typus
CTTCACAGATGCTGCCAGACCCGCTGAGCTTTTCCAGCAACTTCTGTTTTTGTTCCTGATTTACAGCATCCGCAGTTCTTTCGTTTTTATTCCATCTAGAAGGATAAGGGCAGCAGATACATGGGAACACCACCCCCTGCAAGTTCCCCTCCAAGACACTCACTATCCTGACTTGGAAATATATCACCGTTCCTTTAGTGTCACTGGGTCAAAATCCTGGAATTCTCTCTGGAAGGGCATTGTGGGTCAACCCACAGCAGGAGGACTGCAGCGGTTCAAGAAGGCAGCTTCTCAAGGACAACTAGAGACAGGCAATAAATGCTGCCCATTCAGTGATGCTCACGTTCCACAAGTGAATGGAGTTTTTTTTTCATATTCTCTTGTTAAGAAGGCATGTGGAATAAAACACTGATTCATTCACAACTGGAGTACTATATGCGATTCTAGTCATTACATTATAGGAGGATGGGATTATAGTGGAGAGGGTACAGAGGAGATTTTGCAGGATGCTGCCTAGCTAGAGGGTCTAAGCTAGGAGGGAAGACAGGATAGTCTGAGGTTAAGAGAGGATCTAATAGAGGTAAGTAAGATTATGAGGGGCATAGAAAGGGTGGATAGGAAGGCATTTCCATTAACACAGGGGTCAATAACCAGGAGAAATAGTTTAAAGGTAAGAGGTAGAAAGCTAAGAGGAGATTTGAGGAGAAACTCTTTCAGCCAGAAGGTGGTGGGAGTGTGAAACTCTTGTCTGAAAGGGTGGTTGGGTCAGAAACTCTCATTATATTTGAGCAGTATTTAGGTCCAACAGTCTACAAAAATCTGCGCAACATTTGGAGGAAGGTGTAGCGTTACACTGAATAAACACTGAATAAAATTTGTTACTGATAGCACCAGATAATGTTAACAACAGTTGGAACTACTTTAATTATTTGCCTACAATGTGAATGTGTGAAGCCTATCATATGTTACAAGTTCATTCACACTTCTTTATATCTGCATAAATAAATATATACACCTTGCTGATTGTGTGTGTGTGGGGGTAGGGGAGTTAGTCCCTTGCAATGATGACTCTTGACCATGGCAAGAACCTGCAAATAGAGTCTGAGCAGGAAACTCTCCTGCTCTTCCCATTTGCTCCAAGTGTATCAGAAGGATTTACAGATTGGTAATCAGTTTGGCCACATTATGACACATTTTCTGCGGTCATTAATTTCTGAGGTGGAACTTGAACCTGGAGCTTCTGGCTCAGAGCTAGGGACACTAACATGGCACCACAAGAGCCTCCTATTTTGATTAAATCTTGAGTGTGAGAAACACTGTCACATCTAATAATATTATAGACTCGTACAAGGAGGTGACCACAACTGGATGTTGAGTAGCTCTATCTGGTTGTGATGTGTCTTTTTGAATTCCTGCACAGAAGAATACAATGATGGTTATCAGCAATATTTCTTTACAAAAACAAAAACAGAAATTGCTGGAAAAACACAGCAGGTCTGGCAGCATCTGTGGAGAGAAAGCAGAGTAAAATGTTTTCGTTCAATGACCCTTCTTCAGTTGTGTTTTTTTAACTTTAATTTTCAACTTTTCAATCACACATGGTTGGGAATTGTTTTAAATTTAGCTGTTTTTTTTTTCTGTTTGGAGCAGGTGCCTTGCCAGAGTTTCACAGAATCATGCAATCTGAAAGTGCGGAGTAACACTTGCTATTGCTGTGACTTGTACAATTGTGCAAAGTAAGTATTTTGCCTTTCTATATAATACAGATGGGTTGTATTTATTTCTATAGAGTGAGAGAGAAGAGGCATATGTGAATGGGAAAGAGATGACTACACACTAACCAAAGGCAACAATGCATAACCATCCTAAAGACAGAAAAAGTCAATTTCAGACAAAAAATGTCTTCCCACAATTTAAATTGCTAATCACAGAATCCCTATGGTGTGGAAAGCAGTCCATTCGGTCCATTAATTCCACACCGACTCTGTGAAGAGCATTCCACCCATATCTACCACAGTGCCCTATCGCTGTAACCCTGCATTTCCCATGGCTAACCCACCTAAGCTACACATCCCTGAACACTATGGGCAATTTAGCATGGCCAATCCACCTAACCTGCACATCTTTGGGCTGTGGGAGGAAACTGGAGCACCTGGAGGAAACCCACGCAGACACAGGGAGAACGTGCAGACTCCACACTCAAGGGTGGAATTGAACCCAGGTCCCTGGCGCTGTGAGACAGCAGTGCTAACCACTGAGCCACTGTGCCACCCATTTGTTTGTTCTCAGCAAGTTTGTTGTGCACTTCTTTATATCTAGTAATTTGATCACTGAGGCAAAGTAGTAATTACTTACAGTAGATACACTAGCTACTAAAAAAAAAGTTAGCTTTACAAGGAACACTAAAGATGAAAATACATCTTCCCTCCACCATAAGGTCAGGAGTGGGGATGTTCGCCGATGATTGCACAATGTTCAGACCATTCATAACTCCTCAGCTACTGAAGCAGTCCGTGTTCAAATGCAACAAGATCTGGACAATATCCAGGCTTGTGCGGACAAGTGGCAAGTGACATTCGTGCCACACAAATACCAGGCTGTGACCATCACCGATAAGAGACAATCTAATCACTGAACGTTGACATTCAATGCTGTTACCATCACTGAATCCTACACTATCAACATCCTTGGCATTACCATTGACCAGGAACTTAACTGGACCCACCACATAAATACAGCGGCTACAAGAAAGGTCAGACGCTAGGAATACTGACTCCCTGTAGGCTGTTGACCATCTGCAAGGCACAATTGAGGACTGTGATGGAATACTCCCTACTTGCCTGGATTGGTGCAGCTCCAACAACACACAAGAAGGGACAGACAATGAATGTTGGCCAGTCAGTGACGCCCATGTTCATGTGTGACTAAAAAAAATCCCTTCTTGAAAGTTGTTTGTAACTCACTTTTTTATGCAATGCAAACCAGATTGCAACAACTCACACTGAGTAAAAGACATTCTCAAGATTTCTCAAAACAATTCCCCAGTATTTCTGCCAATTATTTTATATAATTGTTTTTTGTCAGTCCTGTGTAAATGGTTTCTCCCCATTCACTCAACCAAAATTCCTCATGGTTTTGAGCCCTAACCTGTTATTTAATCTCCCCTTAATTTGCTGTATTTGAAGGAGAACAATCTCAGGTTCACCAACGATCCAAGACCCTTTAAATCCTATTATTCTGTTGGTAAATCTCCCCTATAGTCTAACCAAGGCCTTGTGGTGTATACTGTGCCTGACCTCTGTTGTATCTGACCTTTTCTTAACTGGTTGTAACTGAGCAAAACTTGGGATGTCTGATTGACATGGACAAGTTGGACTGAAGGGTCTGTTTCTGTGCTCTGTAACTCTATGACTCTATTAAAAACACCATTTCCAATGACTGATGACTCTTGCTTTAATGACCATAAATCTCGATCAGTGATGTTTGGTAAACAAGCCCTTTAGCATTTGCTAATTAAAAAATAAGTCACTGGAGCCATCCCAGTGAATGTTTGAGTGTGGAATTCTTCCATCAGGTTTGTGCCAGAAAAGCTCCATCACAACCTGCTCTAAGAAATCACTTCATCAACTAGTGTTTGGTAGAAAACCATTTACCAGTTGTGTTCTTTCCTTTTTGTAGTGGTGACTATTTGAACAATTACTTTGAGTTTGTTGGAGTGAAGAGTTGCCAGGAGATTCAGTCCATTTACATCATGATTTGGCTGGTAACCACACTCAATGTGTCTGCTTTTATTTTGGGAATTGCCACCTCTGCCATTCTTGGGAACTTCAAAAATATGGTAAGGCAAGGAACAATACTTCTTCCTTTCAGGTCTCAGTGATTGTTTTTATTGTGTGTGCTAAACCGCTGTGTAATTGCATAAAGCACATATCGAAGAAAGATCTTGCAGTTTTGTAGCATATTTTACCTCTTTAAATGTTTTTTTATTTATGCCCTCCTGCGTGCGATATGGCACTCCTGCCATGTCAACTGGGATGGATTCAAAACAGAAACAGTTGCTCAACACTGGGCACCCACAGAGCACTGTGAGCCATTAGAAGCATCGTATTCACCCACAGTCTGTAACCTCATGGACCAGCATCCCTCACTCTTGGGGCTTCAGCTCTGATTCAATGAAAAGTGCAGCAGGACATGCGAGGAGCAGGACCAGGCCTACCAAAATGGTAGAAACCTGGTAAAGACACAATACAGAAATATATGCATGCTAAACAGAGGAAGCAGCATGCAGTGCAGTAAAACAAAAATCAAACAATTGATCAGATCTAAGCTCTGCAGTCCTGCCACATCCAGTTGTGAATGGTGGTGGACAATTAAACAACTCACTGGAGGAGGAGGCTCCACAAATATCCCCATCCTCAATGATGGAAGAGCCCAGCACATCAGTGCAAAAGCTAAGGCTGAAGCTTTCACACCAATCTTCAGCCAAAAGTGCCAAGTGGATGATCCGTCGCACCCTCCTCCAGTGGTCCCCAGTATCACAGATACCAGTCTTCAGCCAATTCGATTCACTCCACGTGATATCAAGAAACAGCTAAAGGCTTGGCTACAGCAAAGGCTGTGGGCCCTGACAACATTCCAGCAACAGTACCAAAGATGTATGTTCCAGAACTTGCCGCTGCCTGGTGGTATAAAGTTCTCAGAGTCCCTCTTACAGAGGTGTCCTCTTGCAGCATGATGTGCTTAGGGAAACATGCTACACTGCATAGTGCCTGTGATTGAAAAGTACACACGTAAGCTGCAGGAGCTACAATAACATTGAATTCTTCACTGCCACAAGACCCACATTTCATCCTTATGTTATGGGAGCTGCCTTAGGCCTCACAGCCTGATAGTTGCAGATCACCAGCTGTCGCCATTTACTCTCAGTTAATCACCACCCATCATCAACAACCCTCTCTCCATCATAAGATCAGTGGGGACGCTTGTTGCTGCCAGAGCAGTGTTCAATATCATTCACAAATCCTCAGATATTGGAACAGTCTGTGCCCACATACAGAAGGACCCTGCACACCATTAACGTTTGGGTGGATAAGTAGCAAGTAACATTTACGTGATGCAAGTGCCAGGCAACAAAGACCTCCAACAGTAGAGAATCCAATCATTTTCCTTTGGAGTTCAAAAACACTACCATTGCTGAATTCCTCACTCTTAACATCTTGGGATTTATCACTGACCAGAAAAAGACCCATCCACATAAATACTTTGACTGCAAAAGCTGGTCAGAGGCTGGGAATTCTGTAGACCTAACTCACCTCTTGATTTCCCAAAGCTTGTCCACCATCCCAAAGCTGCAGATCAGGAGTGCAGTACAATACCGTCCCATTGGCTTGGATGAGTGCAACAACAATCAAGAAGGTCAAAACCGTCTGTGAGAAAGTAACCCACTTGATCACTTTCCAAACCCACAACCACTACCACTGAAAAGAACAAGGGCAGGAGATGCACGGGAACACCAGCCCCCTGCAAGTTCCCTTCCAAGCCACTCACCATCCCGATTTGGAAATATAATCGCCGTTCCTTTGGAATTCCCAAATAGCAGTATGTCTACCACACCACTTGGACTATGATGGTTCAAGAGGACACTCATTAACCGTTTTCCCAAGGGATATCAGCGACGGGAAATAAATGCTGGCCTAGTCAGTGAAACTCACACCTTGTGAAAGAATATAAAAAAGTACCTTTAGTTAATAATTGTACCCCGGTTCACACCAAGTCACCTTTCTTATACATAGAACATAGAACATTACAGCGCAGTACAGGCCCTTTGGCCCTCGATGTTGTGCCGCCCTGTGAAACTAATCTGAAGCCCATCTAACCTAAACTATCCCATTATCATCCATATGTTTATCCAATGACCATTTAAATGCTCTTAAAGTTGGCGAGTCTACTACTTTTGCAGGCAGGGCATTCCACGCCCTTACTACTCTCTGAGTAAAGAACCTACCTCTGACATCTGTCCTTTATCTATCACCCCTCAATTTAAAGCTATGTCCCCTCGTGCTAGCCACCACCATCCGAGGAAAAAGGCTCCCACTGTCCACCCTATCTAATCCTCTGATCATCTTGTATGTCTCTATTAAGTCACCTCTTAACCTTCTTCTCTCTAACGAAAACAGCCTCAAGTCCCTCAGCCTTTCCTCATAAGACCTTCCCTCCATACCAGGCAACATCCTGGTAAATCTCCTCTGCACCCTTTCCAATGCTTCCACATCCTTCCTATAATGCGGGTGACCAGAACTGTACGCAATACTCCAAGTGCGGCCGCACCAGCGTTTTGTACAGCTGCAACATGACCTCATGGCTCCGAAACTCAATCCCTCTACCAATAAAACTTAACACACCATACGCCTTCTTAACAACCCTATCAACCTGGGTGGCAACTTTCAGGGATCTATGCACATGGACACCGAGATCTCTCTGCTCATCCACACTACCAAGAATCTTACCATTAGCCCAGTACTCTGTATTCCTGTTACTCCTTCCAAAGTGAATCACCTCACACTTTTCCGCATTAAACTCCATTTGCCACCTCTCAGCCCAGCTCTGCAGCTTATCTATGTATGATGTATATACATCATGATTTTTCTATTTTTCTATGCAATATCAACATCAATGCCAAGCAAATAGAGCACTATGTAGCATTTGTCATTGAAATTCCTTCAGTTAGTCCCTGAAAAATTAACAAGTAATGTTGATTGGGTAAATCAACTGCATAAGATTAGAAACAGTTAATGTCAATGGTAGGAATTTATCCCAGTTTATTAGCTTTGTAAACTGAATGTTTTATTGCAGGAGCCAAGCAGGAACAAGACTGTTCAAGTATCCAATAAAGTCACATTCCATACTGGACAATGTTTAAAGCTAAAATTTCAATAAATAAGTTAAATTTTAAAGTATTTGAAGTACAGTAAAAAGCACTGAAAACAGCAGTATTAATAGACAATAATGTTTAACTTAATAATTCAAAGGGACATAAAAATGGATGTACTTTATGGAGCAAAAAGTCAGTGTATCATTTTCAATGTGATTGTGCTATTTATTGTAATATTTAGCAGACATAATTGATATTACATCCTGATTGCCGAATCTTTTTTCATTTGGCAATTATTTCCTTGAAGTTGATTGCATTTAGAAAAAAAAAAATTGCAGCATTTTACTGTGAACCTCTTTGCAATATAGGAAGAATATTATTTAAGCCAGTATGTTAACTGTTATGACCCTTACGTTACCAATTAAGATATTGCTTGCTTTGAAACTTTCTGCTTGTGCTTTTTCAAGGAGTCTCTCATTGGACCTGATGTTAGTGTCCAGCTATTGAACTTTCAAAATTCCAGGTGTAAGGCCAAAGAGCAGGCACAGAGCCAGCCCAGTATATCTCCCTCAGCACCTCTCCTTCTACAAGAAGAAGGTGGAGACACAATGCAGCAGGTGTGTTGTCTTTCTGATTTGTGCATTTAAAAGCTCGCATACTATTCCAAAGTGACTGCACCTGAGATCTACTGAAAGTTAGAAATAATTTATGATTTGACCTATTTCTGTTGAAGTCTCGGCTCATGCTGGATTAGTTGAATTCAGTAACACTTCACTACATCTGGGAATAGTCAGTGAAGAAAAAATATTTTCTTTTTCCATTCAAATACTGACATCAATTTAACTAGCCTTAAATGTTATGACCTTACAAGTGCTTATCCAAGTACTTTTTAAAGGTTGTGAGGTTTCCCTCCTCAACTACCCTCCCAGGCAGTGCATTCCAGATACCCGACCACTCTCTGGGAGATGAAGCTTTTCCTCATCTCCCCCCCAAACCTCCTGTCCTTCACCTTAAAATTATTCCCCCTTGTTATTGACCCTTCAACCATGGGCCCAGCTGTGCCCTATCCACCCTGTTCATGGCCCTCAATCTGATACACATTGATTAAGTCCCAGTCAGATGGTGCCTTGAGAGAAGGGAGGTGATGGCCTAGCAGTATTATCACTGGACTGTTAATCCAGAAACTCAGGTAATGTTCTGGGGATCCGGGTTTGAATCTTGCCATGGCAGATGGTGGAATTTGAATTCAGTAAAAATCTGGAATTAGGAATCTAATGATGACCGTGAGTCCATTGTCGATTGTCACAAAAACCATTTGGATTCACTAATGACCTTTAGGGAAGAAAACTGCCATCCGTACCCTGGTCTGACCTATATGTGACTCCAGACCGACAGCAATGTGGTTCACTCTTAACTGCCCTCTGGGATGGGCAATAAATGCTTGCTTGGCCAGTGATATCATCATCCTGTGAATGAATTTTGAAAAATTCAAGACCGCCTCTCTCAACTTACTCTCAATGTTTGAACTAAAAACTTCCAAATCTAAGTGGTCCAAGAGGATCATCCTGTCTCTGAACTTGTTTCAATGTAAATGGGACAGAAATCCAAATGTTCACATTTCTTAGTCTGTAACCTTTTTGTAAGGAATTGGAGTCTGGATCTTCACAAGACAAATTTACAAAATCAATTTCAAACATTTCTCTATTCTTAGTTCAGTGACATAACTGTGATAAAAGCTGACTGGTGGAGATCCATTTCTATAATTAAAAATGTAAGTTTGATTAGAAGAGGAGTTTGAAATCATTGCAATTAACATTTATAGAATTATGGATAATTGTCCTTTAAGGAACACAAGTATGGATCATTACTGTTGTCTCTCTCTCTCTCCCCAGAGGCCCTCTGTTCATTACATGTCAGTGCCAGCAACTACATCTTTAACATGTTGTAATCATAGCCACATGAAGATAAATAACAACCCTCCACCATTTGCTCCATTGTATAACTTCTTGCCAGAAAAGCCACTGGGATATCTGATATGATCAGTGATTAGCCACTTGTGTGTACAGTGAACAGCCCCAGCCTACAGAGAGGCTTAAAAAGATTAGACCAAAGAGATGACTTTGATGGATATGAAAACTAGTGACTGTGAGTCAGCAGCAACTTTTAAATCCTTCCAGATTCTTATTTCCTTTGTCTTCAATTTTCATTGACTGCAATGTTTAATGGCTATTAGAATCGCCTGTTTGACAAAACCATCTTCCATTGTTTCACCAGAAGCATATATATTCCACAAAATCTCTTTGAATGAGTTAAAAGATTTAAAGCTACCCTATTGATTTATTTAGCCATTGTGTCATCAGTATGTCACACATACGATGTAGACAATGCATAATATTGAAGTATTGGCTCTCTGTTACGACATTGTAAATATTTATATCATGCAAACGGTATTTTCAAAAGATCAGCTGTTTAATAGAATCCATTTACAAAGAAAGTGCCTGTAATATCACAGGACGGAACAATATTCCTGTACTCCTATTTGCAGTTATCATCTGTAGCTAATCCAATTTCAACCCACAAGGAACAGTGCAAAAGAATCATATGGACCAATAGGACTTCAGTTTCTGAAGTACCATCAACCTCATTGTGCTGGTCTGAATGGACTGTATGTTTCAGGATTAATCTTTCTAGTTTCCAGTTGTCTTCTCCACCTGAATCCTTTATAGACCTGAAGCTATAAAATACCGCTGCTTTTGTCTGAAATCACACCAACTTGCTGCTGCTGTACTCATGTGTATTGGCTTCAATTCCACTCTCCTCCAATTGTCTTGAATTTCCCTATTGCCATAATCTCCTTCAGCCCTAAAGCCCTCTCAGTCGCTGTGTTCTTCCAACTCTAGCCTTTTGTGCATCTCCCAGTTCACCCTACAATTACTGGCCATTCCGTCAATTCTACACTCTGAAGAGCCTTGCTAAAATGCTCCCTTTGCTTTGCAATGTAATCCAATCCAGAATCACAGCACACAAGGAGATAAAGAGGTTTGCTGTGTCTGACATTCTAAATCAGCAACACATCTAGTGGCATTACCTCACCCTCTCCCTATTCATTGTGGCGACAGGTTCATTCAAGACTTTGAAAAGAGAATTCGATTATTATCTAAGAAAGAAGAATCCACAAGTGAACAGGAAGAAGATATTGTTCGACACTGCATTCCAGACCCTCAGCAGTCCCTGCATGAAAGTTCTTCCCTATGTTGTCATTACATCTTTTGCAAATGATGTTGAATCTGTTCCCCTGGGTTCTTGGCCATTTCACTACTGTGAACAGTTTCTCCCTATCCCCTTTGTCCAGGCCCTTCACAATCTTGAACCCCTCCATGAAATGTCCTCTCAACTCCCCTCTCCGGGGCAAACTGGCCTGAATTTCCCAATCTAGCTATGCAATTGAACCTCTTCATCACTGGAATAATTGTTTTGAATCTTTTATGCACTGTCTCCAGTGCCCCTACACTGTTCTGAAAATGTGATGGTTAAAACCAGACACAATACCCAATTAAGGCTGGACCCTGATTTGTATAAATTTGACATATCTTCCTCACTCTTGTTCTGTGTCCTGACGATCTTATCTCTCAGGATGTGGAAACAAATACTTCTCACCTCAAGTCAAATCCTAGGTCTTTATCTTAGAAAAATCTGGCATCAATTTCATGCAAGACTAACAGGAAGTGGGCTGTGCAGCACCTTCGGTGGATCACGTGACTCGCGTTAAGAAGGTAAGTATTTCAGCACAAGGTGCAGAGCTGGATGAACACAGCAGGCCAAGCAGCATCATAGGAGCAGAAGGGCTGACATTTTGGCCCTAGACCCTTCATCAGAAATGGGGATGGGGATGGGGATGGGGATGGGGATGGGGATGGGGATGGGGATGGGGATGGGGATGGGGGTGGGGGTGGGGGAGGGGGTGGGGGTGGGGCTTGAGGTGGGAGGAGGGGATAGGTGGGAGGAAGAACAGATTAGGGAGGCGGGGACGAGCTGGACTGGTTTTGGGATGCGGTAGGGGGAGGGGAGATTTTGAAGCTTGTGAAATCCGGTCACATTTGGACATTGTTTTTCCGCCGCCTCCGCCTCCACACTTACTTCTTCAACCGTGAACCTAACCCTCCCTCTACTGACCCCTTCTCCAGCCTCCAACACACCCCATCCTCCTGGACACCACCCCAAGGCCTCTTACCCTCCCTTGACCTCTTCATCTCCAACTGCCGTTGAGACATCAATCGCCTCAACCTCTCCACCCCTCTCACCCACTCCAACCTCTCCCCCGCAGAACGTGCAGCCCTCCGCTCCCTCCGCTCCAATCCCAACCTCACCATAAAACCTGTGGACAAGGGAGGCGCAGTTGTAGTATGGTGCACTGACCTCTACATCGCCGAGGCCAGACGCCAACTCTCCGACACCTCCTCCTACCGCCCCCTTGATCATGACCCCAACCCCGAGCACCAAGCCATCATCTCCCAAACCATCCACAACCTCATCACCTCAGGTGACCTCCCACCCATGGCCTCCAACCACATCGTTCCCCAACCCCGCACCGTCCGCTTCTATCTCCTTCCCAAAATCCACAAACCTGAATGCCCTAGTCGACCCATTGTCTCCGCCTGCTGCTGCCCCACCGAACTTATCTCCAACTATCTGGACTCCATTTTCTCCCCCGTGGTCCAGGAACTCCCTACCTACATCCGTGACACCACCCACGCCCTCCACCTCCTCCAGAACTTCCAATTCCCCGGTCCCCAACACCTCATCTTTACCATGGACGTCCAGTCCCTATACACCTGCATTCCCCATACAGATGGCCTAAATGCCCTCTGCTTCTTCCTGTCCCGCAGGCCCAACCAGTCCCCCTCCACTGACACGCTCATCCGCTTGGCCGAACTCGTCCTCACCCTCAACAACTTCTCTTTCAATTCCTCCCACTTCCTACAGACAAAGGGGGTAGCCAGGGGTACCCGCATGGGCCCAAGCTATGCCTGCCTCTTTGTAGGTTACGTGGAACAATCCCTCTTCCGTACCTAAACTGGCCCTAAACCCCACCTCTTCCTCCGTTACATTGATGACTGTATCGGCACCGCCTCGTGCCCCCACGAGGAGCTCGAACAGTTCATCCACTTCACCAACACCTTCCACCCCAACTTTAAGTTCACCTGGACCATCTCTAATACCTCTCTCCCCTTCCTGGACCTCTCTGTCTCCATCTCCGGCAACCACCTGGAAACCGATATTCATTTCAAGCCCACCGACTCCCACAGCTACCTAGAATACACCTCCTCCCCCCCACCTTCCTGCAAAAACGCCATCCCCTATTCCCAATTCCTTCGCCTCCGCCGCATCTGCTCCCAGGATGAGGCATTCCACTCCCGTACATCTCAGATGTCCTCGTTTTTCAAGGACCGCAACTTCCCCCCTTCAGTGGTCGAGAACACCCTCGACCGTGTCTCCCGCATTTCCCGCAACTCATCCCTCACACCCCGTCCCCGCAATAACAACCAAAAAAGAATCCCCCTCGTCCTCACGTACCACCCCACCAACCTCCGGATCCAACGCGTCATCCTCCGACACTTCCGCCACCTGCAATCCGACCCCACCACCAAAGACATCTTTCCCTGCCCACCCTTATCTGCTTTCCGGAGGGACAACTCTCTCTGTGACTCCCTTGTCTGCTCCGCACTCCCCTCCAGCCCTACCACACCCGGCACTTTTCCCTGCAACCGCAGGAAGTGCTACACCTACCCCCATACCTCCTCCCTCACCCCCATCCCAGGCCCCAAGAAGACTTTCCACATCAAGCAGATGTTCACCTGCACATCTGCCAATGTGGTATACTGCATCCGCTGTACCCGGTGTGGCTTCCTCTACAT
>NC_063344.1:3145910-3148503 GCF_021869965.1 Rhincodon typus
AATGTGGTATACTGCATCCGCTGTACCCGGTGTGGCTTCCTCTACATTGGGGAAACCAAGCGGAGACTCGGGGACCGCTTTGCAGAACACCTATGCTCGGTTCGCAATAAACAACTGCACCTCCCAGTCGCGAACCATTTCAACTCACCTTCCCATTCCTCAGATGACATGTCCATCCTGGGCCTCCTGCAGTGCCACAACGATGCCACCCGAAGGTTGCAGGAACAGCAACTCATATTCCGCTTGGGAACCCTGCAGCCCAATGGTATCAATGTGGATTTCACAAGTTTCAAAATCTCCCCTCCCCCTACCGCATCCCAAAACCAGTCCAGCTCGTCCCTGCCTCCCTAACCTGTGCTTCCTCCCACCTATCCCCTCCTCCCACCTCAAGTCGCACCCCCATCTCCTACCTACTAACCTCATCCCACCCCCTTGACCTGTCCGTCCTCCCTGGACTGACCTATCCCCTCCCTAACTCCCCACCTACGCTCACCTTTACTGGCTCCATCCCCGCCTCTTCGACCTGTCTGTTTCCTCTCTACCTATCTTCTCCTCTATCCATCTTCTATCCACCTCCCCCTCTCTCCCTATTTATTTCAGAACCCCCTTCCCCTCCCCCATTTCTGATGAACGGTCTAGGCCCGAAACGTCAGCCTTTCTGCTCCTATGATGCTGCTTGGCCTGCTGTGTTCATCCAGCTCTGCACCTTGTTGTCTCAGATTCGCCAGCATCTGCAGTTCCTGCTATCTCTAAGTATTTCAGCATCTGTTTTATGTAACCAAGTGCAAACTCTTACCCGACATCTGCATCTCATAAAAATATCTTTCAGAAAATAATACTGAATGTGCTATTTTAATACATATATATCTTGAAAGTGTATGAAAGAGATCTAACATATTGTAATGTTAATTCATACAATATGACTATTAAAATTTTAAAATAAAACTTTCCAACTTTTTTTGAAATTTTTATTTTATTACACCTCAGAGATTGAGTGACCAATTCTTCTAGCGAGAAAACCATTACATGTTAGAATTAATGTCAAATCCTATATAATTGAGTATTACTAAAAAAGAATTTGTCAAAACCTTCTGTGTTACACACATTAGGACAATTCACAGGAACTACCAATGTAGAGGGAAACTAACTTTGATATTGTACGAGAGGAAAGCTGATTGGTTGGCAAGCAGACTCTGGCACAGCGATACCATGGAGATGAAAGTGACAGGATATTATTGAGACGGTTCAGAAAAATTTTACCAGAGCATGCCGGGAATATTTGAATTATAGAGACAGGCTGCGATAGGCTGGGACTTCTTTGACTGGAGCGTAGGAGGTTGAGGGTTGACCTTATAGAGGTTTATAAAATCATGAGGGGTATAGATAAGGTGAACAGCAAGACATTTTCCCTAAGGTGGGCGATTTCAAGACTAGCGGGCATGTTTTTAAGGTGAGAGGAGAAAGATTTAAAAAGGACGTAAAGGACAACTTTTTTTATACAAAGAGTGGCTGGTGTGTGGAATGAACTTCCAGAGGAAGTGGTGAATGTGAGTACAGTCACGACCCTTAAAAGATATTTGAATAAGCTCATGAATACAAAAGGTTTGGAGGGATAAGGGTCAAGAGCAGGGCAGGTGGGACTAGTTTAGTTTGGGATTATAGTTGGCATGAACTGGTTGCACCGAAGGGTCTGTTTCCGTGCTGTATGACTCTATGACAGTTAATTGCCAAGCTTTGCTTAATTTTAAAACAGAAAGGGTTGACTGTGATTGGCTCAGAAATGATCCAGAGAATGGCTGTCACCTATTATGAGTTGACAGCGTGTGCAGCGTGTTCTCTCTGTCACACTGTGAGCCAAACTGACAATGTTAAAATGGCTTTCAGTACAATTCTTCAAGTACTTGAGATTATTACAAGCAATTGCTGTCTCATCACAGTATGTTGGACACTACATTTTAAGGTTTCCAGGCACAGGCTGTTTGGGTATGGTCAGCATCTTCATGTGATGTGCCAGTTCTGAAGAAGGGTCACTGGACTCAAATCATTAAACTCTGTCCCTCTCTCCATAGATGCTGCCAAACCTGCTGAGTTTCTCCAGCACTTTCTAATTTTGTTTGTTCAGATCTCCAGCATCTGCAGTTCTTTGTTTCACTGTAATCAGCTAGTCTCTGGGATGTATGGCCTATATATTTGGAATTGTAGCTGCACTGAAACCCTTGAATGCTGACGTCAATATACTCCATGCTTTGGTTGCCTAACCTTATGGAATCTGGTAAACAGGACCTGATCCATTTGTTCACTGCGCACATTTGGGGCTGAAATATGGGACATCAGAGCCACTGTGCAGGATAATGGCTGTACTGATCACACCTTGATGTATACTGTGCAAATTTACAAACCAGCCTAAGGCCAACAAGTTTGGTTCTGAAAAGTGCCCGGTCTCTCTCAGTTTACCCCAGTAGGCGAAAATATCTCAAAAGGTTTGAGTAAGAGCCGAGATAACAAGGTGTAGAGCTGGATGAACACAGCAGGCCAAGCAGCATCAGAGGAGCAGGAAAGCTGATGTTTCGGGCCTAGACCCTTCTTCAGAAAA
>NC_063344.1:3149003-3159160 GCF_021869965.1 Rhincodon typus
CTGCCCTTATCCTTCTAGATGGAAGTGGTGGTGGGTTTGGAAAGTGCTGCCTGAGGGTCTTTGGTGAATTTCAGCAGAGCATCTTGTAGATAGTACACACTGCTGCTACTGAGTGTCAGTGGTGGAGGGAGTGGATGTTTGTGGATGTGGTGCCAATCAAGCGGCTGCTTTGTCCTGGATGGTGTCAAGCTTCTCGAGTGTTGTTGGGGCTGCACTCATCCAGGCAAGTGGGGAGTGTTCCATCACACTCCCAACTCCTGCCTCATAGATAGTGGATAGACTTTGGGGAGTCAGAGGTAAGTTACTCACTGTTGTATTCCTCACCTCTGACCTTGCTCTTGTAGCCACTGCATTTATGTGGTGACTCCAGCTGAGTTTCTGGTAAATGGAATCCTCCAGGATGTTGATAGAGGGTGATTCAGCGATGGTAACACCATTGAATGTCAAGGGGCAGAGGTTAGATTGTCTCTTATTGGTGATGGTCATTGCCTAGCATTTGTGCAGTGCAAATGTTACTTATCACTTCTCAGTTCAAACTTGGATATTGTCCAGATCTTGTTGCATTTGAACATGAACTGCTTCAGTATCTGAGGAGTCATGCATGGTGCTGAACATTGTGCAATCATCAGCGAACATCCCCAATTCTGACCTTATTATTGGCATCTTCCAGATTTAGAGCAGTCTAACTAGAAATTGTGGCTCAAAAAATTAATAAGTTGTTGGCTCCAATTTCGAGAATTTCCCCTGTTTTGTTCCCATGATCCTGCTGAACCGGCTTAATCTGAACAAGAAACCCAGACATTCACAGTCTCAACTGGAATCCTTTACTGACATCCAGTACCTTGAACATAGAATCAAACTGTCTTCAATTAAAGCCCCCTAATTAGTTTTTTTCCATGTGATCTGAACTCAATTAACTTTAAGAGAATTTTCTCCTCCAGGCTATCAGATCTCCAACAAGATGTGGGATATGATAGATTGAAATAATAAACTGAAGATGTTAAAACCAGTACAATATTGATCTGATTTAATGCTGCTGTACAAAATGTCCGTTACTTCACCTTAGCTATAAACCCACTACAAATAAGCTTTGGTGGGATCACTTATTTCAATGAACAAAGTAAATAAATAAGAAAATTCCAATTAAAAAACTTGAAAAATGTACTGAGCCATGTATAAACTGGGCATAAAGCTTTTCCATGTTTAATTTTCATATATAAATAATTATTTAGTGATACAGAATGTGAAAAGAATGTAGGATGTGAAAAGAAAGGACATTTTGTCAAAGATTTACCTCTTACACCCACCTGGACATTTTGCAAGAATGCCCCTGAGAAGGTGGGGATGAGCTGCCTTCTTGAACTGCTGCAGTCCATGTAGGTTGACCCACAATGCCCTTAGGGAGGGAATTCCAGGATTTTGACCCAGCAACAGCAAAAGAAAGGCGATGTATTCCCAGATCTGGATGCTGAGTGGTTTAGAGGGGAACTTGCAGGGGGTGGTGTTCCCATCTATCTGCTGCCCTTGTCCTTCTAGATGGAAATGGTTGTGGGTTTGGAAGATGCTGTCTGAGCATCGGTGCCTGAAAGAGTGGATGTTTGTGAATGTGGTATCAAGCAGGCTGCTTTGTCCTAGAAAGTGTCAAGTTTCTTCGAGTCAGAGTCATACAGCATGGAAACAGACCCTTTGGTCCAACCAGACCATGCTGACCATAATTCCAAACTAAACTAGTCCCACCTGCCTGCGCTTGGCCCATATCCCTGCAAACATTTCTTATTCATGTACTTATCTAAGTGTCTTTTAAACATTGTAACAGTACCCACATCCACCACTACTTCTTCAGTGTTGTTGGAGCTGCACCCACCCATTTCAGTGGGGAGTATTCCATTACACTCCTGATTTGTGCCATGGAGATGGAGGAGGACAGGCTTTGGGAGTCACGAGGTGAGTTATTCCCTGCAGGATTCCTAGTCTCTGAACTTGTCCCACATCAAGGTTTTTAGCGGCAAACATGAGTTGACCTCTTCCTTCCAGTTTGTAAAAACAATCACTGACCAAAATCTGTGCTTTCTGTTGCTGGGACAATTTTGTATCCATGTTTCCACTACCCCTTTAATTTTGCTAACGTGTCTGTATTTGGTACTCTGTGTAACACAAACAACAATAACTGCAGCTTACATCAACGAGCTCTGTTACTGCATTAGAGAATTTGATCAGTTAAATCTTCAATAAATCTCTGGAGACGTTATCAGCTCATGTTTCCCAGATCCAATTAATTTTGTCTTGGATTACCAACTCCAAATGTTTCCACACCAAAGGTATCCATAGCAGGCTGACACACCTGTTACTTTGACAACAAGGTGCAGGGCTGGATGAACACAGCAGGCCAAGCAGCATCATAGGAGCAGAGAGGCTGACGTTTCGGGCCTAGACCCTTCATCTGTTACACCTGTTACTTTGTTGGCTTATCCTTTTGTTTCTCTGTCCTACATCCAAGGCGGGCTCCAGTCAAAGATTTCCAGCATTACTTTCTGCGGAAATCTAGCACGTCATCCTATTGCGAAGAAGGTGTATAATGTTTCAATATTATTTAGGAACTTGAATTCAAAAGTGGAGAAAAGTGGGTTTTAGATTCTAGGTCTGTGAAGGTGACATGGTTTTGAAGGTCAGAAAGTCATTATGAACAGGGAGTCAAAAAATGAATTTCCAAGAAAGCGCACAACTCAAGCCAAATAGCTCCACTAGCTTCCCGGGTAGTTAACTGCTGAATGTTACAAAGTAAAGTGTTACGGTCTACAGAAACAGTTGTTTAGGAATCACCAGCAGGTTGAGTGTGGATGAGAAGTCATCCTAGCAGAGGAGTGTTCTTCAGTCTGAAAGAAGTCTCCAGGCTGAGAGTGTTGGAAAGAAGTCTCTAGGTCATCAGAGCAGAGATGAAATCTTACATTCACATTTTAATGTCATACTCATCAAGAATTCTCCAAATACGCTCCCATTAAATCTCGCTCCAGTTACCACTTCGTTCCCCAGAACTAAATCCAGTATCACTTCTTTCATCATTCGAATGAATACTGAAGATGGTATGAGATTTGGGGGGGAATTTAGGGTGATTGAATATCTTTTGAAATATTTTACACAAATATCTTTTGAAATATATTACATAATTCTTCACAAGAAAGTGTTATGTGATTCAGCCAATAGTTACAGAACTTTTGAAATGTAAAGCACTAGTTAAATAAATTTCAGTCGTTTATCAAATGTGTTTTTTTAAGTGACTTCAAAGCATTTAGGAGGTTTAACAGACAGGATATCCAAAGGATAGGAGGCAACATCAGAAGTTTATTACTAAGATGGCTTATTTGCTTCCACATGCCAACAATAACATCAGTAAAATTCAGTGAACTGAAGACAAGCTGAAATTAACCACAGTCTAACAGTTGGAAACATTCATTAACCTTTTCTAATAGCTCAGGAATTATTTTTGTTACCAATTAAGTGATTAAAGGACTTCATCGTAATTTGTGCCATGAGGTCATTATCCACTTCCACATAGCTAGAAGGGGGTTTTAGGCTCAAAGCAGAAATTTGAGTGTGACTCTCATCATTTTCAATTATCACTGATAGTTGGTGAGGAATCAGGGTTTTATTTTTTTTCATTCATTCACGGGATGAGGGTGCCACTGGCCAGGCAGCATTTATTGCCCATCCCTATTTGCTCAGAGGGCAGTTTAGATGTGGGTCTGGAGTCACGTATAGACCAGGCCAGGTAAAGATGGCAGTTTCTTTCCCTAAAGGAGGGAACCAGATGGGTTTTTCCAACAATTGACAATGGATTCATAGTCATTACTAGATTCTTAATTTTTTTTCTTTATTAATTCACGGGATGAGGGCATCACTGGCCAGGCAGCATTTATTGCCCATCCTAATTGCCCAAAGGGCAGTTAAGAGTCAACCACATTGCTGTGGGTCTGGAGTCACATGTAGGCCAGACCAGGTAAGGGTGTCCTTCCCTAAAGGACATTAGTGAACCAGATGGGTTTTTCCGACAATTCCAAACATTGTATTCAATTCAAATTCCACCATGTGCCATGGTGGGATTTGAACCCGGGCCTCCAGATGTTATCTGGGTCTCTGGATTAACAGTCCAGCGATAATACCACTCGGCTATTTGTCTTTAAAATGAACTTTCTGTTTTGAGAAACAGCTTTTGGAAGTTTATGAAGAGGAGTGTTCACATTTAGCCAATGTAATTTGGATGTGAAGTAACCGAGTTCTGGTATTACGATTGAATCTTGAGGAGAGTGCATTGCCATTCTAGTCCCGGTACTCCACGAGTTACAACCTGAAAACACTTTCTCCAGTCACCAAGAAAAACAATTAAATACCTTGTCTACATCAGGTCTTAAACAACAAGAGATATCAACCAGATCTCATAATGAACACAATTATAGGTTTTCAAATTATAAAAACAAAACTTAATAGAAGTGCATATATATATGCAGTTAACTTATACAGTCAGTGAGACACAGGTAAAAACTTAGCCCTCTAAATGTCCCCACACTGTGCACACAAATATATACAAACACACACTTTTTAGGAAAAGAAAAAATTCTCTGCACAGACCTTTCTATCAGAAAGCCAATTCAATCAGTGGGCTATTCTTAAAGACAAAGGGATAAAGCACCAGATGTTCCAAAATCTGTTTGCTCTGATGTTCTGGCATGTGGGTTGAGTCACTAATCACTTATGGTTGTCTCTGAAGACTTGAAGATGCAGCTGACTCAGGAAATACAATCTTGAAATGTTCTTTTAGTCATTGTCTTGGAACAACAAATAGGTCTTCACCCTGAGCTGATGTAGAGAGTATTATTTTCAGAAATAGGAGAGATTAATTGGGCTTGTTCTCAGCAGGCTTTCCTCCAACTGAAGCAGATGAAACAAAAATCTCTCTGAGGCAGTCACTCTTCAAAATAGCCCCAGCAGGAGACAACAGCAGTTGAGAGATTTACAGGATGTCTCATTAAAAAAAACATCTCCAAAATCCACACTGAACTTTCAATAATCTCTTTTAAAGAAACCACTCCAGGCATCTGCACAAAACCTGAAATAGATTCTTCAAAACTTAAGAACCCAAGCAATGTTAAATATGAAGTGTCTTTGTCACACAGGTCATAACACAAATGTGCAAGTGCCCAGTACCAAAAGTTACACCCCTGTATCTACCTCACTAAACCCTGACAGGATAGCAAACTATGGGCATTACCAGATAAATATCCTCAGGGCTGCAGAAATGATTGATGACCTGTTGTTTGGTGCAGGCAATTAGACAAATGGTGTTAATCACCACCCTGGTAGCCTTCTTTCACACAGTGATGCTGAAAGAATAATGAAATGTGACTATCTTAGTAGCACATTTTGTTTTTGGCCCAGCCTCCTTTGATACCTGCCAAAAAGAGTAGTAAAAAAGAGGAGATCTTTCAAAAATTCAAGACTCAACTTTCATGCAAAAGGGAATGATATGCACTTCTGGGACAACAGGATCAAATGGGGGCAGTGATTATGGGATAGACTGGGAGGAACTGGAAGAACAAGTTCCTAGAAAATAGTCAACACCTCTATTCTTCCTACCAAAGTGCATAACCTCATTTTCCCACATCCTATTCTACCTGCCTTCTTTTTGCCCACTCTCCCAGCCTGTCCAAATTCTTCTGCAGCCTCCCCACTTCCTTAACACCATCTGTCTCTCCACCTATCTTTGTGTCATCTACTAATTCAGAGACAATGCCCTCAGTTCCTTCATCCAGAGAGTCATCCTACGTCAGAGGAAGGAGATTCTGATGGTCAGACACCTGGATGGTTACAAATGATATGCTTTCTCAGACAGAGCCAGACAGAGTAAATATTGTGGGAATTTGGGAAATGCTCATATGATGCTTTTAATTAGGTATATTTTGTTAACAAAATTGAGTTGCACCACAAACAGAACTGGATCCCTTTGTCTACCTCACTGACAAGAATGCTTGGATAAAATATTTTTAATACATAAAATCCAGAGGAGGTGATAGCCTACTGGTATTATCGCTTGACTGTCAATCCAGAGACCCAGACAATGTTTTGGGGACCCGGGTTTGAATCCTGCCATGGCAGATGGTGGAATTTGAATTCAATAAATATCTGGAATTACAGTCTAATGATGACTGTGAATCCATTGTCAATTGTCAGGAAAAACCCATCTGGTTCACTAATGGCCTTTAGGGAAGGAAACTGCCATCCTTACCTGGTCTGGCCTACATGTGACTCCAGACCCACAGCAATGTGGTTGACTTTTAATTTGACAAGATGGGTAATGATGCCCGTATCCCATGAATGAATTTTTAAAAAGCAAAGTGACCAAAGCACAGACGACGTATTTGAAAAGGAATTGGTTTTAATTTGTTCTGCAAGATAGAGTTAGCTGAACTGAATACCAGGAAAGGAAACAGTTCACACTAGTGAAACAAGGGTTTAAATATACAAAAAAAATCTTTTACAGGGGTATAAAGCAGCAGCTACTGTTCAGCAATGAGCACAGTCTAGCCTGATCTGACCTTGCATTCTCATTCTCTGTCAAAATGTGTCATCTCATCCCTTTCTGCTGTGAATTTCAGTTCATCCATGAGTATGCCTGTCACCAAACTATCTATGTCTGTTTGAAATTTCACTGTCTGCTGAACTTCTGAGTTTCCTGTTCATGTCATTTATATATCCTTAAAAAACAGCAGTGCTCTTTTACTGTGGCTGGGGGATTTTATTCTTGGATAGTTTAGCTCCACGGTTATAATGGTGTTCTAAATTTGCCAGCTATCTAAGAGGCCTGCACCTAAATTAGTCTCCAATTTATACAATCGCAGATACTGATCTCAAGTGCACATTTTATGGGCACCAAATACTTGCAGCTAAATTACTGTGACATACTGTACTTACGTAACATCATTTATTTTGTCAATTATTCCTTGATAACATTTAACAACACTAATTATAGTTCCAAAGTAAATGCCTAATATTGTTTTATAGAATTATAGAGCTATACAGCACGGAAACAAACCCATCGACCCAACTTGACCATACCAATCAGATATCCTTAATTAATCTAGTCCCATTTGCCAGCGTTTGGCCCATATCCCTCGAAACCCTTCCCACTTGTGTACCCATCCAGATGTCTTTTAAATGTTGTAATTGTACCAGCCTCCACCACTTCCTCTGGCAGCTCATTCCATACACACACCACACTCTGCATGAAAAAGTTGCCCCTTAGGTCCCTTTTAAATCTTTCCCCTCTCACCTTAAACCTATGCCCTCTAGTTTTGGACTCCCCCACCCTAGGGAAAAGACCTTGGCTATTCACCCTATCCACACCCCCGATGATGTAATAAACCTCTATACGGTCACCCCTCAGCCTCCGACATTGCAGGGAAAATAGCTCCAGCCTCTCACTTTAGCTCAAACCCTCCAACCCTGGCAACATCCTTGTAAACCATTTCTGAACCCTTTCAAGTTTCGCAAAATCCTTCCTATAGCAGGGAGACCAGAACCAAATGCAGTATTCCAGAAGTAGCCTAACCAATGTCTTGTACACCTGCAACATGACCACCCAACTCCTATACTCAATGCACTGACCAATAAAGGCAAACGTGCTAAACACCTTCTTCACTATCCTGTCTACCTGTGACTCTACTTTCATGGATCTATGAACCTGCGCTCCAAGGTCTCTTTGTTCAGCAACACTCCCCAGGATCTTACCATTAATTATATAAGTCCTGCCCTGATTTGCCTTTCCAAAATGCAGCACCTCACATTTATCTAAATTAACTCCATCTGCCACTCCTTGGCCCCTTGGCCCATCCTGATCAAGGTCCCGTTGTATCCTGACATAACCTTCTTGGCTGTCCTCTATACCTCCAATCTTGGTGCCATCTGCAAACTTACTAACCATATTTCCTATATTCACATCCGAATCATTTATATAAGTGACAAAAAGCAGTGGGACCAGCACTGATCCTTGTGGCACACCGCTGGTCACAGGCCTTCAGTCTGAAAAGCAACCCTCCGCCACCATCCTCTGTCTCCTACCTTCGAGCCAGTTCTGTATCCACATGGCTTTTCTAACATCTTTAATAGACATACAAAGATATGAAATAGTACAGAAGCACACCATTGAGCCCGCTCCCCTGCTCAGGAAGATTATTGCTGAGATTTTGTGTTTTGAATTTCACATCCAATCTATCCTGATAGATCTTGATTCCCTGCCTAACAAGAATCTATCCAACTTGGTCTTAAAAATATTCAATGATTTTATGTTCACTGGCTTCTGAGGTAGACAGCATCAAATGCACACAACCCTCCAAGACAGGAACATTCTTCTCAGTTCCATCCTGAAAGAGCAGCCCCTAACTTTAAAACAGTGCCCCTTAGCTCTGTACTCACCTATGAGAGGAAATATCCTTTCCACATCTTTCTTGTTAAGAATACTCAGGATCTTATACACTTCAATCATGTCATCCCACATTCTTCTGAATTCCAGTGAAAACAAGCCCAGTTTGCCCACTCTATCTTCTCAAGGCAATCCATTCATTCCAGGTATCAGTCTACTAAATCTCCTCTGAACCACCTCCAATGCATTTACATTCTTCCTTAAATAAGGAGACCAAAACTATGCACAGTATTTGAATCTGATCAATGTTCTATATAACTCAAGTATAAGATGTTTACTTTTATGTTCAATTTCTCTCCTGGTAAAGAATAGCCTTCTTGATTATATACTGTTCCTACATAAAGGTCTTTTCCCCGGGGTGGGTGTCTCCAAAACTAGAGGGCATAGGTTTAAGGTGCGGGACCTGAGGGTTTCACGTAGAGGGTGGAGCATGTATGGAATGAGCTGCCGCAGGAAGGGGAGGAGGCTGGTACAATTACAACATTTGAAAGGCATCTGGATGGGAATATGAATAGGAAGGGTTTGGAAGGATATGGGCCAAATGCTGGCAAGTGGGACTAGATTAATTTAGGATATCTGGTCGGCATGGATAAGATGGACTGAAGGATCTGTTTCCGCGCTGTATGACTTTAAGACTAACTTTTTGTGACTGATGCACCATAATATCTAAATCTCTTTGCACTTTGGAATTTTGCTGTTGTTTAAGTAACATATTGCTCAATTGGCAACAAAGGCTGCTTTCAACGATTCAGCAATTTGTGTGGATTCTGATGCAAGATTGCTTTAAAAGCCACAGATACTCGAAATGAATTGAACCAGGGCAAATAAAGGAAAACAGATACAAGTTTTGAGAATGCTCCCAGAATGTTGATTGCTATCATAGACTATGGACGTTGAAGAATCATGATTGTTAATATTGTACAACATGGCACTTGAAGACAACAGCAGCAAACCAGTGAATGAGACACCCACATTTCAACAACACTGATGACCAAGCATAAAAGAAAATATTGCTTGGCTTTGCAGCTTCAGGAAAGAATTTGAATGTTTTTTTTCTTAAGAACAGTCACCTTGTTTCTTTTGCAACAAATTGTTCATTAAGTAGAAAACTGCTCTCAGCCTTCAATACCAGGACATGTGGATTAAATTCTAATTCATTTTCTCAGCTTCCAAACCAGATTGCTGCCAATGCAAGTGTCCCCGTTGTGAAATTTGGCGATATAAAAATGCAATTCTGTTGTATTTTTAGTTTGTAAATTACAAATGTCCCAGAGGTTTCAAATAACACAATGGATCCAGAATCTGTTTATCAAACTCGTCTTTATATAATAATGTCTTTTCAGTTGCCAGTAGCCATATGCCATTTTTGGGCTGAGTGGTTAAATAATTAACCCATTGCTTTTCTGCACCTGGGATCGGTATATACCGCAGGGCAAGATTTATAGCTGGGGGAAAGGCAATTATGAGGCGATGAGGCAAGATTTAGGATGCATAGGATGGAGAAGGAAACTGCAGGGGCTGGGCACAATTGAAATGTGGAGCTTGTTCAAGGAACAGCTACTGCGTGTCCTTGAGAAGTATGTACCTGTCAGGCAGGGAGGAAGTGGTCGAGCAAGGGAACCGTGGTTTACTAAAGAAGTTGAATCTCTTGTCAAGAGGAAGAAGGAGGCTTATGTAGAGATGAGGC
>NC_063344.1:3164160-3191066 GCF_021869965.1 Rhincodon typus
ACCTTGTTGTCTCGGATTCTCCAGCATCTGCAGTTCCTACTATCTCTGTGTGTAGGTAAACATTCTTTAAGGATTCTGACTGTTATTTCCATTACTCCTAAACTGTAGGAGAAATTCCAAGTTTGTGATCCATTGACGATGAATGCATTAGTGACATGTAATTTAAAGGTCTACATTTAGAACATCATTTACTCTTTGTTAGCTGTCTCCAAATTATTATAAAGTTAACATTGCCTACATTGTATTAATCGAAACAAGCAGAAGCAGTGTTACTGGGAATGGGAAAAGGCACAAAATGAAACTTTATATTCATTTACACTTTTGTGAAAGAAACGTACAAAAATAACATAGGTGCATGGCTTAAAACAATCAGAGGCTCTTGGTAGACAAGCTGTTAATTTAATTTTTTAAGTAAGGAATTTGATCCAGTTACAATGTTCCTATTCACCTGTTTTATTTTTGTATTTAGTATCAACTGATGATGATTCTTTTGGTCATGGATGAGTAAGTAGGATAACCAACCATAAAGGGGATAAACTTTTGTTTTGTAAGAAACGTGCAAGACAGGTTATTAAAATTATTCACAAGATAGGGGAAGCTCTGGTAGTGCCTGTAAAACCTGAAAGAACTGTGGATGCTGTAAATCAGGAACAAAAACAGAAGTTGCTGGAAAAGCTCAGCAGGTCTGGCAGCATCTGTGGAGAGAAATCAGAGTTAACGCTTCGGGCCCAGTGACCCTTCCTCGGAACTGATGGTAGCTAGGAAAATGTTGGTTTATATGCAGAAAATAGGGTGGCAGGAGGGGGCAAGGAGTAAATGATAGGTGGGGATAGAGCCCAAAGAGAGAGAATAACAATTGGACAGGCAAAGGAGTAGATAACGATCTGGCTAGGAGGGCGAATTGCTGTGAATAAAAACTGTTAGTGACTAACAATAGGTAGTGTGTAATGGCAGGCTATGTGATAACAAGGCCTGGTGTCTGGGGGTAGGGGACTAGGATATGGGAGAATTCAGGCCCTAACATTATTGAACTCAGTTTTGAGTCCAGAGGGCTGTAGGGTCCCCAAGCGGAAAATGAGGTGTTGCTCTTCCAGCTTCCATTGAGCTTCGCTGGAGCACTGTAGCAAGCCAGAGACAGAGATGTTGACCAGGGAACAGGGTGGTGCGTTAAAGTGGTAGGCAACAGGTAGTTCAGGATCTTTTTGTGTGGACAGAACGTAGATGTTCTGTGAAGCGGTCACCCAGTCTAAGCTTCGTTTCCCCTATGTGGAGGAGACCACATTGTGAACAGCGAATGCTGCAGACTAGACTGTGGGAAGTGCAGTTGGAGAGCTGCTTCATCTGGAAGGTATGTTTGGGCCCTTGGATAGGGAGGAGGTAAATGGGCAGGTGTTACACCTTTGCCAGTTGCAGGGGAAGGTGCCGCGGGGCTTTGGTGGCAGCGTGGGGGGGTGTGGTGTAACAAAGTCAGGGTGGGGTCATGGTCCAGGGGAAGATAGGAGGAGGTATCTGAGAGCTGGCACCTCTGTGCCCATTTCTTTGGGCAGGAGTCCTCTCCCCATCCCACAGGTCCCTTTGCCCAGTTCCAACGCTCTCCCTCTACCTGGATCCCTCCCTCTGGCCTTTCACTTGCACTCTATCTGTTCATTGAGAACTGGCTAGCGCAGTCGGCAGAGCATGAGACTCTTAATCTCAGGGTTGTTGGTTCAAGCCCCACGCTGGGCATCTTTGTTTCTTACAACTTCACTTTCTATAATGGCACAGTGTCTCAGTGATTATCACTGCTGCTTCACAGCGCCAGGGACCCTGGTTTGATTCCAGCCTTGGGTGACTGTTTGTGTGGAGTTCGCACATTCTCCCTGTGTCTGTGTGGGTTTCCTCTAGGTGCTCTGGTTTCCTCCCACAATCCAAAGATGTGCAGGTTAGGTGGATTGGCCAGGTTAAATTGCCCATAGTGCCCAGGGATGTTTAGGGTTAGACATGGGAAATACAGGGGTAGGAGAATAGGTCTGGGTGGGATGCTCTTTGGAGGGGCAGTGTGGACTTGTTGAGCCGAATGGCCTGTTTCCATACTGTAGTGATTCTATGATTCTAACTATAGATGTGACATTAGTCACCTCAATTTCTCTGCTCCCCTCACTCAATCCAACCTATCTCCCTCCAAACTGACTGCACTCTGTGCGCTTAGATCTAGCCCTGACTTCATTATTAAGCCTGCCGATAAGGGTGGCTGTTGTAGTCTGGCGCACTATATTGCAGAGGCTGAGTGCTAGCTCTCAGATACCTCCTCCTATCTTCCCCTGGACCATGACCCCACCGTGGCACATCAGGCCATTGTATCAACTACAGTAACTGATCTCATTTCATCTGGTGACCTCCCCCCAATGCCCCCAAGCTGTTGGCCCCCACCCCAGCACAGCTCATGTCTACCTCCTTCCAAAAATCCACAAACACTGTCTGGACAGACCCATTGTATCAACCTGCTCCTGCCCCACAGAACTCATCTCTTCCTACTGTGACTCAGTCATTTTTCCCCTGGTCTAGTCCTCGCTCACATACATCTGCAATTCCTCCTACGCTTTATGCCAGTTTTGGAATTTCCAGTTTGCAGGTTCCAGTTGCCTCCTCTTTACTATGGACATGCAATCCTTTTACATGTCCATCTCCCACCAGGATGGTCTCGGGACTCTCCGCCTCTACTTGGAACAGAGGCCTGAACCGTCCCCACCCACCACCACCCCGCTCTGTCCTTATCCTCAACAACTTCTTTTTTAACTCCTCTCATTTTCTTCAGATCAGAGGGGTGGCCATGGGTACCCGCATGGGCCCCAGTTATGCCTGTCTCATCGTAGGCTATGTGGAACATTCCTTGTTCCAGTCCTATTCTGGCCCTACCCACAACTCTTTCTACGATATATCGATGATATCATCGGTGCTGCTTCCCTCTTTCATTCGGAATTGGAAAAGTTCATCCATTTCGCTTCCAATTTCCACCCTCTCCTCACTTTCACCTGGTCTATCTCTGACTCCTCCCTTCCCTTCTCGACATTTCTGTTTCCATTTCTGGGATAGACTGGCCACTAATTTCCACTATAAACCCACCGACTCCCACAGCTACCTGGACTATACATCCTCACGCCCTGCTTCCTGTAAAACTCAGTTCATGTTTCTGTCACACATGTCTGATGAGGCCAACTTTGACAAGGGAGCCTCTGAAATGTCCACCTTCTTCCTCAACCAAGGATTCTCCAGCACCATTGTCAACAGGGCCCTCAACCAGGTCCGACCCATCTCCCACATTTCTGCCCTCATCCCCTCTCTTCCCTCCTGCAACAGTGACAGGGTTTCCCATGTCCTCACCTACCATCCCACCAGCATCCATATCCAGAAGATCATCAGATGCCACCACCAGACACATATTCCCCTCCCTTATCTGCCTTCTACAGGGACTGTTCCCTCTGGGACACTCTGACCCACTCTTCCTTCACCCCAACAACCCCCACCCCACCAAGCCCCATGGCACCCTCCCCAGCAGCCGCCAAAGGTGTAACACCTGCCCATTTACTCCTCTTTCCTCAGTATCCAAGGGCCCAAACATATCTTCCAGGTGAAGCAACACTTCACCTGTACTTCCCATGATCTAGTCTCCTCTACTTTGGGGAAACAAAGCGTAGACTGGGTGACCGCTTCGCAGAACATGTACGTTCTGATCGCAAAAATGACCGAGCTTCCAGTTGCCTTCATTTCTAGAGGGATTGAGTTTAAAAGCAGGGAGATTTATGTTACAGCTGTATCGGGAGCTGGTGAGGCCACACCTGGAGTACTGTGTACAGTTTTGGTCTCCTTACTTGAGAAATCACGTACTGGTCACTGGATGGGTTGCATTGGAGATTCACCCGGTTGATTCTGGAGTTCAGAGGGTTGGCGTAAGAGGAGACACTGAGTAGACTGGGATTATATTCATTGGAATTCAGAAGAATGACGGGGGAATCTTATAGAAACATATAAAATTATGAAGGGAATAGATAACAGAAGCAGGGAGGATGTTTCCACTGGTGGGTGAAACTAGAACAAGAGGGCATAGCCTCAAAAGAAGGGGGAGCAGATTTAGGACTGAATTGAGGAGGAACTTCTTCATCCAAAGGGTTGTGAAGTAGTTGAGGCTTCCTCATTGAATGTTTTTAAAGCCAAGGTAGATAATCTTTTGAACAGTAAAGGTTATGCTGACAGGGTGGGTAAGTAGAGCTGAGGCCACAAAAAGATCAGTCATGAACTTATTGAATGGTGACGCCGGCTCAAAAAGCCAGATGATCTACTCCTGCTCCTGGTTCTTATGTTCTTTTAACACACCATCCTGTTCCCTGGCTAACATCTCTGTCGCAAGCTGGAAGAACACCACCTCATTTTCTGCTTGGTGACCCTGCAGCCGTCTGGAGTCATGATGACTTGAATAATTTTCGGGCCTGAACTCTCCTATTTCCTAGCCCCCTACGTCACGCACCAGATCTTGTTATCACATAGCCTACCATTACACACTACCTATTGTTAGCCACTGACAGTCTCCATTAACAGCTATTCATTCTTCTAGTCAGATTGTTATCTACTCCTTTGTTTGTCCAACTGCTCTTCTCTCTCTTTGGGCTCTTTCCCCATGTATCCTTTACTCCTCACCCCTCCCACCCTAACTTCTGCATATAAACCAACATTTTCCTAGCTACCATCAGGTCTGAGGAAGGGTCACTGGAGCCACAACGTTCCCCTTCTGGGGAAGGTAGGACATGTACAGGAAGGACGGGTTGCACCTGAACTGGAGGGGCACTAATATCCTGGGCGGGAGGTTTGCTAAGCTCTTCACAAGAGTTTAAACTAGTTTGGCAGGGGGATGGGAACCGGAGGTACAGATCAGAGGATGGGGTAGCCAGTGTACAGACAGATAGAACAAGCAGAGAATCTATGAGGAAGGATAAGCAGTTGATAGGGCATTGTTGCAGTCAGTGTGATGGGTTGAGGTGTGTCTGCTTCAATGCAAGAAGTGTCAGGAATAAGGGTGATGAAGTTAGAGCATGGATCAATACTTGGAACTACAATGTTGTGGCCATTACGGAGACTTGGATAACACAGAGGCAGGAATGGTTGTATGGATGTTCTGGGGTTTAGATGTTTCAAAAGAAATAGGGAAGGAGGTAAAAGAGGTGGGGGAGTGGCATTGCTAATCAGGGATGGTATAACAGCTGCAGAGAGGGAGGTTGTGGAGGAGGGTTTGTCTACTGAGTCAGTATGGGTGGAAGTCAGAAACAGGAAAGGAGCAATCACTTTATTGGGAGTTTTCTATAGACCCCCCGATAGCAACAGAGAGACTGAGGAACAGATTGGGAGGCAGATTTTGGAAAGGTGCAGAAGTAATAGGGTTGTTCTCATGGGTGAGTTCAACTTCCCTAATATAGACTGGAACCTCCTAAGTGCAAATAGTTTGGATGGAGCAGAGTTTGTCAGGTGTGTCCAGGAAGGATTTCTGACTCAATATGGAGATAGGCTGACTAGAGGGGAGGCCATATTGGATTTGGTGCTTGGCAATGAACCAGGTCAGGTGTCAGATCTCTCAGTGGGAGAGCATTTCGGTTATAGTGATCACAACTCCCTGACCTTTACAATCGTCATGGAGAGGGCTAGGAGCAGACAGTTTGGGAAAGTATTTAATTGGGGGAGGGGGAATTACAATGATATTAGGCAAGAGCTACGGAGCACCAATTGGGATCAGATGTTCTCAGGGAAATGCATGATAGAAATGTGGAGGTTGTTTAGGGAGTAGTTGCCACAGGTACTGGATAGGTTTGTCCCACTGAGGCAAGGAAAGGATGGTAACGTGAAGGAACCTTGGATGACAAGACATATTGAACACCTAGTCAAGAGAAAGAAGGAAGCTTACTTAAGGTTGAGGAAGCAAGGATCGGACGGGGCTCTAGAAGTCTACAAGGTAGCCAGGAAGGAACTGAAGAATGGACTTAGGAGAGCGAGAATGGGGTTTGAGAAAACCTTGGCGGGTAGGATCAAGGAAAACCCCAAGGCGTTCTATACTTATGTGAGGAACAAGAGGATAGCCAGAGTGAGGGTAGGGCCAATCAGGGATAGTGGACGGAACTTGTGCTCAGAGTCGGAGGAGGTAGGGGAGGTCCTTAATGAATACTTTGCTTCAGAATTCACCAGTGAGAGGGACCTTGACGTTTGTGAGGACAGCATGAAACAGGCAGCTATGCTCAAATAGGTTGATGTTCGGAAGGAGGATGTGCTAGAAATTTTGAAAAACACGAGGATAGATAAGTCCCCTGGGCCGGACGGGATATACCCAAGGTTCCTACGGGCAGCGAGGGAAGAGATTACTGCCCCTTTGACAATGATCTTCGCGTCCTCACTGTCCACTGTAGTAGTGCCAGAAGATTGGAGGGTGGCAAATGTCATTCTCTTGTTCAAGAAAGGGAACAGGGATAATCCTGGAAATTACAGACCGGTCAGTCTTACTTCTGTGGTGGGAAAATTATTGGAGCGGATTCTGAGAGATAGTATTTATGATTATTTGGAAAAGCACAGTTTGATTAGAAATAGTCAGCATGGCTTTGTGAGGGGCAGGTCATGCCTCACAAGCCTTATTGAATTCTTTGGGGATGTGACAAAACACATCGATGAAGGTAGATTAGTGGATGTGGTGTATATGAATTTTAGCAAGGCATTTGATAAGGTTCCACATGGTAGGCTCATTCAGAAAGTAAGGAAGCATGGGATTCAGGGAAATTTGGCTGTCTGGATATAAAATTGCCTGTCCAATAGAAGACAGAGGATGGTAGTGGATGGAAAGTATTCAGCCTGGAGCTCGGTGACCAGTGGTGTTCCACAGGGATCTGTTCTGGGACCTCTGCTCTTTGTGATCTTTATAAATGACTTGGATGAGGAAGTGGAAGGGTAGGTTAGTAAGTTTGCCGATGACACGAAGGTTGGTGGAGTTGTGGATAGTGTGGAGGGTGTTGTAGGTTGCAACGGGACATTGACAGGATGCAGAGCTGGGCAAAGAAGTGGCAGATGGAATTCAACCCAGAAAAGTGTGAAGTGATTAATTTTGGAAGATCGAATTTGAATGCAGAATACAGGGTTAATGACAGGATTCTTGGCAGTGTGGAGGAACAGAGGAATCTTGGGGTCCACGTCCATAGATCCCTCAAAGTTGCTACCCAAGTTGATAGGGTTGTAAAGAAGGCGTATGGTGTGTTGGCTTTCATTGGCAGGGGAATTGAGTTTAAGAGCCATGAGGTTATGCTGCAGCTCTATAAAACTCTGGTTAGACCACACTTGGAATATTGTGTTCAGTTCTGGTCATCTCATTATAGAAAAAGATGTGGGAACTTTAGAAATAGTGCAGAGGAGATTTACCAGGATGCTGCCTGGACTGGAGGGCAGGTCTTGCGAGGAAAGGTTGAGGGAGCTCGGGCTTTCTTCAATGGAGCGAAGTAGGATGAGAGGTGACTTGATAGAGGTTTACAAGATGATGAGAGGCATTGATAGAGTGGATAGTCAGAGACTTTTTCCAAGGGCGGAAATGACTATTACGAGGGGCATAATTTTAAGGTGATTGGAGGAAGGTATAGGGGAGATGGCAGAGGTAGGTTCTTCACACAGAGAGTGGTGGGCGTGTGGAATGCGCTGCCGGCAATGGTAGTGGAGTCAGATACTTCAGAAACTTTTAAGCGACTCTTGGATAGGCACATGGAGGATAGTAAAACGTAGGGTATGCAGGGTAGATTGATCTTAGTAGGATAATAGGTCGGCACAACATTGTGGGCCGAAGGTCCTGTACTATACTGTACTGTTCTACGTTCTATGCTGGCAGACCTGCTGAGCTTTTCCAGCAACTTCTGTTTTTGTTTCTGGTAATGCCTGTATTTATTACTGACCTGACTGTATTTGACGAGGTGATGACTCGCCAGTTTCCTGAACCAACGCAGTTCAATGTGGGTAGGTACACCTCCAGTGCTGATTACAAGGGAACTCCAGGATTTTGACCCCCACAACAGTGAAGTTTCTTTATTCTTCATTCATTGACAGGATGAGGGTTTCGCTGGCTCGGCAGCATTTATGGCCCATCCCTAATTACCCACAGGGCAGTTATGAGTCTACTACATTGCTGTGGGTCTAGAATCACATGTAGGCCAGACCAGGTAAGGATGGCAGTTTCCTTCCCTAAAGGGCATTAGTGAACCAGATGGGTTTTTCCGACAATTGACAATCGACAATCAATCCTTAATTCTAGATATTTTATTGAATTCAAATTCCACCATCTGCTGTGGCGGGATTTGAACCCGGGTCTCCAGAACCTTATCTGGGTCTCTGGATTAACAGCCCAGCAATAATGCCATTTGGCCATCAACTCCCCGTGGTCACCGGACCCAAAACATTAACTCTCATTTTTCCTTCACTGATGCTGCCAGGCCTGCTGAGCTTTTCCAGCAACTTCTGTTTTTATTCCTAAGTTACAGCAATATCACTGCAAGTTAGAAAGGTGCAAGGCACAGAGGGGAACTTGCAGGTGGTAGCATTCTCAATTATCTGATGCTCTTGTCTTTCTAGATCGTGGAGGTTTGGAAGGTGCTGTAAACAGAGTTGTGGTGACTTGCTGCAATGCATCTGTGGATGGTATACACCATTGTCGCTGTGGAAGAAGGAGTGAACGTTTGAGGTCCTGGATCTATTGCCAAACTATCAGGGCTGCTTTGTTCCAGATTGTATTGAGTGTCTCAAGTGTTGTTGGAATTATACTTCTGCAGATGTGGAAGGAATTCCATCACACCCTAGATTTATAGCTTGTTGATGATATATCACATGCAATAGAATTGTGGTTGTACCCTTATATAAACAATGCAGTATAAATCTACTTATGCTGCTCTCATCAATTCCTGTAAGGCTTTTCAGTGCCTTGTGCAGCTGATATGAAAAAGCTGGAAGCTATGGTAGTCCATGAATGATCACATTCCCCAGTTGCAAAGTGTACATAATAGAAGCAGAGATATTTAACTTAACGGTCTGCAAAGAGAAGGAAGTGAAGACTGTTTACTGTCACTCATCCTGATGTCCTCACATCAACATTAGTTTAAGGATTGCAATGCCCCTTTCACTCTCTTCACCTAATTGCTGTTATCTACATGCTAGAGTGTTCAGTGGACACAGTCCAAGGATTGGGCAAAGGCCTCTGCGATCTTCACCGACAGCAGAGTCCAATTACTGCCAGGTTGAGAGCATAAGCCGTGCTCAAATCATCTTAATAGTCTTGAACCAACAGACATGCAAGGAGGGATTCCTACAAGCACCAAGCTCAAGTCATGAGGTGACTCGAGGTAAATTTAAAAATTCTAACATGTATTGACCTGCTGCAGAACATTTTGAGAAGGGAGGAGTCATTTTTACTGTAAGCAATTCTTCCTAATAAAACAATGGACATGGACTAATACTAAGAGCCTATATGCTGCAACGAATTGGAACATTTAGACCATAAAAAACAAACTAGCATATTTCAAAGCTGTTCTGCATACGTTTGTTATAGAACGAATTGCAGCTTTGAAGCTTAGCAAGATAACAGCTGGAAGGCATTAGGTGAAGTCTGGAGAAATCACTTGCTCATATATTCAGGATTCATTCTTTAGTAGAACTGAATTGTAGAGGCATACGTAATCCATTAATTGCTATATCTCCAATTGATGGAACCAGCATTCCAGGTATTCTAGATTCCAATTGCAAAAGCCTCAAGGTTTTTGAGAAGATTTGTAGCTCGGGTTGTTGACTTGCTCGCTGAGCCGGTAAGTTTGTTTGCAGACATTTCGTCACCACACTAGGTAACATCATCAGCCACCGGTGAAACGTTGGTGTTCTGCCCCTCTTGCTATTTGTGTGTCTTGGATTGTTGGGGTGGATGGCATCACTTGTTTCTTAGCGTTTCTTTTGGATTTGTTTCTTAGTGGTTGGTATATATTGGTCCAGCTCTACATGTTTGTTAACGGAGTTCTGGTTTGAGTGCTAGGCCTCCAGGAATTCTTGCGCATGTCTTTGGTTGGCTTGTCCTAGAATGGCTACATTGTCCCAGTCAAATTGGTATCCCTCTTTGTCAGTGTGTATTGAAATGAGTGATAGTTGGTCATGTCTTTTGGTAGCTAGTTGGTGTTCGTGAATCCTGATGGTTAGTTTCCTTCCGGTTTGCCCTACGTAATGTTTTGGGGTGGTCTTTGCATGGTATCTTGTAAATAACGTGGGTTCTGTTAGTTGTGGTTGTCAGATCCTTTATTCTCATCAGTAGCTGTCGGTTTGTTGTTTCTAAAGACACAGTACGGGTGTTCCTCCTCGGCTTTGTGCAGCTCCGATGTGCTGCAGTGTATTGCGGCTTGTTTGAACAGAGCTTTGATACAGCTCCGTTTGTGGGTATTGGGATGATTGCTATTGTAGTTGAGGATTTGATCCGTACGGGTGGCCTTCCTGTGTGCGCTGGCCTGGAGCTCACCATTGGCCTTACATTCAACCACTATGTTCAGGAAGGGAAGTCTGTTGTTCTTCTTGTCCCTGGTGAATTTAATGCTGGTGAGGATGTTGTTCATGAGTAGATGGGTTTCATCCAGTTTAAGAGTGTTTGATAATGACAAAGGTGTCATCCACATAGCGGATCCATTGTTTTGGTTGGATGGTGGGAAGGGCTGCATTATGGCTTCTGCTATTAATCCTGATATCCGTGATGCCATGGGTGTTCTGTTGATTTGTCTGTATACCTTGCCATTGAAGGTAAGTGCATTGTGAGGCACAGATCCAGCAGTTTGAGGGTGCCATCTTTGCTGATGGTGTTGGTGTTGTCAGGTCTCCGAATCCCTGGTCTGTCTAGTAGTGAGGCTATTATCCCCCTAGCTAGGGGAATGTTTATCGAGGTAAATAGTGCAGTCATGTTGAAGGAGACTATGATCTTGTCTATATCTATTCTGGCGTCCTTGATGATGTTGAGGAATTCTTGGGTGGAGTGGGGAGTGGTTTGAGCCATCTACTTGGTGTTTCAGTCTCCTTTGTAGTTTTTTCACTAGTCTGTACTTCGGTATACGCAGCAGTGAGACTATGGGTCTGAGAGTGACCTCCAGCTTGTGTACCTTGGGGAGTTCATAGAAGCGGGGTGTGTTTGCTCCTGCTGGTTTTATTCTCTGGTAATCAAATTTGCTAATTTCACCAGTTTTGTGAAGATTTCTCAGTGTGGTTATAATACGAGTTTACAGTTGTGGTGTTGGGTCTGTCACCATCTGTTGGTAGGTGTCAGCATCTGCGAGTAAAGTGTTCACTTTCTTGACATAGTGTGTTCTGTTCAGTATGACAGTCACATGCCCTCTGTCTGCTGGTAGGATAACGATGTTTCGGTCTCTCGAGTCCTTGTAGGGCTTTCCTCTCTAGTGTGTTGAATGTGTTCCATTCAATCCTTCTGCTTTGTGTTGGGGCTACTGTCTGATAGTTTGCTGAGTCAGTTGTTTTTTTAACGTGGATTCCAGTGCAGCTAGGAAGTCGGTTTTATTAGCATCTCTGTGATTGGCATTTAGTCCATGTACCAGCACGGCTTTTTCGGTGTGTGTGTGTGGCTGGTCAGATAGGTTCCTTATTGGAGTGTCTGCCCTATCTATGTTGTTGTTGTGGGTAAGTTTAGTCAATTTTTTTTCTGTAGTGCCTGTCTTTTCTTGGTCTTGGTCTTCTGTTGTTTCATGGTAATGGCTTGTTCTAGTGTTACGGTCCATTCTTGGCTGGTCGTGTTTGAATGCAAAGCTTTTTGGCGTGCCATTTCCCACTCATATTTGTGAAGGCGGTTGTGGGGATCGTTAATCATCATTACCCATAGCATTCTGCGGCTGTTCTGTTCAGCTGTTTTGTGTGCTTGTGGTTTGTTTAGCAGTAGCTTGTATCTTACACTGTGTGGCAGTGCCTGCTTTTTGATGCATTCATGTAGGAAGTGAAGTTGCTCCCGGGTGGCGCACATTCAAATGGCATTAGTTTCCCATCATCAGGCTAGTTTGAGCGTATTGCGCCCGTAGGTGTTCAAGGTTTGAGAAGATTACATTAAGGACATATCTGAAATGATTACTCTGTCCCCTAGGAATCATGGTATCCTACAAACCGACAGCTTCTGACGAGAATAAAGGATCTGACAACCACAACTAACAGAACCCACGTTATTTACAAGATACCATGCAAAAACCACCAAAAACATTACATAGGGCAAACCGGAAGGAAACTAAGCATCAGGATTCACGAACACCGACTAGCTACCAAAAGACATGACCAACTATCACTCATTTCAACACACATGGACAAAGAGGGACACCAATTTGACTGGGACAATGTAGCCATCCTACGACAAGCCAACCAAAGACATGTACGAGAATTCCTGGAGGCCTGGCACTCAAACCGGAAATCAATTAACAAACATGTAGAACCGGACCCAATATACCAATCACTAAGAAATGAATCCGGAAGTGATGCCACCCACCCCAAGAAACCGAGGCACATAAATAGCAAGGGGAAGACACCAATGCTTCACCGGAGGTGCACTGATGATGTTATCTAGCATGGTCATGAAATGTCTGCAAATGAACTTGCTAGCTTAGTGAGCAAGTCAACAACCACAAAAGCCTCAATTGTACAAAAGTTCGCAATTATTTTATTTTTACAAGTGGGTTTTATATCTTTCATGGGATGTAGATGATACTGCAAGGTCCAATTTATTGGCAATTGGTGACTGTCCCAAGGTAATCATGCCACCAGCCTTTTTGACAATGCTCCAATCATGAAGATGATACGATCCGGTCACAAGAAAGAAAACATATACAAGGTCGAGGTGAGAATTAGAGGAGAACACTGAGTCACTAATGCTGTCCAACTGTGTGTTCAGCGGATGTGCTTGATCTCCTCAATGAACAGGGCCAGGTTGTGCATGGCAACATTGATAGTTCATCTTATGCTACTAAAAATAAAATTATCTAGTCATCTACCTTGCTATAGTTTGTGGGACCTGACTGAGCACAAATTAGTTGATATATGTGTGCATGTTACAATCAGAATAGTGACAATTGTATTTTTTTGGCTGCAAAGAAATGTTGCTGCACATTTGGAACTCTAAAAGGTGCTGAGTAAATGCAATTTTTTTGGTACGTTGCTGCAGTGCAGTGTTCCTTAAACATTGTACATTTGAGCAGGCTGACAATAGCTTTTGCGCAGAAGTACCTTGTAATATTATCAAGAAAAATTAACACTGAACTACAGAAAGGTATATCAGGGCAGGTGACCAAAAGCTTGATCAAACAAACAGTTTTAAGAACCAACTTAAAGGAGGGGGAAAAGGTAGAAGAACTGCAGAGATTTACAGAAATCCAAAGTTTGGGGCCAAGGCAGCTGAAAAAATGGCTGCCAATTGTGCAGCAATTAAAATAGGAATACACAGGATGTCAGAATTGGATGAGCACAGAAACCTCCAAGGCTTGTAGGTCCAGAGGATGGTTATACAAGTGTCAGTTTAGTTGTATGCAGAGTGTAACACGCACATCTTTTGACTAAAAATGAAAAGTCGCCCGAGTACAAAAGCTAGCTAGAAATACAAAAGTAGTTAGTAAGAGTTTTTCCAAATAATTCACTAGATAAATGATACTGAGCAAATTCTGGAACTGCAAGCTGACAAGTACCCAGCTCTAAAGTGACTTCTTCATAGGGGCTAAAAAGATATAGCATGCGAGATAATTAGTGAGCTGGTTTTAATTTTGCAACATTCTCCAGATTCTGGAGAAGTTCCATTCAATTGGAAAATAGTTAATATTACTACTTTATTCTAAGAAAAAGGAGACAGATGTAAGGTTTATGAAACTGAAATCAGACAAGGCCCTTAAGGAATATAAAGGAAAGAATGAACTTAAACAAGGAGTTAGGAGGGCTAACAGGGGCTATGAAATGCCTTTAGCAAGTCAGATTAAGGAGAATTACAAGGCATTTTATACGTATATTAGGAGCAAGAGGGTGGCTAGGGAAAGGGTAGGTCCACTCAAGGACAAAGAAGGGAATTTATATATGGAGTCAGAGGAAGTGAACAAGATCCTTAATGAGTACTTTGCATCGATATTCACTGAGAAGGGCAGGATGATGCTAATGTTAGAAAGGAGTATGTTGAAATTGTAGGCCAAATCAACATTAAGAAAGAGGTAGTGTTGGGCGTCTTGAAAAACATTAAGGTAGCTAAATCCCCATGGCCTGAAGGGATCTATCCCAGGTTACTGGGGGAGGCAAGGGAGGAGATTGGGGCTTTGACAGAGATCTTTGTATTCTCTAGCTACAGGCAAGGTCCCAGAAGACTGGAGAGTAGCTAATGTTGTTCCTTTGTGTTAGAAGGGCAACAGAAATAATCCAGAAAATTATAATCCAGGAACTATGTCTAACTCCTTCAGGAAAATATTCAATATTTTGGCTCCAACCGCTTTCTGTGGCAGACAATTCCACAGGCTCACGACTCTCTGGCTGAAGAAATTTCTCATCTCAGTCCTAAATGGCTGATGCTGTATGCTTATACTATGATCCCCGATTCTGGACTCCTCGGTCATTGGGAACGTTCTTCCTGCACTTATCCTTTAAGTCCTATTAGGACTATTAGAATTTTTTGTGTATCTATTGGATCCTTCTTCATTTCAAGTCCGGTGAACATAATTGTAACTGATCCAGTCTCTTTTCATGTCAGTCCTTCCATCCCAGGAATCAGTCTGGTAAACCTTTGCTGCACTCTCTCCATCGTCAGCACTTTCTTCTGCAGATAGAGATCAAAACTGTATACGATACTCCAGGAATGGTCTCATTTGTACAGTAATAGCAAGACATCCCTGCTCCTGTACTTGAATCCACTCACAATGAAGGCCAACGTACCATTTGCCTTCTTCACTGCCTACTACACTTGCATACTTACTTTCAGTGACTAGTGTACAAGAACACCCAGGTCTCACTGCACCTCCTCTTTTCATAATCGATCACCATTCAGATAATAATGTGCCTTCCTGTTTTTGCTCCCAAATTGGATAACTTCACACTTAATATACTGGAGCAGAATTGGGCAATTTACCTATGTTACACATCTCAAACTTATCCAAGCCACAGTGGAATGAAGGTTGGCGGAGTTGTGGATAGCGTGGAGGGCTGTTGTAGGTTGCAACGGGACATTGACAGGATGCAGAGCTGGGCAAAGAAGAAGCAGATGGAATTCAACCCAGCAAAGTGTGAAGTGATTCATTTTGGAAGGTCGAATTTGAATGCAGAATACAGGGTTAATGGCAGGATTCTTGGCAATGTGGAGGAACAGAGGGAACAGATCCCTCTGTCCACAGAACCCTCAAAGTTACTACCAGAGTCGATAGGGTTGTAAGGAAGGCGTATGGTATGTTGGCTTTCATTGGTAGGGGAATTGAGTTTAAGAGCCGCGAGGTTATGCTGCAGGTCTATAAAACCATGGTTAGACCACACTTGGAATATTGTGTTCAGTTCTGGTCGCATCATTATAGGAAGGATGTGGAAGCTTTAAAGAAGGGGCAGAGGAAATTTACCAAGATGCTGCCTGGGCTGGAGGGCAGGTCTTATGAGGAAAGGTGGAGAGGGCTGGAGCTTTTCTCATTAGAGTGAAGAAGGATGAGAGGTGATTTTATAGAGGTGTACAAGATAACGAGAGGCTTAGACAAGAGTGGATAGCCAGAGACTTTTCCCCAGGGCGAAATGACAATCGCCAGGGGGCATAATTTTAAGGTGATTAGAGGAAGGTATAGGGGAGATGTCAGAGATAGGTTCTTTACACAGTTGTGGGTGCATGGAAAGTACTGCCAGCGGTGGTATAGAGTCAGATACATTAGGGACATTTAAGTGACTCTTGGATAGGCACATGGATGATGGCAAAAGGAAGGGTATGCAGGTTAGCTTTGATTTTAGAGTAGGCTAATAGGTCGGCAGAACATCATGGGCCGAAGGGCCTGTACTGTGCTGTACCGTTCTATGTTCTATGTATATATCTGCATCTTACTCAGAGCTCAGCCTCCCACCCAGCTTTGCATTGTCAACGAACCTACAGATACTATATTCAGTTCCCTATCTAAATCATTTGTACTGTGAATTGCTGGGGTCCAAGCATTGATCCCTCTGGTACCCTATCTGGCAAAAGACCTGTTTATTCCTATTGTTTGCTTCTTGTCTGCCAACCAGTTATCCATCCATGTCAGGACATTGCCCCGATTCCCTGCTCTGTAACTGTATATGTTGACCTCTTATCTGAAACCTTACTGAAAGCTTTCTGATAGTTCAAGTAAACCACATTCACTGACTCCCTCTTAATGACTCTACTTATTACAGCCTCAAAAAAATTCCAGTAGATTTGTCAAGCATGCTTGAGATTGTAAATAAAACCTGAAAGAACTGAGGATGCTGTAAATCAGGAACAAAAACCAATTTGCTGGAAAAGCTCAGCAGGTCTGGCAGCATCTGTGAAGGAAAAAACAGAGTTAACGTTTCAGGTCCGGTGACCCTTCCTCAGAACTGATAGTGGCTGGGAAAACGTCAGTTTATTTTCTGCATATAAACTGACGTTTTCCCAGCCACGGTCCGGTGACCCTTCCTCAGAACTGATTGTGGCTGGGAAAACGTCAGTTTATATGCAGAAAATAAACTGACGTCTTCCCAGCCACAATCAGTTCTGAGGAAGGGTCACCAGACCTGAAACGTTAACTCTGTTTTTTCCTTCACAGATGCTGCCAGACCTGCTGAGCTTTTCCAGCAAATTCATTTTTGTTCCTGTTATGCTTGAGATTGTAGAGGTTATGTATTTGGAATGTGCTGTCAGGAGTCTTGTTGAGTTACCTCAAAAAGGTGGTAGAAGCAGAATCTTTGAATATTTGACAGACAGAAGTGGGTAAGCCAGAAGGCGTGAAAGGTTATTGGGTTAGGCAGCAATGCATTATGGCTAAGATTAGATCAGCCATTATGATATTGAATAGACAGGACACTCATGCTCCTAATTTGGATGTGCACAGTTTTTCTCAAAAATATTTGCACTTATAGGTCAATACACAGATTAAATTTCAAAGTCATGTTTTAATATTTTGATACGAAAATAAAATTTAAATAAAAATACATTCCTAAAACACTAACATGCAGATAAACAAGTGCTGAAACATTAAAAAAGTACAGCTTTTTGAGACAGTAAAGCTAATATACAAAATAATACAACAGTTTGGCTTTTCAACATATACACACTAAAATATTCATTAAAAGAGCATAAACTATAAACATCCAAATTCCGAGCAGACCTTTTTGGAAAATGTCTACTCATGTACCAAATTGTTTTGTAGATGTTCTTGAGCAATCATATGATCACGAATCATTGTTTCATTCATTGAGATACTAATTAGCGCTGACAATCAAGTATGAAAAACCACATCTCATTTACTGAATGTTGCGTTCTTTGGGGAGTGTTTATTTGTCACTTTTCTTAATTAAACAATCTATAATGTATTCTTCAATTATTCAAGACAGGCAAGACCAAATGTTCAGATCAGTCACTTCAAAAATTCATGTTTGTCAAACTGTTCTGCTCAAACAATAAAACATCTTATTGCCACTATCCATACCAAATGGCAAACAGTAATCACAATTTCTTTGCTAACAGTTTCCCAATATTTTAAGTACCTAACAGGTAGATTTAAATTTAAATGCTGTGGGAGTCATCGAAATGCACAGTGAAAATACCAAATTAAAAAAAAAAGTGGGATCTGGGCCAGCACTTATCGCCCATCCCTAGTTGCCCTTGAGAAGGTGGTGGTTAGCTGCCTTCTGAACCACTGCAGTCCACCTGCTGTGGGTTGACTCATGATACCATTAGGGAGGGAATTCCAAGATTTTGACCCAGCGACAGTGAAGGAATAGTGATATATTTCCAAATCAAGATGGGAGTGCCTTGGAGGGGAATTTGCAAGTGATGGTGCTCCCACATATCTGCTACAATCTAGACAGGTGTGAACTTTAATGTCATTGAGTTGACTGACGCTAGCTGGTTGGAACACCAACTAGTCTCTACTGTAAGGAAGAAGCTATAGAGTGTAACTGGGAGATGAAAGAAAAATGCCTCTAAACAAAATCAATTATTCTCGTTCCATATGTCAGGAGGTGACATTGGGCTTAGCTGTGTGTCTACCTTGAAGATCTATCCTGCCAACATACAGGAATTATGCACAAGAAAGTTATGAGTTTGGATTTTACTGTGAGAATGTCCCCAACCAAATGAAAAGACTGAATCAACTGTCAACCAACAGGTGTTTTTTAAGCGAATGATAAAATAGCAATGTGAATTTTATTGGGAAACCAGCAAGTACTGAACAGTATCAAAAAGTTTTTAATCACAAAGGGGGAAGGGGAGGTAAAAACAGTCAACATACCTGTGCATAACAAGGAAACAGGGACTTTTTATTATTTCAATTCTGTTGGAAGGGGACTTAAAACTTTTGGGCCTCACTGCATATAACCTAAATTTTGAAACTCTTCAGGGAAATAGGCAGGTTACATTAAAACAACAGTTAAAATTATAAGGGTTGCAATACAAGAATGTTCATTTGGATGAACAGTGCTGGAGAGTTGTACACCTACACACCAGCATCGATCATGGCCTTTGGGAAATTTACATGACACACAAATTGCTGGATGTTAGTGGACACAAAAAAGTGTATCTTTCGTGTATGCTTATTTTATAATTTACCAACTATTATGATGACTGAAATAAAAATATCCCACCATAAACCTGCATTCTTCCATTAGTACCCTTGTTTATTGATGCACCTGGAAATATGAAGTTATCTTTACAATTAAAATCCAATTTTTCAGATGAAATACTATAAGCTTTGTTTTGCATATCATCCAGGCTATTAACATCTAGAAAATATTATTATGTTCTTGATGCTACGGTCAAAAATATTCAAGTAATCATTAAAGCTACAATCTTCTGAGATGATAGCAATGATATGGCGTGATATTCAACTCTGAATAGCAGCATATGCAGGAAATAACAAGGCTCAACCTGCTCACAGCCTACAGGAGGAGCACTGAAAAAAACCATGTAATGAAAACTTAAAAGGGCATTACAATTACGATGGAATATAATCTGGATAATTCTGGCGATCAGCAGAAATGACAGACTCTTGGGGTATTAGAATGAATATTTAACAGCTTCCACTTGGTTCATTTTTCACTAAAAGATAAAACAAAAATTAAACTGCATAAAAACATGCGAATTAAGAAAATTCAGGCAGCTCCTCAGATGTGTCACACAGCAAAAATTAAATGAAACACACAGAACGGACACAATGAATAACCACGTTATAACCAAACGGATCATTCAACTGATCTGATTAAATTGATACTAATATCAGTTTTTAAAAAATGTATAAATTAAGATCACCTGGGAAAGTTCAGATGATTAAAGTGCATTGAACTCTTTTGTGGATTTCACATAAATGTTAGTCATCAGTAAAACATTCTGTATGTCTACCGAAGACCAGCCTCTCCAATACTTACACCAATATAGGAATGACAAAAAGAATAAGTAATTTCCAGAGGCATTTCCTGTATAGCTTCAGCAGTTACAATGTTCCATCTTCAGTTGGGATTATTTTGCTCCTATAGGATTTTCTCTGTAACAAATAAAAAAATCGTAGGATGACAGCTTTCTGAAATTCCTTGTTACTTTACAGAGAAGAAAGCTGCACTCAGCATTCACAGTGAAACTGATGATTTAAAGACACAAATCAAGGTATTTAATTGTCTCTACATAGACTGAGAACTGAATATTCAAAGATCATTTAGGAAGGATAGGCAAAAAGGAAAAGGAAATAGAGTCGTCCTCAATACAGGACGAGATCAGTACGAGTGAGCAAGATCTCATATCAAATGATTGAGATGTAGAATCAGTTTGGGTCAGACATTGGTGGGAATTGTTTATAGGTCACTAAACAGTGGTGGTAATGCTGGGCACAATATAAATCAGGAAATTAAAGATGCACATAATATGGGTAATTCAGTAATAATGAGTGACATGTACATGGATTGCGCAAAGCCAATCAGCATGATTGCTGTCAAGAGTTGTTCCTGGAGTATGTGTACAATGGGCTTCTGGAGCAGTATATAATGAGAAAAAGCTAGTTAATAATCTTGCTGTAAAGGAGCCTTTAATAAATAATGTCTACAATGCAATAGAATTTCACATTAAATTTGAATGTTAAACAAAGATCCTAAATCTGAAGAAGGGAAACTAAGAAGGTGCGAGAGCCAAGCTGACAATAATGAATTGGGATAAACACACAATAGGATTTGATCGTAGCCAGGCAATAGCTAGTATTTAAAGTAGTTCTAGGTGGTCTGCAAAAGATATACACACTCTAAGGCATAAACACACACTAGGAAAAGTAAATCAACTATGGCTAACAAAACAGCATAAATAATGTTTTAAATCAAAGGAAGAAGTTTATAAGGATGCCAGAAGAAGTGATAAGCATGAAAATTGGCAACAATTTAGAATCCAGCAAAGTATGATCAAGAAACAGTTAATAAAAAACTGAAAAATACAGGGATGAGCACCTTTTTGGGATTGTACTATATGCCTCTCTTGTAGTAAACAGGAAATGGAGAAGCAAATTTGTAAGGAGATCTCACATCTATAAGAATAATAGGGTTGTACTGGTAGGGGATTTTAACTTTCCAAACATACACTAGGATTGCCATGGTCTTCAGGGCTTGGATGGAGAAGAATTTGTTAAGTTATGTACAAGAAAATGTTCCTATTGGAGCAGAACTTGACCTTCTCTTGGGAAATAAGGCAGGGCAAGTGACAGAGGTATCAGTGGGGGAGCACTTTGGGGCCAGTGATCGTAATTCTATCAGTTTTAAAATAATTATGGAAAAATAGGCCAGATCTAAAAGTTAAAGTTCTAAATTGGAGCAATGCCAATTTTGACAGTATTAGGCAAGAACTTTCAAAAGTTGGTTGGGAGAGGCCATTCATAGGTAAAGGGACAGTTGGTAAGTGGGAGTCAAAGTCAGAGTTGAGAGATGTACAGCATGGAAACAAACCCTTTGGTCCAACTCGTCCATGCCGTCCAGATATCCTAAATTAATCTAGTCCCATTTGCCAGCATTTGGCCCATACCCCTCTAAATTCTTCCTATTCATATACCCATCCAGATTCCTTTTAAATGTTGTAATTGTACCAGCTTTCACCACTTCCTTTGGCAGCTCATTTCATACATGCACCAAACTCAGTGTGAAAATGTTGCCCCTCAGGTCCTTTTTAAATCTTTCCCCTCTCCCCTTAAACCTATGCCCTTTAATTTTGGAAATCCCATCCTAGGGAAAAAGACCTTGGCTATTCACTCCATCCACGCCCCTCATGATTTTATAAACCTCTATAAGGCCACCCTTTGGCCTCCGAAGCTTCAGAGAAAATAGCCTCAGCCTATCCAGCCTCCATCCAACCCTGGGAACATCCCTGTAAATCTTTTCTGCACCAGTTTCAAGTTTAACCACATCTATCCAATAGCATGGAGACCAGAAGTGAACAGTGTTCCAAAAGTGACCTAATCAATGACCTGTACAGCTGCAACATGACATCCGGACTCCTATTCTCAATGCACTGACCAATAAAGGCAAGCGTACCAAACATCATCTTCACTACCCTATTTACTGTGACTCCACGTTCAAGGAATTATGAACCTGAAACTATTTTAAAACACAGCGGTTCATGCGTTGAATGAACTGCCAGAGGAAGTGGCAGATACAGGCACAGTTACAAAAGACATCTGGATAAGTTCATGAATAGGAAAGGTTTGTAGGGATATGGGCCAACGTAGGCAAGTGGGACGAGTTTAGTTTGGAAACATGGTCGGCATGGACTGGTTGGAATTGAAGGGTCTGTTTCTGTGCTGTTTGAATCTAAAAAAGAAACAAGGTTATGAATGCAAGCTACAAAGAAACAAATGTGATCTCTAAAAGCTTCTTTAGGCATGTAAAAAAGAAAAGATTAGCTTGGATAAATATGGGCCCATTGTAGGAAATTTATAATGGAGAAGGCAAATGGCAGAGAAACTAAATTACTTTGTGTTCATGATGACACTGAAAATCTCCCACAAATACAATACAACCAGGAAGTTGAAAAACTGAAGAACTAAAAACTAATTTCTTTTCATGTAGGTAGTACTTGGCAAGTTATTTGGTTAAAGGTTGATAAAATCCTTTGACCAGATGAGCTACATCTCAGAACATATAGTGTTCGTACAGACTGGAAATCAGCAAATATAACTCGGTTATTTAAGAAGGGAGGAAGAGAGAGAAAGGATGTAAATTGGAGAAGTACAGACCTTGTTAGTTTGGACATTAGTAATAGGGCAAATGTTATAATCTATTATAAAGAATATGATATTTAGTGACAGAAAATAATGATGAAATTGCGCAGAGTCAACATGGACTTACAAAAGGCAATCATGTTTGACAAAACTTGAAGATTTTTGTGGATGTTACTAATAGCATTCAGAAAAGACAGCCAGTGGATGGTGGGGGCAGGGTTTGGATCTTCAGAAGGTTTTTAATAAAGTCTCATAGAGGAGGTTAATTAAGCAAAAATAGAGCTCATGGGGTTGAGAATTGGACAAAGCAGTGTAGAAATAAATAATTCTCAGAATGCTGGGAGCTGTTAGTGGGGTGCCACAAGGACCAATGCTAGGGCCATAGTAATTCACCATCAATTTATTTGATTTGGCTATGGCAACCAATTCTAATATTCTTGAATTTGATGATGACACAAAATTAGGACGGGAATGTAAGTTGGAATGAAGGTGCAAGGAGGCTTCAAGTGGATTTGGACAGGTGAATTGAATGGGCAATGTCTTGGCAGATGGAATATGAGGTGCGCAATTATCCACTTTGGTAGAAAGATGAGAAACACAAAATGTTTATTAAATGATAAGGGGTTGGGAAATGCAGGTGTCCAAATGGACTTTGGTATCCCTGACCATGTGTCACTAAAACTAACATGCAGGTGCAACAATCAATAAAGGCAGAAAATGGCATGTTGGTGTTCAAAGGGGGAATGCAGCACAGAATTAAAACAATCTTTCTGCAATTGTATGGGGCCCTGGTGACAGTATACCAGAAGTAGTGCATATAATTTAAGGATAGACATACTTGCCATTGGGCAAGTTCAACAGAAGTTCACCAAACTAATCCCTGGGATGATAGAAACAGAGAAAAGGTTCAGGATTAGGCCATTCGGCCCTTTGAGCCTGCACCACCATTCAATATGATCATGGCTGATCACGCAATCTCAGTATCCCATTCCCACTTTCTCTCCATACCCCTTGTTTTATGAAGGGAAAGGGATGGGAAATAAATGCTAACCTTTCCAATAAACTGATCCTAAGAAGTGATCAAAAAAAGTCACAATAAATTAAACCAATACTTACTCGCTGCCATATATCGCACTTGTTGACCTTTTAATTCGATACTGTTCGTGAAATGTAGCCAAAGTATTCACGACCGTGATTATTTGTTGAAGAGTTTTAAAGGTGACTCTTGAATCTTCAATAGTAAAGTGGGCGTATTCATCTTGTTCCAGTTGAGGACCTTGATACACATCTATACTCCCACAAGCATCTATGGAGAAATGTCAGCATAAGGAAGAAAGCATAGATGAAGTGAAGACACCAGCAATTTTCACATTCTCTCCATTATGAGAGTTCACTAGTTTCCCTAAAAGATAGTGTCAACACAGTAACATATCTTTCCACATCACAGATCTTCATTTACAAACAAAAGAGTCCATTATGACCTTATAGGTCACATGTAAAATAATGTTTTCCAGTTGAATTTAAAATATAAAACTGAAGCCAAAAATGAAGTCACATTATTCATTGGGACATCTTGGAAACTAACCTTCCATTTTCTGTAGCCTGGGCAGGTTGGCACGAAACAGTGAAAATATCCTTTCAGCTTCCCGGTCACAGTCAATAGCTAACTGGATATTTGCTGGAGAACCCCTAGAGGCAAAGAGAAAAACAGTAGTAGAACTAACACAGGAAACAGGCTGTTAAGTTTGTTAAATTGAAAATATTGCTTCAGATATTTTTGAGTAAATGATTTTGACGGGGAGGTAGCAGATGGAAAGTATTCAGACTGGAGCTCGGTGACCAGTGGTGTTCTGCAGGGATCTGTTCTGGGACCTCTGGTCTTTGTGATCTTTATAAATGATTTGGATGAGGAAGTGGAAGGGTGGGTTAGTAAGTTTGCTGATGACGCGAAGGTTAGTGGAGTTGTGAATAGTGTGGAGGGCTGTTGTAGGTTGCAACGGGACATTGTCAGGATGCAGAGCCGGGCAAAGAAGTGGCAGATGGAATTCAACCCAGAAGATTGTGAAGGTCGAATTTGAATGCAGAATACAGGGTTAATGACAGGATTCTTGGCAATGTGGAGGAACAGAGAGATCTTGGGGTCCATGTCCATAGATCCCGCAAAGTTGCTATCCAAGTTGGTAGAGTTGTAAAGAAGGCGTATGGTGTGTTGGCTTTAATTGGTAGGGGAATTGAGTTTAAGAGCCGTGAGATTATGCTGCAGCTCTATAAAACTCTGGTTAGACCACACTTGGAATATTGTGTTCTGTTCTGGTCGCCTCATTATAGGAAGGATGTGGAAGCTTTCGAGGGGGTGCCAAGGAGATTTATCAGGATACTGCCTGGACTGGAGGGCAGGTCTTGCGAGGAAAGGTTGAGGGAGCTAGGGCTTTTTTCATTGGAGCGAAGGAGGATGAGAGGTGACTTGATAAAAGTGTACAAGATGATGAGAGGCATGGATAGAGTGGATACCCAGAGACTTTTTCCCAGGGTGGAAATGACTATTACGAGGGGCACAATTTTAAGGTGATTGGAGGAAGGTATAGGGGAGATGTCAGAGGTAGGTTCTTTACAGAGGGTGGTGGGCGCATGGTGCTGGCAGTGGTAGTGGAGTCAGATACATTAGAGACTTTTAAGCGACTTTTGGATAGGCACATGGATGATAGTATAATGTAGGGTATGAAGGGTAGTTTGATCTTTGTAGGATAATAGGTTGGCACAACATCGTGGGCCGAAGGGCCTGTACAGTGCTGTACTGTTTTATGTTCTATGAACTATACTTAATCTTAACCCTATCTCAAATGAAAAGCAACTTGAATTGAACTACACATGCAAGCACATAATGGGTTGATGGTATTAGAATTAGGCATTACAGAAAGATTAGTGATGTATGACTTGAACAAATCTGTTACACCACTTTTCTTCAATTTAGCATCACTCCCACATTTGGGTTTAATAGATTATATTGCATTGATAGAATATAGCAGAACTACTCAGATCTTATTACTATGACTGCTTATTTACTAGAGTAGATGGGGTCAAAAGTACATGTAGAAGAACCTTTGCCAAGTGTAATTTGGGATAGTATTCAGAATTGAGTTTCCTAACAACCTAGCTTATTAAGATCTTATTTTGTAGAAATACTTATTTATCAGATAACAAGCCATAAACATACATTTGTAAATATAACTAAAAATTAGGGAAGCAAAACTCAGATTTAATTAACAATGTATTTTTTTATATTTTGCAAGCACTAAGAGTTGGGTTACATTGTATACTGGAGGCATGTTCCAAACTGGATACCAGATAAGTGACACCAGTGACAAACGCATTAAAACTTATTTTACTTAGTGCTTTACCGCAAATTTGTAGGTGCTTTTACAGACAAGTTGTGTTTAACCATTATTTACTGCTTTTGCTTGGAATCAGCCTGCATTCTTAAAGAGAACATGGCAGAGATAATGTTTTCCACTCAGGGAATGACTCACCCAGTACAGCTTGTGCAACCAGCAGCTTTCTCATCTGTATTTTTGCAACAGATCCAGCTTCCAGATATAAAAGCACAAGGATGGTAAACATGCAGCCTCTCGGGATTGCTACGGCTCACCCTGGTGATTATCTCAATCCATTCATTGGCCTCCACACAGTTGCCGGCTTGAACATAAAGTGGTCTTTCAGGTCTTTCAATACTGAGGACTTGGAACATCTGAAAACACAAATGTAATCATATTCAAATCTCATCCAAGTCCTTGAAGAACCAGAATTAAGGGAGTTTGAAGCAGCATCTGATAAGCTTGGAGAAGCAATACAATGTAATAAGCAAATGCCCTGTGTACAAGATTGCAATATCTTTCCATTTAAAGCAAGTTCATAGATTAAACTGAATTCTGGTAATAACATTTGATTAACCCTCAAGTAATAATTGCACTATCTAAGGATAAGTCCAAAGCACGAAATACCCTAGTATGTCACGCTAAACAAGTCTAGTAAAGCCATGAAGAAGCAAGGCTATAACTTTAAAGAAGTCCAAACATTACCTAATTCAAACTGAAAGGTTAATGGAGGCTGTGGTGCTTGGAAATGTAAAGTGTGTTATCCTGTAGGCATCACTGCAAGATAACAAGGTGTAGAACTGGATGAACACAGCAGGCCAAGCAGCATCGGAGGAGCAGGAAAGCGGACGTTTCGGGCCTAGACCCTTCTTCAGAAATGGGGGAGGGGACAGGGGTTCTGAAATAAATGGGGTGAGAGGGGGAGGCGGATAGAAGATGGATGGAGGAGAAGATAGGTGGAGAGGAAATAGACTGGTCAAAGAGGCGGGGATGGAGCTAGTAAAGGTGAGTGTAGGTGGGGAGTTAGGGAGGGGATAGGTCAGTCCAGGGAGGACGGACAGGTCAAGGGGGCAGGATGAGGTTAGTAGGTAGG
>NC_063344.1:3191166-3204542 GCF_021869965.1 Rhincodon typus
AGTAAAGGTGAGTGTAGGTGGGGAGTTAGGGAGGGGATAGGTCAGTCCAGGGAGGACGGACAGGTCAAGGGGGCGGGATGAGGCTAGTGGGTAGGAGATGGGGGTGCGGCTTGAGGTGGGAGGAGGGGATAGGTGGGAGGAAGGACACGTTAGGGAGGTGGGTCGAGCTGGGCTGGTTTTGGGATGCGGTCGGGGTGGCGGGGGGCGCGAGATTTTGAAGCTTGTGAAGTCCACATTGATACCATTGGGCTGCAGGGTTCCCAAGCGGAATATGAGGTGCTGTTCCTGCAACCTTCGGGTGGCATCGTTGTGGCACTGCAGGAGGCCCAGGATGGACATGTCGTCTGAGGAATGGGCGGGGGAGTTGAAATGGTTTGCGACTGGGAGGTGCAGTTGTTTAGTGCGAACTGAGCGTAGGTGTTCTGCAAAGCAGTCCCCAAGCCTCCTCTTGGTTTCCCCGATGTAGAGGAGGCCACAACGGGAACAGCGGATACAGTTTACCACATTAGCAGATGTGCAGGTGAACGTTTGCTTGATGTGAAAAGTCTTCTTGGGGTCTGGGATGGGGATGAGGCGTAGGGGCAGGTGTAGCACTTCCTGCGGTTGCAAGGAAAAGTGCCGGGTGTGGTAGGGCTGGACGGGAGTGTGGAGCGGACAAGGGAGTCTCGGACAGAGTGGTCCCTCTGGAAAGTAGATAAGGGTGGGGAGGGAAAAATGTCTTCGGTGGTGGGGTCGGATTGCAGATGGCGGAAGTGTCGGAGGATGATGCATTGGATCCGGAGGTTGGTGGGGTGGTACTTGAGGACGAGGGGGATTCTGTTTTGGTTGTTATTGCGGGGAGGGGGTGTGAGGGATGAGTTGCGGGAAATGCGGTCGAGGGCATTCTCGACCACTGGGGGGGGTGGGGGGGGTTGCGGTCCTTGAAAAACGAGGACATCTGAGATGTTCAGGAGTGGAATGCCTCATCCTGAGAGCAGATGCAGCGGAGGTGAAGGAATTGGAAATAGGGGAAGGCATTTTTGCAGGAATCTGAGATGTTCGGGAGTGGAATGCCTCATCCTGGGAGCAGATGCGGAATCTGAGATGTTCGGGAGCGGAGTGCCTCACCCTGGGAGCAGATGCGGAATCTGAGATGTTCATGAGTGGAGTGCCTCATCCTGGGAGCAGATGCGGAATCTGAGATGTTCATGAGTGGAGTGCCTCATCCTGGGAGCAGATGCGGAATCTGAGATGTTCATGAGTGGAGTGCCTCATCCTGGGAGCAGATGCGGTGGAATGCCTCATCCTGGGAACAGCACCTCATATTCCGCTTGGGAACCCTGCAGCTCAATGGTATCAATGTGGACTTCACAAGCTTCAAAATCTCCCCTCCCCCGACCTCGTCCCAAAACCAGCCCAGCTTGTCCCCGCCTCCCTAACCTGTCCTTCCTCCCACCTAGCCCCTCCTCCCACATCAAGCCGCACCCCCATCTCCTACCTACTAGCCTCATCCTGCCCTCTTGACCTGTCCGTCCTCCCTGGACTGACCTATCCCCTCCCTAACTCCCCACCTACACTCACCTTTACTGGCTCCATCCCCGCCTCTTTGACCTGTCTGTCTCCTCTCCACCTATCTTCTCCTCTATCCATCTTCTATCCACCTTCCTGTCTCTCCCTATTTATTTCAGAACCCCCTTCCCCTCCCCCATTTCTGAAGAAGGGTCTAGGCCCGAAACGTCAGCTTTCTTGCACCTCTGATGCTGCTTGACCTGCTGTGTTCATCCAGCTCTACACCTTGTTATCTCAGATTCTCTAGCATCTGCAGTTCCTACTATCTCATCACTGCAAGATAACTGCTTTTCTCTCGGTTTTATTTAAGTAACTTGGAGCACACAAACAGCAGTTCAGCATTGAGTGCACCTAGCCATAGTGTGTGTGTTTGGGAGTTTAGTTAGGGAATTTTAAGGGTTAATTTCTTATTAAAATCAAATCTTTGAATTTAACTACAAGTTAACATTGGAAGTTTTTAAAAACATTTCAGTCATCAATAAACAAGCTCTCTACGGGAGAGGCAATAACAGCCATTTAATTAGGGAACAAGTGTGAACTGGTTTCTCTAATTAGCTGTGTTGACTCAGATAGAATGTCCGCTAATAAACAAACTATTTTGCCAAATGCACAAAGTAAATAAACATGACTAGAGCAGCTTGCCGCACAGAATGTGAACTTGGGAATTTGGCGAGGGAGCTACAGAGCAGCTGTCCGACTGACAGCTGACCAAAAGCATCTCACAGGTGAGCAGATCAGGTGCACAGTTGTGAGGACAGAGTTAAATAGATCACCAGTCAATAAAAAAGTGTGAAGGGTAAGGGACGGCAGACAGGGAAGTGGAGTTCAGACCATAACCAAACCAAGCATAATCTTAATGAATCACAGAGTAGACTAGAAAGACCAAATGGCCTACTCCTGTCCCTAAGTCCTATGTTCCAACGAATAAAAGGCGCTCAACCTAAATATCTGCAGACAGAACAAAGAAGGAATCAGTGACTTCAAAAGGACATACCAAATTAATGCCTTGCCTTCACAAGCTCAGAAGTTGGGCTCGTTTATATATGATTGCACAGTATTCAGCTGCAATGACAATTCCTCTGATAGTGAAGCACTCCTTGACAACATGCATCTATGCCTTGACAATATTTATAAGAACATAAGAAATAGGAACAGGAATAAGCCACTCATCCCGTTTAGCCTGTTCCGCCATTCAATAGCTGATCCGACACAACTCACATCCACTTTCCTTCTTTTTCCCCATAACTCTTGATTCCCCGACTGATCAAGGATCTATTTCAGCATTAAATATACACAAGAATACTACCCACATTGTGGCAAGGAATTCCAAAGACACTCAGCCTTCTGACAGAAGGAATCCCTAATCTCAGTCTGAAATTGTTGCAGTAAGACTTCCCTCCTCTTATACTCCAAACTCCTTTGGAATAAAGGCCAACATTCCATTAGCCTTCCTGATTACCTGCTGCCCTGGGTGCTAGCTTTCTGTGTTTCGTATACAAGTACCCCATAGTCTCTGTGTTGCAGCTTTCTGCAGCTTTTCTCTGCATAAATGATACTCTATTCTTTTGTTCTACCTTCCAAAATGAACAACTCCACACTTTCGCACATAATACACACTTTGCCAACTTTTGGCTCATTTACTGATCTATAAATATCTCTCTGGACCTATAACATTAACTTTCATTTCTTTCCACAGATGCTGCCAGGCCTGCTGAGTCTTTCCAGCAATTTCTGATTTCCAGCACCCGCAGTTCTTCAGTTTTTTGCTACCTCTCTGCAAACTGTTTATATTCAAGTCCCAAAACTGCCTTTCCACCTATTTTTGTGTCATCTGCAAATCTGGTTATAGTTCATTCATTTCCTCCTTCAAAGTCATTAATATACATAGTTAACAGTCGCAGTACCAGTACTGATCCCTGTGGAATCCCACTGGGTACAGGTTGCCAATATGAAAAAGAAACCCTCATCCCCACTTGCTGTTTCCTGCCCATTCACCAATTCTCTGGCCATGCTAATATACCACCTTCAACAACATGGGCTCTTATGCATGGGCAAGAGGCAAGTAAAGTTTAAGCGATGCAAGTGCCTGGATGTGGTAATTTTCAACAAGCAGAATCTAAACATCTCTCATTAATATTCAAAAGTATTACTGTAGTTGAACCCCTCATCAGCAGTTTCCTTGGGATCATCATTCACCAGAAATGCAACTATCCAAGGCACAAAAATAAAGTGGTTGCCAAGAACAAATCAGAGGCAGCGTATTCAGTGGCAAACGACCCACCTACTGACTTCAGGAAACCTTTTCAACACCTAAAAGATGAATTCCTATCACACTGCTGACCACTATGTACTTATCTTGATCGTTTCTGGAGTAGTGGCAAATTGGCACCCAATCCGTCACCTTAAATAATTAACACTCACCAATGGACCAATGTGGCTGTAGTCAGTACCACCTCCAGGATGGATGTACTGCAGCAACTTGATAAAGTCACCTCAGTCCTACCAGACCACAGGGCTGCTCCATCATTAGAGAGACAAGAGTGGTGGTGGTTTAAGCTGAAGGTCACAATGCCTCAGGTGAGGGGAGAGGCTGAGAAGGAGACTTCTTCACGGTTACCTCAGCCAGTTTAGGATCTGAACCCACGCTGTTGACATCACTCTGCATTGATAGGTTGGTTAGCTCAGTTGGCTGGATGGCCAGTCTGCAAAGCAGACTGCAGTTGAGGTCACAATGAAACTCAAGTTCAAGCTCAGCCTTCTCCTGAGGCATGGTGATTCTAATGCCTCTAATGAGACAGCAGCCTCTGTGACTATAGTGACTTTTAATAATTTAAAGAGATGACATAACACAACTAATTTGCAAAACTTCAAAACGTTTTGATCGATAGGGAGATCTAGGGTTAAAATGGGGAGGACAAGTTGGGAAAACTATAACGGGGCTTAAGCCTAGATAGGGGCATAGAGTACGAACACAAAAATGCAAGCTAAAACAAAAATTGCTGCAGGTCTGGCAGCAACTGCGGAGAGAAATCAGAGTTAACATTTTGGTTAGAGAGTGACCTTTCTTCAGAACTGCTTTGAAGAACCGCTCAGATTTCCAGCATCTGCAGTTCTTTCAGTTTGTTTGTCTAACAGTTGATCCAAATCCTATTCAAGTTTTAAGCTGGGCAACATTCGAAACAGTGGCCCAGGTTTTCCTAAAATATTCCGGCATAGCTATGACAAAGAGCCGTTTTCTTGAGGAAGTCTGCTCAGAATAGATTCATGCAGCTTTATGCCTAACCACATGTAAATTTTTCCTCTAACATAACCCGTAAAAAGTTTTGCGATTCATTTATATGGTTCCATGCTCCAAACAATAGTCCAGCTCAACAGTTTCCTGCACTTTAGTCAGTAATGTGCTAATGCAGATTTATACCCAAACATTTAAGCCCAGCATGTTCAGTCACCTGATATTGTGTCACTGGAGTTTTCTTGATCTTTCTTACTGAGACATGTGTGATACTTAACCAAAATACTGTCAGTCAGTCACAACATGTCCAGTTACCTGCCCCTCTCCTATGTTCGGAAGGACTAAACAGCTGGAATGGTGAGCCCTATGTGCATTATAGTATTTTCAATAATAATGCAAGAGGAACAGTGGCCGTCCAGGCAAGAAACTTAAAATCCCACTTGCTATGACCTCTAATGTTGCGTCATATTTTCACTTGTTTCATTCGGCCTCCATTTCTGGGAAATTTAAAGAAGTTTAAAAGAAAATACAGATGCTAGTTTCCAACAGCAGGATGAGAATAGAAATCAATGTAAAGTTCAGCAATAATGGAATGGATAAAATTTTGGTGGCTTAGTTCAGAAAGTATAATAAAGTAATGAAGATGATGCTTAAAGGTTAAATAATGATAATGAGAGGAAGGACAATATAGCAATGATGGATGATGAAATTTGACTTGTTAGAACAATGAAGGGGAGGAGAAACTACAGTAAACATCTACAGAATTCAGACAGCCTTCAAGTAAATTTGGGCAAAGTAATTCTGTAGCTGAGAGTATACAAACAGGGTGGATTCAATTTAAGGTTTATCCTTTTGGAGTTAAAGGTTAGAAGAAATAATTGAGAATTACAACAAACTGGAATGTTCTAGTATAATGGAAGGAGAACGCAGAATATTATTAAAGGGATAGATAAATAGTTGAAAAAGAAAAATGGAAAATGGATATGGGGAAATGACACAGGAACGAGACCAATAGATCTGGAAGTGGTGTAAATGTTGAATGGTATCCTCCTTCTGTGGTACAAGATTTTGTGACATCAAACCCAAAATGGAATTGGCTGACACAAGTATTGCAAACTCTTTTTTATTCATTCACAGGATGAGTGCATCGCTGGCTAGGCAGAATTTATTGCCCATCCCTAATTTCCCAGAAGGCAGTTAAGAGACAACTACATTGCTGTGGGTGTGGAGTCACATGTAGGCCAGGCCATGTAAGCATAGCAGCTTCCTTCCCCAAAGGACATTAGTGAACCAGATGGGTTTTTCCAACAATTGACAATGGATTCGTGGTCATCATTAGACTCTTAATTCCAGTTATTTATTGAATTTAAATTCCACCATCTGACGCGGCGGGATTCAAACCCAGGTCCCCAGAACATTATCTGGGTCTCTGGATTCACAGTCCAGCGATAATACCACTAGGCCATCGCCACCCCTACATGATGATGAACTGTAACAGTCATATTTACCAATACATCGACACTGATATTAAAAAATTCCAACAGGCATTACATATGACTGCTTTCATCAGCAGGATATAGACAGAACAATAACAACATGGGACATGACTGTCAATTGCACGGGACAACAGGAATACATGAGAAAGGTTATAGGACCCCACTTTCAATTGAAATGAACAGGCTGGAAATTAACTTTTGATGCTTTCCATGAATTCTGAAAATAAGTTTAAAACAATCCAGCTATTATGATAATCATATGGTGTCAGCATATTATAGAACCTGTAGTTATGCATTACCTCACAAAATAGTTGATGGAATTTGCATGTGAAACAATTTTGTGAAAGCAGGAACGCGCCATTGAAGGCTTTTTGTCAAATGCCAACATGCTTTTCAAAGGAGAGTTTTTTTAAAATTAAAAAATGTTAACTAAACTAAAACTAAAACAGACTAAAGGGGTTGGCACGGTTGCTCAGTGGTTAGCACTGCTGCCTCATAGCACCAGGACCCCCAGTTCAATTCCACCCTTAGGTCACTGTCCATGTTGAGTTTGCATGTTCTCTCCATATCTGCGTGGGTTTCCTCTGGGTGCTCCAGTTTCCTCCCAGAGTCCAAAGATGTGCAGGTTAGGTAGATTGGCCATGCTAAATCATCCATAGTGTCCAGGGATGTGTAGGTTAGCGGATTAGCCGTGGGAAATGCTGGGTTATACAGTAGTGGGGGAGGGTTGGGTGTGGGTGGGATGCTCTTTAAAAGGGTCAGTGTGGACTCAATGGGCTGCATGGCCTGCTTCCACACTGTAGGATTTCTATAATTTTATGTACAAAAATGTCAGCTTATCACATTATAAAGAAAAGCATGTTGTGCTCCTTAGGGAGACAATGCAATCAGTGTTGAATAATCTTATTTTAAATTATTTCAATTTTCTGGATACAACGTTGTTGTAATTTGAGACATTCTTTGTGTTGTCTGTAGACAAACAGATAGCTATGATTAGTTAATAACTCCATTAATGCCATATCACATGATTCCCCATCTGACTGGACATCACCTTTTATCTGTGAATGAAGGGTTTCTTCCTAAACTTTTATCAACTGGGGCCCCTGTATACTAGTTCTCCTACCAACAGCAGAATACTTATTGGACTACAAAATATAGTTGACATTCTTATTGTAATATTAAAAACAAAATATAATTACAGCACCTGTAAATGCTTCAGACTGTTACCGTTTTCACAAAGCTGGAACCAGATACTGAACAAAATTAAAAGTGTAAATAATTCCTACTTTAAGTTTTACCAGATGCACAAAAGACAAAAAAAATTCTAAATGTGGAGCCAACTATTGGTAATTTATCATCTAAATAAACAATTTCCTAAATTTTACACATACAAACTTTGTTAAAGTTGCATTTTGTTCTCACTCACTATTACTTTGCCCTCACTGCAACAAACCCCCAACTTCCCCAGTACTGTCCTGTTCACAAGTTTGTGCACACTTTGAGTTGGGGCCTTGGAGGAGAAGAGAGACTAAGGTGAGAATTTGATGGCACCAATGCAACGTAATGAATTCTGTCTATCGGAAGGAAAGCACTTACTCCCTCCTGGGCAATGCTGTGTAGTAGCATGGTTCAGAGAACGGTAACTCTTACTGCAGTTATACAGGGCCTTGGTGAGACCACACGCGGAGTACAGTTCTAGTCTCCTTACCAAATAGTTGCCTTGGAGGAGTGTAGCAGAAGTCCACTCGGCTGACACGAGGGATGACCAATGAGGAGAGATTGGCTCGACTACTTTGTGTTGCTTGTGAGCTGTGTGCACACATTCAGCTTTTGGGGATTATTGTTCTTAATGATTCTTGAACTAGTTCATCAGAATATCATTCAGAGTTTTCATTCTCATAAAAAAACAGGGCAGTAAAGCTAAATCCTTTACAGCTAACACTATGGAAGTTAGGAAGTCTTACAAAGTGTCTAAATGATATTTTGACATCAAGACTTAAAATAATTCAAATGTTTAATCAGACAGTCAGTCAATTTAATTTAAACCGAAAGAACTGCGGATGCTGTGAATCAGGAACAACAACAAAGTTGCTCGAAAAGCTCAGCAGGTCTGGCAGCATCCGTGAAGGTAAAAAACAGAGTTAACGTTTTGGGTCCGGTGACCCTTCCTCAGAACTGTTCCGAAGAGGGGCCACCAGACCCGAAACGTTAACTGTTTTTTCTTTCACAGATGCTGCCAGACCTGCTGAGCTTTTCCAGCAACTTTGTTTTTGTTCCTGAGTCAATTTAATTTGTTTTGAAATTCAATACATAAACAGGTGTCATTTAGAGCTCTTCTGGTACACTGTTAGCATCCCTAGTTCTGGGCCAGCAGGTCTGGGTTCAAGTCCCACTGGTTCAGAGCTATGTAATAACATCCCTCAACAAGTTGATTAAGAATATCTATTATGAATTCTTTGTTGTCACATACATCTAGAAGATACAGTGAAAAGTGTTTTGTCACCACAATCCAGGGCTAGTGTTTGTGCTCCTGAGCCTGTTTGCTCCAGGCCAGTTGTATCCTTCTCTTTCTCACTTTTCTTTTTACTTCATCTTCTGATGGCGTGGTGTAGCTTGAGCAGTGGTCGGCAGGTCGCCTGCAGCAGTGGCAGTGCCCAGTGTGGGGACTCCTGGCCAGGGGAGGCCTGGAGTGTGGACTCGGTGGGTTGTTGGCTGAGACGGTGGCAGTGCCAGGAGTGAGGACTTCTGGCTACGGTAGGTCTGGAACCAGGACGTGGGGACTAAGCAGGTCTTCAGCTGTGACAATGGTAATGCCTGGCGCAAGGACTCCTGGCTGCTGTAGACTTGAAGCATGGACTCCTAGACTCAGCAGGTCTATCCGTAAAATATAACCAGGGAGGAAATCTTAAAGAAGGCTCTTGTGGTGGTAATGGGAGTATGCCTACCCGAGTCAGGAGATCCAGATAAAAGTCCCACACACTCCAGAGGTGTGTATTAACTCCACTGAACAGACTGATTAGAAAATATTTTTAAAAAGCAGGTGCCATTTAATATTGATAACACAGTGTGGAGCTGGAGGAACACAGCAGGCCAGGCAGCATCAGAGGAACAGGAAAGCTATCGTTTCAGGTCGGGATCCTTCTTCGGTCCCGACCCGAAACATCAGCTTTCCTGCTCCTCTGACACTGCTTGGCCTGCTGTGTTCCTCCAGCTCCACGCTGTGTTATCTCTGACTCCAGCATCGGCAGTTCTTACTATCTCTGCCATTTAATATTGGTCCATTTTCAAACATGTTTGGCAGATTAAGTGCAGAAAACTGGGTTTGCAATGACACTGCCAATGTTCTAACCAAGACCAAGACCAAGTTCCATTCACCTGTGACCTGTATTCAGTGACTTCCATTTGCCTCCAATTAAACAATGGTTTCATTTTGAAATTCTCAACCGTTTCCAAATCCTTCCACGCCTGTGTCATTTCCTACCACTGGAATGTCTCCCAGTCCAATGCACCTGCACTTGTCTAATTCTAGACATTTGAGCATTCCTGATAGTGGTATGAAATCTAGAATTCCCTGCATAAACTTCTCTGCCTCTCGTTTCCTCTTTGTAACATACTGTAAAAACAATGTTTGAATTAATATCTCCTTAGGTGGCATAGTGTCAAGATCTTTTCTTCCCCAAAGCACATTGGAACATTATTACATTAAAAATGCTATAGAGTCATAGATTTACACAGCACGGAATCAAGCCCTTTGGCCCAACTCATCCATGCCTACCAGGTTTCCCAAATTGAGCGAGTCTAATTTGCCTGCATTTGGCACAAATCCCTCTAAACCTTTCCTATCCATGAGATGCCGGTGCTGGACTGGGATGGACAAAGTCAGATGTCCCACAAGTTTATTTAAAATCACAAGCTTTCAGAGCATTGCCCCTCCGTCAGGTGAAGTGGGACTTCTAATGTTGTGCTTTCCTATCCATGTACCTGTCCAAAATGTCTTTTAAATATTGTAACTGTACCAACCTCCACCACCTCATTCCATATATGCACCACCATCTATGAAAAAGTAGCTCCTCATGCTCCTTTTTAATCTTTCCCCCATCACCTTAAACTTATGCCCTCCAGTCACTATTATTCATTGCAAGTGCCAGCTCTATACCTGAAAGAGCAATGCTGTTTAGAAGTTGAAACTAATATCGGCTGTAACTTCATCCAAAAACATATTTTTCAAAGCACTCAGATGTTTCTTTCTGGCCACCTTAAAATTCATCAAGGTCTTTCTCACCTATTCCCATCCAAACAGGGCTTGAATTGAGCAGTGATGGCAAAATCTGGTTAAATATGATCTATAAGCTTGCATTTAAGCCACAAGTGTATTGAGAATTTCAGACTGTAAATAATCTGACAGAGGGTTACAAATAAAATTTTTCTAACACTGAACGCAAAAAAAAGCTCTCTCAACATGAACATTTACCTCAAATAAAACAAAAATTGACAAGTTAAATCAGCTTTGCAGAGGCAAAATACTGTGAATTGTGGAAATTTGAAGTACAAACAGAACATTTTGGAAATGTTCAACTTATGCAGCACCTGTGGAAGGGAAAACAATTCACATCTTAGGTTAGTTATGCTTTGTCAGACCAGTTTTAACAAAAGGTCACCAAACTAGCATATTGGTTTGTTTCTCTGGTCTGCACTTCCAGCATTTCACATCGAAGAAGAACAATGTTGAATTATGTATATTTTCACCAGCTATTTCAGAATGGAGTTGTTACGTACATTTTTTCTGTTGAAGCATCTTTCTTCAAGTTTCTCAACTGCAATAATGTTCTTTATCAGGATACTGTAGAGGGACTCTTTACCTATGCAAAAAGATTCAACACAAACAGTTAAGTTTTATCTGGATAATTTTGGGCAGTAATACAATCAGACTTAATAAAATAACATTGAGAGTTAGATACACATTCTGTCTGCTACTTGTTAAACATGAATCATTAATGTTCTGCACAATACTGGAAAGATTTAATTAAGAAGCAATACTATCAAGTTAATATCAAAAGGTTCAGAGTTTGTACATTGCCTACAGCCTCACTCTTCATGCTTTTGAAAATATATGTCAAAAGGAGTCATGCTTTATCTGTCAAATTGTGCATTAAAGCAAGCTGAATTGTACAACTCCAAAAGGCAGTGAATGCTGCAGAAAAGAGTGACTTCATTACTCATTCCTGTCCAAAACGACATCATATTGAGAGCTGGCAAATTCTGAAAAAAGTGTCAGCTTCAACATTTGATCACTTGCCAATCGAATGAGGTTTTCCTCTTCCTTTGGTGATTAGCTCTTGGTTTTTCAGAGTTAAAAGGATTCTGATTCAGTAATCACTATCTGCATTTCCAGTTTCCATAAATATACAGTACTGGTCACCGTAGAAGGATGATAATACATTGGAAGCAGCTCAGAGAAGGTTTACTAGACCAATATCTGAAATGAATGTAGTGCCTTATGATGAAAGCTAGACAAGGTAGGCTTGCATTCTCTGGCTATGTTTTGCCTACCTTTCAATTATGACCAAGTGTGGAGGATTGCAGTGTCTATAAAGTTCTGCTAGTCCACTGATGGTTTAAATATATTTAAACATTCTCTCCAATTATCAATGTGACCAGTTAGATAGTTTGTCTACATTAGGGCCAGAACAAAATACTCCAACCAGGTTTCTTTAAACATAATGCAGGAGCAAATTACTGCAGATGCTGGAATCTGTACTGAAAACAAATGGTGAAGATCACAGCAGGTCAGGCAGCATCCATGAAAAGAAAGCAAGCTGTTTCAAGTCAAGGTGACTCTGAAGAAGAGTCATCTAGACTCAAAACATTAGCTTGCTTTCCCTCCATGGATGCTGCCTGACCTGTTGTGCTCTCCAGCATTTGTTGTTTTCTTTAATAAACAGAAGTTTTGATTTATTATAAATGGACAAATTCAACACAAATGCAAAGCTGACAGAACTTGAAATATGAAAGTATATATATTTACCCTTCAAAAAACCCAGCACACATTAGAGGGAAAATAAAGAAAATTTCTGTGCAGAAATTAGTTTTGGGGAAAAAAGGACACCGGCCAAATACCTGTTAATTATTGAAGTAAAAAGTATATGTTATGAAATGTTTTAGACTGCTTTCAGTCTCTGGTGTTCTTGTTCACACAGACAGGTTACTAAGCACAGACAGCTGTCACTAGGAATTCTTTAGATGCGTGTCCAGGTGTCGTCCAGAGTGAGTCTTTCAGATGACTTACTTTTTAAGGAGCATAGCTGTTACAGATTTTCAGCTTTTACATGGAATTCATGGTGAAGAACACTATAAACATCCCAAAAGATGTCAGATAAACAAGGTGCCAATGCGAAGAAAAGTTTTATTATAGTCTCTAACATGAGAGACGAAGTATCTGGCAAATTAATGAGACTGAAGGCAGATAGGTTGCCAGGACCTGAAGACAGGTGCCCATGGATTCTAAAGCACGTAGCTGCAGACACAGTGGAGGCACTGGTTGAAATATTAGAGAACTCATTGAATTCTAGGAAGGTTCTGGTGGATTGCAAAACTGCTAAAGTGATGTCCCTGCTCAACAAGGGAGAGACGTGGAAAGCTGGAAACTACAGGTCAGTTAGCCTAACTTCTGCCACTGAGAAAATGCCAGAATCTATTAAGGAAGAAATAGCAGAATATTTAGAAAAGCTTAAAGCAATTACAGTCCACATGGTTGTGTAAAAGGTAAATCACGTTTGACAACTTCGCTTGGGATTTTGAGGATATAACAGAATTGATAAAGGGGAACACGTATATGCAGTGCATTTGGATTTCCAGAAAGCAACCGATAAGATGTCACATAAAAGGCTACTGCACAAGATAGGAGCTAATGCATTGGGGTAATATATTAGTATGGATTGAGTATTGGTTTACACACAGAAGACAGAGCCAGGCTTAACGAGTCTTTTTCAGGTTGGAAAGATGCAACGAGAGGAGTGTTACAAGCACTAGTCACAGAGCCATACAGCAATGGAAACAACAAGGTGCAGGGCTGGATGAACACAGCAGGCCAAGCAGCATCA
>NC_063344.1:3219542-3229743 GCF_021869965.1 Rhincodon typus
ACCTTGTTGTCTCGGATTCTCCAGCATCTGCAGTTCCTACTATCTCTACCTTATGAAATAACTCAGCAAGCCACTCAGTGGTATTTGAGAGGCTCACCACCAACTTCTCAAAGATAATACAGAACATATAAAAATGGGTAGCCTTGCTAAAAGCAAAATGCTCCAAAATTTCCCAAATATTAAATCAAATTGTGTCAGATGAGGTGTTTACATTAAAATAAATTACTTTTCTGTAAGCTGTATTGGTCATTAATACTCAGCTCATCTACTACCCAGGATTGTAATGGTTTAAGGTTTTTGGGGAGGCAATTGCCTAACTGGCATTATCACTGGACTGTTAATCCAGAGACTCATAACGTTCTGGGGACCAGGGTGGTGGAATTTGACTTCAATAAATAACTGGAATTAAGAATCTAATGATGACCATGAATCCATTGTCGATTGTTGGAAAAACCATCTGGTTCACTAATGTCCTTTAGGGAAGGAAACTGCCATCCTTACCCGGTCTGGCCTACATGTGACTCCAGACTCTCAGCAATGTGGTTGACTCTTAACTGCCCTCTGGGCAATTAGGGATGGGCAATAAATACTGCCTAGCCAGCAACGCCCTCATCCCGTGAATGAATAAAGGAAAAGAAAGGTAGCTCGCTGCTGCCTTCACCAGGGTATTTAGAGATAGGAAATAAATGCTGACTGAGCCACTGATGTCCAGGTCCCATTAATGAAACAAATAGCAAAAACAAACAAAAATCGTAATATAACTGCATCCAGTATACCTCATGAATGAAAAGCCAGTAATTTAGTTTGTTTTTATGTCCAATTTCCCAGAACCGCAAGACCACAGTAATGAAATATTTTCCAAGTAGAGTACAATATAATCTTTATTAATCTCTCATTTCATTATAATGGCCCCAGAAATTCTAATTACTATTGGTATAGATTCAATTGACAGCAATCTTCTTTAAGATTACCTGTGAGTGACTCTTTTAGCATCTGGCCTGCCTGAATGTGCTCATCAGAGGAAACGGAGAACAAATACATTAAGCGTAGGAGCAGTATTCCAGGTCAAGAGAACTTGTTTTTAAGGAAAGGAAATTTGTTAATTTTCTTCAGAAGTTAACATTTAAAAGTCCCAAATCCCTAGTTTGACAGCACATCTCAAAATCTCTGCATTCTCCAATTTTAAGGGGCTTTTCTTCAGTGGGTTCAAGATGTGGCTGAGTTGCCCATTGGAATTTTCAATTTTCTGGGAAATTCCCTTACAGTCAGTTGTGTAGAAAACTCTGCATGGTCCTGATGTGCACTCCAACTTATGCTGCAGAAGCGACTATCCAGCATCAGAATATTTGGGCCATTAAAATAGAGTGTTGACAATACTGGCAACATAACGTCACATCGAGCTAAAACATGGAATAAGTGTAGCTACTAAAATTCTCTGGTTGTAGAGTCATCATTCATATTGTTGGAGTTACCCATGGCTGAATATGACAAAATGGCTGTTAGGGGTTTTCTTTTTAACTGACAGGCAATTGAAGAAAATTTTAGCTGATGTAGCATTTCATATCGCTCAAATCATGGCCTTCACAGCCAGACAACAAAATGCCAGAGTCTTAGTAAGATGGGACTAGAATGCAAACAGTAGGACTTTGATAAGGCAGCTCAGATGAAAACCATCTGATCTGAGATTTCGGATTTTTATGAAGTAGAAAGGGAAAACCTGACCTACCAGAGATGGGGCTTTTTAAATAATTATAATTATGTATTAGCGTAGACATATACAAGAATAGGAATTTAAACTTATTAGATATTAGGAAATTAAATTTCTGAAGGCAGTTAGTCATGGATGCAGAGACTAGTTTTGATAAACACACTTGAAAAAACGTTTTTCTCCATCAGCAAGATGATTAGAACAACAAAAAGGTACAAACAAGATAACCTAAGAGTTCCAAAAAACAAATAACGTTGCAAGGGGGCAGAAACAATTTTGAAACAGGATCACTAAGACCTTGAGAGAATAAACAATTGCTGCTTTGTAAGTCGGATAAGAGGAAAGCTGCTCCCAAAATTATTAGCTTTGTCACAGAATCATAATATTAGGTTTAACCATGTATAATTTTGTAAGCAACTTTATATTAGAGCTGATATTACAAATATTAAAACAATTGGTAGAATTTAACATTCTTTTTAATCTCTGTACCAAGATCAGCAAGCGATATGAATTGCATGGCTGAATTTGAAAAGTCATTAGTAATAAGCAAGTATTTGATGTGGCTGGCAAATGTCTAGCAAAGGACATAAGAATCAGTGTTGGAATGTGGTCAAAAATCATAGCAGCCCAAGGACAGGTGATAGGGGATCTGACAAACATCAGGAGATGATGGGAGGACCTAAGGTAGACTATGAAGTTGTCCATCATTGGATGTGTATTCACAAGATTGGATGTGTAGGTCAGAGAGGATGTGGCAAGCACTGATATCAATGTTGCATGTAACCATTGTAACAGGGTACGTATACATAACCTGTGATTTACTGGGACAGATAGAATGTCACCAGCCTCTGATCTGAGCTGTGATTAAGAGGACAACTGGGCCCTATATGAAAGCTAGATTCGGAGCAGTCACTGACCTCTCTCACACGTGTGGTAATGGAGCTCCGAATAAAGATTGATTTGTGCTACTGAACACAGGACTCCAACTCCTCTTTAAAATCCCTCTCCAATACATTAATTGATAACAAAATAACTGCGTTAAATCAAGCTCACCTTTTTAACTGACTCGATGCATTTTTCTTCTTGAAATAGTTTAAAAAAATCACACATATAGGACTCCTTGAAACTTGACTGCGATTCAAAATAAAGCAAATTAGTACACAGAAATGAAACAATACAATGTAAATTTTTGAAAAATCGTCGAGATGATTCTGACCAGCTTGTTTTTGGATAAACTGCCCCAGCTTCCCAAGGTTTGGATTGTTTTGGAAATTAAGGTCAAGACTCGAGTTGTCTGAGCATCCTACAATGAAACAAGAAGTGTAAGAAAGACAGACAAATTGAACAGAGGAATTGACTTCACTGATCATTTTTTCATACTAAAACATAGATATAACTCTCCAGCATCACCAACATTTTCAGTTCAGGATTGAAGCTTGATTCCCACCAACAAAGGTCCAAACAACTTTATCATCACAAATAGGTGTTAAAGTAAATGTGAAATCCACATATATGCCATTCTCAAAGTTGGGTCAACTGGCTTGTTAACCTACCACTGGGGATATTCCAGTGCAAGACACCATATTTGCATCTACAGGCACACCAAATGTCTATCTCAATACACCATAGTTTCCAATCTATTCTAAACATGGAAATTGCAGCAATCTCTTAATATCTACTACCCTGCCCGGACAATTGTTCTGGATGTATTATGCATTTCTTCTAACATCTGATTTAAGTATATTTTTCACCACTCTCTATTTTTCTTTGCTGTTTTGCCTCATTTCTATTTTCATTGTCCTATTTAATCGATTTAAGTGAATATAATATTTCCTTTTAGGTAGGTACATTTTATGTCTCATTCAAGATTGCCTGGTTTGAAAACTCAATTCAATTTTCTTCAAATTAAATACGTGAATACTCAAAACTTTAGAATAACAACAGAAAATAATGAAAACAATCCAGTCAGGCAGCATTTATCATATATGACTCCTAATTCAATTTCTCATCACTCATTTTTTGCTGGACATTTCTTGTAGACAAGATGTTGACTGTATCACCATTATTGGCTGTGCCTACTACCCTTACCTCATTCCAGGTCGCCCCATCAATGCCCACCTTATCAAATAAAACTCAAATCAAGTCAGCTCATTTCACAGTATGCCAGGTTCTGGGTTTTCAATTCTTTTGTTCAAAACTATTCTCATCAATTATCACACTACTTACTGGATGATGGGGTCGAAGATGGAAACTGTGAGGGGAGACCACTGCAACTGCGAAGAATCGAAGGAAAACAAAACTGCTTACAGCAGAGTACTTCACATGGGGATCGTCTGGAAAGACAGATTAGTAAACAATTGGAATTAACAGTATCCTGAATGTTTAATGCATTTTTTGTTTCTAAACTGCATCAATATATTTATGTCAATACAGTGTGGAGTTGGAAGAACACAGCAGGTCAGGCAGCAATGGAGCAGGAAAGTTGATGTTTCGGGTTTACACCCTTCATCAGAACTGAAGGAGGGTAGAAACCTGAAACGTTGACTTTCCTGCTCCTGATGCTGCCTGACCTCCTGTGTTCCTCCAGTTCCACACTGTATTGACTCTGACTCCAGCATCTGCAGTTCTTGCTATCTCTCTTGCCAAAAGAAAATATATGCAAGGATGCCAAAGTTCAATGTTAACCATGTTTGCTCCCTGCTGGTTTTTTTTTTAAAAAGATAGGACCATGCCCCAGTTTGGCAGTGTGTAAAAAAGGGGTTTAATATGTGATACACATTCTCATTTGGGATTGTTACAACTCACTTGGGTAGTGCTGGAAATCAAACGGAGTCATCACAAAAATTAAAGATTTCATAAAATTATGGAAAATTCCCCAATTTACTATATTTTAGATCTGAGCTGAAAGTATACACAAAGTTTCTGTATCCAGTAAGAATTTTGATAAAATAAAAAGATGCTGGCTAAGGTAAACAATTATGAACCATCAACATATAATTTTACTCGTTAGAATTCTAACTCCTTTATAAAATCTCCACACAAAAACATGCAGACAGACAGACAGAAAGAAATTGGTGCCACGGTTAGTGGCAAAGGCTGGAAAGATAGTTCAATGGTCCCTGTCCACAGTGATGATCCTTTTTGCTTGCCCAGCCATGCTGCTCCTCAGTTTTCCTCCTCCAAGTGCTTTCACTGGCTTACAGGATGCAGAGTGACAGGTTCACAACATATAAAGTATCTGACTTTTGGCTAAAAGCCACAGTGACTGATTAGGGGAAATAAATAGTTTTTTCTTCAGGTTTCTGGTGGTTTGTTTTTACTGCTTGGTAAAAGATAACACCCTTTTTTTTCCCAGAGATCTAATGGCTTTTGACCAAAGAATCACACCAACAAGCTGTTCAGCTACCTCAGAGTTGTGAAGAAGGATCACTGAACCGAAATCATTAACTCTGATTCGTCTCCACATATGCTGCCAGACCAGCTGACCTTTTCCAGCAATTTCTGTTTTGGTGCCAGGGAAAATGGACTTCAGGCTTGCAAATCATTAATGCCCTCTCTCTAAAGCCTTTAGAATTCTTATGTATTATTAAAGGAACTTCACTATTTTTTGATAAGCATCTATTAAAGATTTCATAAATGAACAATTGTTCCAAATGATGTCCATTAATGTGCATAAAGTACTGCACGCCAACAAGAGATAAGATGAAGATGTAGTACTGGTAGATCTGCTACTTTGAATGGACTCTTCTTACTTTGTAACTTCGATGATTTTTCAGTCAGTGAAAATGCTAACTTATCAGACACAACTTGTCCTTAATAAATCCATGCTTGATGTCCTAAAATTAAACCTGCATTGCTATATGCCTGCTAACTTAAACCAGATGCAGCAAGTTTGTAACTTCTCCACATCCTTTGTGTGTTGAAAACAATACAGTGAAATTTTTTTAGTTCTTTGACAGCCAATGGTTAGGAGGAGAAAAAAGGGTCAATGAATTCAACATAATTAAGATTATTGGTGGGAAGTCAAGGAAAGAAAGTCAAAATGCATAGGAGGAAACAGTGCTCAGATTTTGTTATTCTTTTCTATTTACAATAACAAACTTTGAAACTTCTGGGACTAATTGGTTCAAATTTCTATACTCACCCAGTTTAAATGCTGTGTGTTGGTTCTGAGGTTGTGAATGGTGTTTGCACATAAGAACATGAGAGAGAGAAACAGGAGTAGGCTATTTGGCCCATTGAGCCTGCTCTGCCATTCAATAAAATCATGGCTGATCTTTTCGTGGACTCAACTCCACCTACCCACCCGCTCACCATAACCCTTAATTCCTTTGCTGTTCAAAAAATCTACCTTAAAACATCCAATGAGATAGCCTTAACTACTTCGCTGGAGGGAATTCCACAGACTCAACTCCCTGGGTGAAGAAGTTCTTCCTCAACTCTGTTCTAAATCTGCTCCCTCTAATTTTGAGGATATGCCCTCTAGTTCTAGTCTCACCTGCCCGTGGAAACAACCTCCCTGCTTCTATCTTACCATTCCTTTCATAATTTTATATAAAGTCATAGAGATGTACACCATAGAAACAGGCCCTTTGGTCCAATACATCCATGCCAACCAGATATCCAAAATTAATCCAGTCCCATTGCCAAACATTTTGTCCATAACACTCTTAAACCCGCCCTATTCGTGTACCCATCCAGATGCCTTTTAAATGTTGTAATTGTACCAACCTTTACCACTTCCTTTGGCAGCTCATTTCATACATGCACCACCCTCTGCATGAAAAAGTTGCCCCTTAGGCCCCTTTTAAATCTTTCCCCTCTCACCTTAAACCTATGCCCTCTAGCTTTGGATTCTCCTACCTTGGGGAAAACACTTTGGCTATTCACCCTATCTGTGCCCCTCATGATTTTATAAACCTCTATAAGGTCATCCCTCAGCTTTCAATGTTCCAGGGAAAATAGCTCCATCCTATTCTGCCTCTGCCTCCAACCCTGGCAACGTCCTTATAAATCTTTTCTGAACCTTTCCAAGTTTTACAACATCCTTTCTATAGCAGGGAGACCAGAATTGAACAAAGTATTCCAAGAGTGACCCAACCAATGTCTTGTGGTGTGGGATTTGAACCCGAATCCTTCTGAATCAGATGCAAGGGTGAACCGAAAAGAAAGAGAGTCACGTTGAACTAAGTGACTCAGTCATTTATTTTGACTTTAGAATGGCGAGGAATGAGTACAGCCTCCAATTAAAAATAAAGCTAATTCCTGACTTGCGTGTAAAGACAAGACAGGCTCATCTTTTGGGTGTCCCCCCCATGCAGGGCACATAAATGCATTGGCAAACTGGCATTGATCTTTGACCTCCCAGCTGCTGCCGACCCTGACCCCCTGGTGCTGCCTGACGAACCTCACTGCAATACTCTGACCCCTTGGTGCTGACATCTGATCCTCAGCTGCTGCCTGATCAAATTCTCTGCAATACTGACCTCCCAGTGCTGACACCTGATCCCCAACTGCTGCCTGGTGTTGACCTCTAACCTCCAGATGTGGCCTGGTACTGACCCCTGGCCCTCAGTGTTGACCCTAATCTCCAGATGTTGTCTGGTTAAAGTCTCTGCAATAGTTTGACCTCCTGGCGCTGAACCCTGATGCTGCCTTGTACTGACCCCTGACTGTGACCTCTGGTGTTACCTGATGAAAATCCTGCAATAATCTGATCTCCTGGGGCTGACCTTTGACGCCGTGGTGCTGCCTGCCTGATGAAACTCCCTGCAATACTCTGACCTCCTGTCACCTTCATGCACAAGGACCCAGAGCTACTCATCCGGTGCCTGTCTGTTAAATTTTTAAAAAATTGAACAGCGTTTGCTTCCCTTGAACCCCGAACTGTTTCAGTTGTCATGTCTGTCCAAGGCCTGCTCCGTATGTGACACTGAGGGGAAGAGGAGAAACATTACAGAAACCTCCTCCCTGCTCAAGTATGGTGTTGGCAAGAACCAGATATGTTTCTATAAGATCCCTCCCTCATTCTTCTAAATTACATTTAACATAGTCCCTGTCCCAATTACAAATTGTTTCTTTCCTCAAACTCAATGAATTTGGCTGAATCAGTCATTTTGATGTATCTCAGCTCAGAAATTTAGTCTGCTTTGATGTATTCCAACAATCACAAGTCTTTACAGCTTATGAAAGGAATGGCATCTGCAGAAACAGACAAAACATTGTGTGTAAATTAAACTTGGTAATGCAGAAACTTCCAAACCTCCTGCATTGTTCATCTCAACAAATCACTTGGGCCAAAAATCAGAATTTGCTGGAGAAATTCAGGTCTGGTAGCATCTGTGGAGGGACAACACAGAATTAACGCTTACAGTTTAGTGATTCTTCTTCAGAATGAGATTCTGAACAAGGGTCACCAGACTCAAAACGTTAACTCTATTTCTTTCTCCACAGATGTTGCCAGACCTGCTGAGTTTCTCCAGCAAAATTCTGTTTTTGTTTCAGATCTTCAGCATCTGCAGTTCTAGGTTTTATTTAAGTCAGTTTAGACTCTGCACTGCAGATTGTTCGATGTGTCATGTAGCAGTGTATATCAAGGGATTACAGTTCAAAACACAGAAGGAAAGCATTCTAGATTACAAATACCAGAATCAATGATACCAGAAAACATGACTAATCACATGAAGTTTTTCAAATGACTATACTGCCATCAAGTGGCTAATAACCATAACATATGCACAAAGACTACGTACAAAAAATTGACTCAAGCTGGCTTCTTGGCAAGTGCAGTAATGAAACATTGCTACATTTTGTACTACATGGGAAGAGAGTGACGATTGCTTCATCAATAACCTCCCTACCTGCGGAAGGTCAGAAGTGGGGATACTTGCTCATGGCTGCACAACATCTGGTACCGCCTGCACTCAGAGACTGAAGCAGCCTGTGTCCATGTGCAGCAAGATCTGGACAATATCCTGGCTCGGGCTGCTAAGTATCATGTGATCTTTGCATCACAAGTTCCAGGGAATGATCATCACCAACAATCTAGCCCATTGATGTTCAATGGTATTTATCACTGCTGAATCCCTGAACCAGCTTTATAACTACTGCAGCTATAAGAACAGTCAGAGATTAAGAGTTCAATGGCGAGGAACTCATCACCAATGCCTATCCACAATCTACAAGGCACAAGTGAGGAATGTGGCAAAATATTCTCCAATTGTCTTAAAGGGTGCATCACCAACAACACTCAAAAACTTTGACACTGTGCTGGACAAAGCAGCCCACTTGAGTGGCGCCCCATCCACCATCGTCAACATTCACTTCTTTCACCACCAATGCACAGTGGTAGCAGTACACACCATTTACAAAATTCACAGCAACAGCTCAACAAGGCTTCTCATATAGTACTTTCCAAACCAGTGACATCTACAATCTGGAATTGGGAATGAGCAATAAATGCTGGCTCAGCTAGTGATGCCCATACCTCATGAAAGAATAAAACAACCTTTTTTGTAGCAGTGCTTCATTCTTCTGATGCAGTTCCCTTTCCACAGTAATCATGCTGCCCTTAGAAAATGCTGGTTTCAGTCATCTGCTTTAAAAAGAACCAATTGCAGACTGCCCTCTCTCTCACATGGTGCTGTAGTAGGCCTGGGAGGATAATGCTGCATTCAAATCTCAAACTGTTAACTTTCAAAAAGATACAGGGAATGACATCTAGGTCCTGAAGCTCTTTGTAAATCCGTTAAGCAGCAAATATTACAGCTTAGTTACTGCCTCTGTAGTGAACAGAGAAACCAGACAGGATGTCCTCCAAAGTACACGTGTCAAAATGCAAAGACCTAGAAGCGGGGTCTTTGGATACTTAAAGCAGCGGGCATATCTACTGTGGAAAAGCCCTCAAATTGTTTCAACTTGCTCAAATCATGTAATGCAACAGAAAAATGCACAATGATTCCCATCTTCTTGACGATAGTATTTATCAAGACTGCTGGGGATGTAATTAGGGCATCAGCAAAAGGAGAGTGAAATTAAAGTACACAAGATGCTGCTTGCTCAAATAAATGTTGAGCAACAAAACTACATTCAATGTTGAATGAATTCACCTTAAAAGACATTCCAAAATTGGCAAAGATAACTTCCCTGTCACATTGTCATTTTATTATTAACAAGGAACTGACCCACAAGTGGATGCTCACCAGAACTTGTGAAATTCAGTATGGGACCTTGTGGGTCCAAGCATGCTGATTTCACATATGCATCGATTAGCCATTAAAAATAATCGTTGAATAATCGAGTCTGCTGTAGAGCAAGCAAACAAGATCATGAGATGAGGTGAAACAAATTTTCATAGGACTGCAAGAATTTAGTACGATCTTCCTTAAAACATGGTAGAAGCAGAGCCTTTGAATATTTTTAAAGCTGGAGGCAGATATGATTCTTGATAAGCAAAGAGTGAAAGGGAATCGGGGGGGGGGGGGGGGGGGGGGG
>NC_063344.1:3229843-3257882 GCF_021869965.1 Rhincodon typus
GGGGGGGGGGGAGGAATGTAGAATTATCAGATCAGCCACAGTCTTAATAGGTGGTGGAACAAGCTTAAAGGACCGAATAGCCTATCCCTCCTCCCAATTCACGTGCTTTAATGTATGCTCATATGAGCTTGATTTTCAGCTTATTTTTATTCGTTTGTGGGATGTGGGCTTCGCTGGTTGGACAGCATTTATTGCCCTCAAGAAGGTGGTGGTCAGCAGCCTTCTGGAACCACTGCAGTTTACCTAGTTAAGTCTAAGTTAGTTACCTAAGTCTAAGTTAGGCTTCACTTTACAAGACTGAACAGCTCAAAAGAACAAAAAACCTTGGATGCAGAAGGGTATTGTGAAAATACTACTCTAAATGTCTATCATTACCTTGGGAAATAAGGCAGGGCAAGTGACTGAAGTGTTATTAGGGGGACACTTTGGGACTACTGATCATAAAACTATTAGTTTTAAAGTAACTATGGAAAAGGATAGGCCTTTCATTAAAGTACTTAATCAGAGTAAGATAAATCTTAATGGCACGAAGGAACTTTCAGAAGTTATTGAAGTAGTCTGTTCGCAGGTAAAGAGACGACTGACAAGTGGGAGGGTTTCAAAAATGTGATAACGATAGTTCACAGGCGTTATATTCCTGTTAGAGTGAAAGTTAAGGCTACTAAGATTAGGGAACATTGGATGGTTAAAAGTTTGAGGTTCTGGTCAAGAATAAGAAACAGTCATATTAGATATAGACGACTGGGATCAAATGAATCTCTTGGAGAGTATAAAGTATGTAGGGACATTCTTAAGAGGGAAATCAGGAGGGCAAAGGGGGATGTGAAATAACCTTGGTCGATAAAGCTAAAGATAACCGGAAGAGATTATACAAGTACATGAAGAGAAAAAGAGCAACTAGGGAGAGAATAGGGCCCCTTAAAGATCAACAAGGTCACCTATATATTTGAATCTCAGGAGATGGGAGAGATACTAAATGAATATTCCACATCAGTTTTTACTGTTGAAAGAAATGGAGGCTCAGGACTCAGAGAAATCGATGTTTTGAAAACAGTTCACATTACAGAAGAGGAAGTGCTGGAGGTCTTAGAAAACATTAAGGTGGATAAATCTTCAGTCCCTGATCACATTGTGAGAAATTAGAGAAGAAATTGCAGGACCCCTAGCAAAGATATTGGTATCATCAATAACAATGGTTGAGGTGCCGGAGGACTGGAAGGTGGTCAACCTTGTGCTTTTCTTTAAGGAAGGCTGTAAGGAGAAACCTGGGAGTTATAGATTTGGGAGTCTGACATTGGAGGTGATTCTGAAAGATAGGATTTACTTAATTTGGAAAGGCTAGGACTGATTAAGTGCAGTCAGCATGGCTTTTTCTGAGGGAAACAGTGTCTCTCAAATTTGACTGAATTTTTTGAGGAAGTAACCAAAAAGTCTGAGAGGGCAGAGCGGTAGAGATGGTTTATGTGGACTTTAGTAAAGCCTTTGACAAGGTACCATTGGACTAATTAATAAAGTTAGATCACATGGGATTCAGGGAGAGCTTGCCAATTGGATACAAAATTGGCTTGAAATTAGGAGACAGAGGATGGTGGTGGCTTTTCAGACTGGAGGCCTGTGACCAGCAGTGTTCCACAGGGATCAGTCCACCTTTGTTTGTCATTTATATAAACAATTTGGAGGAGTGTTTAGGAGACATGGTTAGTAAGTTTGCGCATGACATCAAAATTGATGGTATAGTGGAGAGTGAAGAAGGTTATCTAAGGTTACAAAGAGATCTTGATCAATTGGGTCAATGGGTTTAGGAGTGGCAGACAGTTTAATTTGGATAAATGCAAGGTATTGCATTTTGGTAAAATAAACAAGGGCAGGATTTATACAATTAATGGTAGGGCCCTGGGTAATGTTGTAGAACAAAGGAGACCAATCTATGGATTCAGGTACATATTTCATTGAAATTTGTGTCACATGTAGACAGGGTAGTTAAGGCAGCGTTTAGCATGCTTGCCTTCATTGCTCAGACCGTTGAGTATAGTAGTTGGGATGTCATGTTGAGTTTGTTGGTGAGACCTCTTCTAGAGTACTGTGTTATAGGAAGGATATTATTAAATTGGACCGGGCTCAAAAAATTTGCCAGAATGTTACCGGGAATGGAAGGTTCGAGTTATAAAGATAGGCTGGATATGCTGCGACGTTTTTCACTGGAGCATAGGAGGTTGAGGGTTGACCTTATAGGGGTTATAAAATCAGGAGGGGCAATTGTTAAGGTGAATGACAAGGATCCTGATAGGGCCAACTTTCACTTAGTAGCATAAGATGGGCAACAGTTTGCCAGTCACTGAATAGCAAAGGATGGCTGCTCACAAATATTGCTGACAATAACATTTTGTCAGTCAACTAAAACTATCACATAATAAAACTAACATTTTCAAGGTAAAAATATTTGAACAATGGAACAGTCATAGCAAGTACACATATTTGAAGAACATTCTGTAAGCCATAGATAAAACAACTGCCACTTTAAAACAATTCTAGATCTCACATTATTAATTAATCAATAATTATAAAACCAGATTAGTTCATAAAAGGATTCAAACCAGATAACAAATAGTTAATGGCAACCACAAATACCTCTCTATCTTTTTCTCTCTCTTTTTTAAGATATAATTATAAAGACAAAAATTTTAAGGCTGCGATATTCTTATTAATGTTATTTTCATGATTTTCTGTATTCTGATTTTCTAATTATTTGATATTTGGTCCTGTTTTTTTTCTTGTGTGCTATTGTGCCCTTGTGCCTTTTTTGTGCTGTATGCAGTATCAGTACTACACAAATAAAAGGCATATTTGGAGTCTCCTCCCGTAACTCAGACTCTCATTGAAAGATATGACATCTAACAGATCTTTTCCCTAGGGTGAGGGAGTTCAAAACGGGGAGGGGGGGTGCCACGGCATATTTTTAAGGTGAATGGAGAAAGATTTAAAGAGGACAAGGGGCCACTTTCTTACATGGAGAGTGGTTCGAATGTGGAATGAACTGCCAGAGGATGCAGGAACAGTTACAACATTTAAAAGACATTTGGATATATTCATGAACAGGAAAGTTTTGGAAGGATATGGGCCTGACGCTAGCAAGTGGGACTAGTTTGGGTTTTGGCATTATGGTTGGCATGGACTAGTTGGACCGAAGATCTGTTTCCATGCTGTACGACTCCAATAATAAAACATAGATACAACACAGCATAATTTTAGGAACATGGGTACAGGGAGTAAGGCCATTTAGCCCCTCAAACCTGTTCAATTATTCACTGAATATAGGACTGATCTGTGACCAAACTCCAAATACAGCTTGGAGTTCACTTTTAGTTTTAAGCTATAACATTTGGTTTCACAAAAACGGTTGAGAAGAAACAACTTGTTTGAAACATGATTTTTATCTCTTACCTGGAAACTGCTTCCTCGCCAAGTTTTGTAGTGAATTAAACACCTCACACATTAGTGTGGGACAACTCATACTGGACTTGACAATCACATTGAACACTCTTTCAACATACTGGCGAAGGTTCTCCTGCAAATTTGAAAATAAACTGAATTAAGCTATTGTTTGCATTTGAATTCTAGCTCAACTGATGGAAAGGGTAATGGAAAGGATACCAGAAGGATGTGTAGATTATCACCACTGATTACTGCTCTGCCATTCTTGAACTACATGTTCTCACCCTGTCCAGTTGCAGTCACTTCTCAAGCTCTTACCATCAACATTACCTGGCATTTACCTGGATGATTCAACAATAAATATAAAAGCAAAGCATTGCGGATGCTAGAAGTCTGAAATAAAATCAAAGTGTTGCAGAAACTCAGCAGGTCTGGCAGCATCCGTGTAGAGAGAAACAGAGTTAACATTGAGTCAAAATGTTAAGAAGAGGAGTCACAACAGACTGAAAACTTTAATCATTCTCTCTCCACAGATGCTGCCAGACCGGCTGAATTTTTGCAACACTTTGATTCAACAATGCTAGCTCACACTGAAATGTAACTGGGACTCATCACAATCAGTACTGACCACATATTTCTGCTGATACTAACCATGGACCATTGACATGAGTTAAAAACAGTACGTAATCACCAGTTATTTTGTCTTCGATGACTACAACATTGCCAGTGAAACTGCAGGCTGACTATCACCAGAATTGAGCAAGTCAGGGATTAGAGGAGTTTTGTTTTTTAAAAATTAGTACATTCGCACAGTGACAATGCTTGCCAGTTTCAGTTGCATGCAAGTTTGTAAGACAGCGGTTTGCTAGCACAATCATTGACAATAGTAGGAGCAAATTACTGTAGATGCTGGCATTTGTACCGACAACAAAAAAAGAGAGAGACTTGAAATGCTAGCTTGCTGTCTCTCCATGGATGCTGCCTGACCTGCTATGATTTCCAGCAGTTTTTGTTTTCAGTATTGACAATAGTATTTGCCCTTGTCACTAATATTCAAGAATTATAATTTTCTTGTTGCAAGTAACCAGAAAAGTGAAGAGAGTCTGGTTAATCAAGGTGCCTTAACATTAAATAAAAACCAAAAGAATTGCGGATGTTGTAAATCAGGAATAAAAACAAAATTGCTGGAAAAGCTCAGCAGGTCTGGCAGCATCTGTGAAGTAAAAAAAACAGAGTTAGCGTTTTGAGTCCGGTGACCCTTCCTCAGAACACTCAATTCTGAAGAAGGGTCACCGGACCCGAAACGTTAACTCTGTTCTTCCCTTCACAGCTGCTGCCAGACCTGCTGAGCTTTTCCAGCAACTTTGTTTTTGTTTTTGTGCCTTCACATTAAACATTAGTTCTGAAGAAACGTCATACTGGACTTGGAATATTAACTCTGGTGCTGCCTGCTGAGTTTCTCCAGCATTCTGTGTTTCAGATTTCTAGCATCTGCAGTATTTTGCCTTTATGCTATAATGTTATGTTTGAAAGAGTCTGATAAAATAATCTATTCAAACTGTTCTATGGTACATTATAAAACCAATCTTTCCCATCTGTATGGATTATATACTAAAAAATTGAGTAATTATTGGAAAATACACATACCTTATTCACCTCAACATTATCGCCTTCCTTTAGCTTAACAGGATCAATCTCACAGGTTTTACAGGAGTCACAAATCTAAAAAAAATTTTCAATTATCTCAAGTGAGGATAATGAGCATTCTAAAACAGATATAGATTTTATTAGTCAATGAAGCAGGTTATTAAAATTTGATGAACAGGGTCTGACTTTTACATATATAAAATTATATTTATTTAAAGTTTGCATTTTAAATTAAGGCATTTGGGTTACTTTTCTAAAGGGTTCAAAACAAAACCCATGTAAGACAGCCCTTCCAGTAGACCCGTTCCAGTACGTCAGAAAGCAGGGACCTGCTGGAGTTTTAAAGGAAAACCGATTTCACTGTGATGGGTTACAGCTTACAGCTTAAGCTTTTAAGCAGTTTAGGAGGAGATTTGACTAGGTCAGAAGCAAATCTAGGATTCTCTTCTAGAAAGGAGTAATGGACAGTTTGGGAAAGCAGAGGTACCTTGGTATAAAAGTTTAATTTGTGAAACTTCCAAACTGAGTGTTTGGTTAGAAATCTGCACGTTAGTAAAAGCCGAAAAAGTTTAAGCTCTCAGTCTTGAGTATTCATGTTAAGAAACTTCATAGTTCACAGCAAAGAAGTAGGGAGAATCAGTAAAGTCAAACCTAAAGATCCAATACAGAGGGATGATTTATCTGGTTTTACATCTCTTTTCCTGTCGGTATACAGGGTGAGACTTGCTTATCTGTACAATAAGACTTTTCTAACTGTGTTCTATATCTAGTTGGCTTGGATTGTTTGTTTTTCATTTTTGTTTTTGTCTTCTGTCTAAGAAAGCTCTGTTGTTAAAGAAACTGCAGTCCCATGTGACTTTTTTGGTGAATGACCACCACGTTAATTATTAAAATAGAAAAGCAAAACATATGATCTATCAGGCCAGATTTCATTCTGAAATCTGACTTGTCTAGAGGTACCATCAGTTGGAATCATGACTTGCAAACTGAAACTGGGAGATCTCTTTCACAAGGGCCTGTTATACAGGAAGCAATTACACTTATCTGTAGCAATCCTGCCTTCTCTGGATAGAGGGGATTTCTGGCTCCTCAGGAATCAGAGTCACGTTACTTCAATGGAACTTCAATGTGTGTACTCCATTTACCAGTGACCTCCGAATCACTAAAAGCTTTATTAACGGATAACCACATGCCATGGTTTCTCAATGATGGAAATCTGGAATGCATGGGATGCCAAAAATAGATAAAAGTGGAAACCTTGGGAGGATTGCAGAAGTGGATGAGACTGCAGAGGTTAGGAGTAATTTAGCAATGGAAAGAATTGAATATTTAAATGTGAATTTTAAATTTGAGGTATTAGTACAAGATAGATGATATTGACAATACAGCACTAAGCTCAGGGCCAAATAAACTGCAAACAGTTTGGCTCAGCTTCAAAGATGGTGAGGGAGCAAAGGTGCAACCAGTGACAAGGGAAGGGAGTTGGTAATATGTACCAAAGACAACAGATTTGATCTTACTAAGACTCAATTGGAGGAAATTTCTGCTCACTCATTACTGGATATCAGACAAGCAACATTAACCCAGGAATGGAAGAGTCAAGAGGTAGTGGTGAAGCTGGGAGAGTTATTGCTAGTGCACAAGTGGAACCCGATATTGTTTAGTGATGATGTCACAGAGTGGCCGCATGGAGATGAAGCAGTTATCAAGATAGTAATATTTACGAGTGAAAGATTATCTTTTAAAAACCTGATTCTAAATAACTGCATAGCAAGTCAACTAATGGGATATGTTCTCTTCCATTGGCTGTTGATGGAGAAGTCAGCATGAGAATAAACTAAGCATCATGTTGATATAAAGTATCATCTTACTTCATCTAAAATGGATTTCAGAGTCACTTTCAGATAATGCTTTCCAACGAGTTTCATTGTTTCATCGATACAGCGTGTGGCCAGAGTATTTCCCCTGAAGATAGTGTTGGCTTCCCTGCAAAAACAAAGTAGTAGGATTCAACAGGACTTTCTCTAAATTCATTTGTGGGACGTGAGCGTCATTGGCTGGCCAGCATTTATTGCCCATCCCTAGTTGAAAAGGTGTTGGTGAGCTGTCTTCTTGAACCGCTGCTGTGGGTTGACCCACAATGCTCTTAGGGAGAGAATTCCAGGATTTTGACCCAGTGACAGTGGAGGAATGGCGATATATTTCCAAGTCAGGATGGTGAGTGGCTTTGAGGGGAACTTGAAGGGGGTGGTGTTCCCATATATCTCCTGCCCGTCTCCTTCCAGATGCAAGTGGGTTTGGAAGGTGCTGTCTGAAGATCTTTGGTGAATTTCTACAGAGAATCTTGTAGACAGTACACACTGCTGCTATTGGGCGTCTCACACATTTTCTGGAAACTACTTAAAACGTTGCATTCTGACACACAATGCACAACAAATCTAACAGTAATTTGAGTGCAAACAACCTTAAAATTGAATTTTCCTATATTGTCTAAAAGCCCAGGTGCCATTGCTTGTACTTATATGACAGACATCTCCTGCTCAAAATCCAAAATGTTTATTTATGGCAATGACCTAGAACCGTTGATCCAGGCATCAAAAGATCCTGAACTTGCAGAAAAATACCACCTTGCAAACAGTACCAGGTAAACACAAGTCTACTTCATCATTCTGGCAATCTGCACTATCACACACTTCCCTGTCTGCCATTCCCCACAAAACCATTACGTAACTTGTAAAGGAAAATGTTACATGAACGTCAACCATCCCATTCATGAAGACGTGAAAAATCCATCAGTCGAGTGTCTAAAATTGCATTGGTCTGAGAAACACCAGTTAACATTTATATAGCAAGGACACACTACTGGTATCAATGTAGATTTCACAAGCTTCAAAATCTCCCCTCCCCCTACCGCATCCCAAAACCAATCCAGCTTGTCCCCGCCTCCCTAACCTGTTCTTCCTCCCACCTATCCCCTCCTCCCACCTCAAGCCGCACCCCCATTTCCTACCTACTAACCTCATCCCGCCCTCTTGACCTGTCCGTCCTCCCTGGACTGACCTATCTCCTCCCTAACTCCCCACTTACACTCACCTTTACTGGCTCCATCCCCGCCTCTTTGACCTGTTTGTTTCCTCTCCACCTATCTTCTCCTCTATCCATGTTCTTTCCGCCTCCCCCGCTCTCCCTATTTATTTCAGAACGCCCCTCCCCTCCCCCATTTCTGATGAAGGGTCTAGGCCCGAAACGTCAGCTTTCCTGCTCCTATGATGCTGCTTGGCCTGCTGTGTTCATCCAGCTCTACACCTTGTTATCACACACTACATTCACCTGCCTGTTAGGACTGCCAGTGACTGAGCAGCTGTCCACAGCTAACGCAGCAGAACATGGCTGACAGTAGTTAGAGCGCTTGGGAAAATATTTGCTTAATGCAGTCTTCACAAGGAAAACAATAGTAGCTCTGTAGACTCAAGGTCACTGAACTGAAATATAATATGCAGCTGCAGTTGTTTACACATAAGACAGATAAGACATTTAATTAGTGACTCCCTTTTGAATTATATAATCAATCTGTTATAATACCAAGTGCAGGTTTTAGCCAAGATCCTTCAAATAATCATAGATATAGATTCCAAAGTGGTTATAGATCCACCAATATACAAACAAAAAAATCACTGAAAGCATTAGAGGAAAGATTCAAACCAGTCTCAGACAGTAAAAGCAGCCCCAATATCATTACAGGTAAATGAGAGAGTCTAGTCACATCAAACCATGAAGGACCAGGGGTGGGCCACAATCCTGTCTATCTCTGTCGTTCAGTGTTATGATTAGCTTAATTGGAAATATGTTTAAATTGCTGAATGTGGCAGGTTTCCTTTGGGTTAAGGACTATCAACAGTTAAACTGTGTAGGACAGCAAGTAAATTGCTGAGGCAAACCTGAATGGTATAAGATGCTGTATCAGGGATTCAGTTACAAAAAGATAACTCTGTGCTGCTGACCAACGGGTGGATGGGTGAGAGTTGCTCATGTGCATTCTAAGTTTTAATTGTATAAGTTAAGACATTCTGAAACTGTGTGCATCTTTTCGCTATGAAAATCTGAAGCTGTTACTACTGGACTTGGGCTCTCATCGAGAACGATGAGATCTAACACCACCTAAGAAGATCTGTTGTAAAAGTAGCCTCATTTTTCCACAACACACTCAGGAAACCATCAAATAGATGGATCTTGGAGATCTGATCAAATGTTTTCCCTATTATAGGAAGTGGTAATGTAATCGCAGTCACAGCATTAAAACAAGTGAACTGATACAGGCATGCCAAAATGTAACCAATATTCAGAGTGCAACAGTGCATCATTTACTTAGTTTCACTCCACAGATTATGATGTGCTGAGCATTTTCAGCATTTTTGGCTTTTATTCCAGATTTCCAGCATCTATATTAATTTCTTCTTTTATTGAACAGATTACTTAATGTAGTGGAAATGTGGACAACCTCAACAAAGATCTTGGTAGTTATAAATTCTAACAGTTATGTGCTTCATATCTGACAATCTTTGGAGAGGCTGAAAGGATTGCTAACAGAAATGGAAATGCATTTTCATAGAGTAGCAGATGCTATGAAGGTATGATTGAAATACATCGCATGGACAGAGTTAAAGGAACTGTACTCTGCATTATGCACGCACACGTCAGCACTGGCGACCGTCAAATATTGCAAGTGCACTGCATCACGAGTTCAATCCATTCACAAATACATTTTCTTTTAATATAAAGTTCTATATCACAGCCAGTGATAGAAAAGGTCTCCCTGCTCCTCGCAGGATTTAGCAATCAAGTGAGACTAACCATTACAGCAACTATCAGACTTACTGTGTCTGCTGAAGATCCAACTCAGCTATGGCACTAAGGAAAGGACCCAGCTTCTTGTGATGCAACAGCAGGCGTACAAGTGGCAATACTGCTTCTTGCTTCTCACGACACACCTCACCCAGGATATGAACTGCTGAGGCAGATATAGGCTTCAATGAAAGAGAAAAACAGGTAGGATAAGCACCATTACAAAATAACTGGTTTGATTGTTGCAAGGTATTTTATTGAGTTACAGTTGCCTTTCCTGTCTTTACACAGACAGTTCTCAATAAAATGCAAGAAGCAATTTGAAAATTTTTAATAGAAACAGATAACAAACCCAGTAGGTACCATTCAGTGCTGTCAGCCATGGGAACTAAGCTGGTTAATTAAAAAGTAGACATGACTTGTCCATTATAATCTACATTGTTAGAACACAACAGCAGTTTACACACCAAAAACCAAACTTGGATATTCCAAGAACAATATCTGTGCAAACCCAGTCAAATTTCAGCAAAAAGGGATTCTCAATACAAACCTCAACATTTGGTAGTCTGTACTAGATCCCCAAGATAATGAAGTTAGATCTCAAAGTTAGTATCTTGAAGAAATTATCTATTGAAGGGGGTTCAAAAGAGATTTACCAGCATGTTGCCGCAACTGGAAGGTTTGAGTTATAAAGGAGAAGCTGGTTAGGCTGGGACTTTTTCCACTGGAGCACATGAGATCGAGAGGTGACAATACTGAGCTTCATAAAATCGTAAGGGGCACTGATAAAGTGAACAGCAAAGGTCTTTTCGCTAGGGTGAGACAGTTCAAAACTAGGAGGCATATTTATAAGGTGAGAGGAGAAAGATCTAAAAGAGACCTAAGGGGCAATTTCGTTTCAGAGAGGGTGGTTTTAATGCAGAATGAACTGCCAGAGGAAGTGGTGGATGCAGGTACAGTTACAAATTTAAAAGACATTTGGATAGCTACATGAAATGAATAGGAAAATTTAGAGGGATAAGGGCCAAACACAGGCAAGTGGGACTAGATTAGTTTGGGAACACAGTTGGCATGGATAAGTTGGACCGAAAGGTCTTGTTTCCTTGCTGTATGACTTTTATGACTTAAGTATAAGTAACAGTGGTATTTGAAACAGGCACCAACTCACCAAGTTTTTATTGCTGCAAAACTAACAGCTGCTCGTCAGAATACGAAGCTATAAGACCATAAGACATAGGAGCAGAAATTAGGCTATTCAGCCCATCAAGTCTGCTCCACCATTCAATCATGGCTGATAAGTTTCTCAACCCCATTCTCCTGCTTTCTCCCCGTAACCCTTGATCCCCTTGACAATCAACAACCTATCTATCTCTGTCTTAAATATACTCAATGACCTGGCTTCCACAGCCTTCTGTGGCAGTGAATTTCACAGTTTCACCACACTCTGGCTTAAGAAGTTTCTCCTTATCTCCACTCTAAAAGGTCTTCCCTTTACTCTAAGGCTGTGCCCTCCTGTCCTAGTCTCTCCTACCAACAGAAACATCTTCCCAATATCCACTCGGTCTGGGCCATTTAGTATTCTCTAAGTTTCAATTAGATCCCCCCTCATCCTTCTAAACTCCATCAAGTATAGACCCAGAGTCCTCAAATGTTCCTCATATATTAAGCTTTTCATTTCTCGACCATTCTCATGAACCTCCTCTGAATCCGCTCCACGGCCAGTACATCTTTCCTGAGATACGGGGCCTAAAACTGCGCACAATACTCCAACTGTGGCCTGACCAGAGCCTTATATAGCCTCACAAGCACATCCCTGCTTTTATATTCAAGTCCTCTCAAAATAAATGCCAAAGTTGCGTTTGCCTTCCTAACTATTGATTCAACCTGCAAGTTTACCTTGAGAGAATCCTGGACTAGAACTCCCGTGTCTCTTTCGACTTCAGACTTCTGAATTTTCTCTCCATTTAGAAAATAGTCCATGCTTCTTTTCCTCTTAACAAAGTGCATGACCTCGCACTTTCCCACATTGTACTCCATCTGCCACTTCTAACCTTTCCAATTCCTCTGCAGCCTCCCTGCATCCTCAATACTACCTGACCCTTCACCTACCTTTGTATCGTCTTCAAACTTAGCAAGAAGCTAGAACTGCTTTAGTACATTGGAATACATGCATTCTGTTAAGCTGTTTTAGAAACAAAAAAACAAGCCTCCAAGACCTTATCTGCAAATATTTACCTTAACATCTGATGACATTAGCAGCAAGTCATTAAGAGAGCTGTAGTACTTGGAGGGGAGCACATAATCTTCATTGTAGGATATGGACAGTCTCAGTGAGCCCAAGTCTTCTGATTTTGCAGACTTGTTTCCATTGTCCTTCGGTTGTAGTAAGTACCTATTTAATGACAGCGTATATATTGATTTGAACCATATCACATAAAACACCAAATGTTGCAGACACAACTAATGATATAATTGGCTAGCAGCAATGACTTCATATTCTCAACCTTCAAAATGATCTTGCAGCACAAGTTACAGTAAGGTTATGTGATGTTTATGCACTGGGTGCTCTATACCATCGATCAATAAGAGTCCATGGTTTAAGGTAATGCTGTGGATGGGAAGGCTGTGTTAATCCAGCAATATGTGTGTGATGAATATTATGCAAAATCTATACCATGTTGACGTAACTCCACTTTCATACATTATTACCTGACAACAACACTTTGCAGAACTATACAAATTAATGTATACATAAAAGAAATAAAACAAAGAATTGCAGATGCTGAAATCAAACAAAACCAGAAACTGAAGAAACTCAGCAGGTCTGCAATGTAGCATTTCATACCCTGCCTCATTTCAAAATGCATCTTCCTCTTCTAGCTTTGTACAAACTGAGCAGCACATGTTCACGGACACAAACATTTAGTTTAGGGTACAAAGGATCACAAAATCATATACTTGGATATTGAAGAGTGCAAGTCACATAACATAAGCATATAAGAATGCTAATGGGACAGGTCGATACCAACATTCCCAAAAATTTACATCCAAACCAGCTTAAACATATGGCAGTGAACTCCCGAATTTTGAAAAATGCCAAATGAAGCAGCTGCCTTGACAGTAGCACTGACTGCAATCTACTGTCCATGGTCTAGAATGCACAATTTAATTCTCTCAACAGAGCAGGATGCGATGTAGCATTGGATTAGCAGTAGGATGACATCAAAATACAAATGAAAGTCCCAAAAGATTTACTACTATTTTGTTTAATAGTCAGGCCAATGTATTTTTTTGTTTAATGCTTCTTGTTTATTTCAGCAGCTACTTCTCAGATTGTAATCTTTTCTCAATCGAAAAATGAATTCATAGCAATAATCCAGTTGAATACTTTGTTCTGCTGCTTCCGCTGACGTCAACAACCACATAACTGTCAACATCATCAATGACCGCATAACTTCCCCTTCCGCCCACATGACCGCTCTAGTGCACACACCCACTCCTGGCTCCAGCTCTACATTCAGCCCCAGCCCCAAGCCTTGCTGGGTATTCACTATCCCCCTAGACCTCCCCCTCAGAGGCTGAACGGTCAGTCCTCAGCAAAGGGCTCACCTTCATTCCCCCAAGCCCACATGTAAACAAATTCCATGCATGTCATGATGTCGAGTTCTTTTTCCGCTGCCTCTGCCTCCGTGCCTATTTCTTTGAATGGAAATCTAACTCACCCCATGATGACCCCTTTTCCTGCCTCCAGCAAACTCTATCATCCTGGACAACCCCTCCAGGCCTCCTACCCTCCCCTCAACCTCTCCATCTCAAACTGCTGCTGTGACATCAATTGCTTGGATCTCTCCACCCCTCTCACTTACTCCAGCCTCTCCCAATCGGAACGTGCAGCCCTCCGCTCCAACCCGAACCTCGCTATTAAACCCCCCGATAAAGGTGGTAGGATGTTGAATTGACCTTTACATCGTTGAGGCCAGACACCAACTCTCTGACACCTCCTCTTACCGTCCCCTCGATCATGACCCCACCTCTGATCACCAACAGTCATCACCTAGACCATTAACAACCTCATCACCGCAGGAGATCGCCCATCCACAGCCTCCAACCTGATAGAAATGGGTGGTGTGGGGTTGGAAAACTATCACCTACCCAAAATCCAAAAACCCGACCGCCCCAGCCGACCCATTGTCTCTGCCGACTCCCTGCCCTACCGAGCTTATCTCCTCCGTTCTCAACTCCGATCTTTCCCTTTTGGTCCAGTAACTCCTCATCTACATTGGGGACACAACCCGCATCCTCCACCTTTTACAAAAATTTCAATTCCCTGTCCCTCAACGTCTTATCTTCACCAAAGACATACAGTACTTGTACATCTGTATCCCCCATAAGGATGGCCTTGAAGCTCTCCACTTCTTCCTCTCCCGTAAGCCTAACCTGTCCTCTCCACTGACATTCTCATTTGCTTGGCAGAACTGGTCCTCACTCTCAACAATTTTTCCTTTGATTCCTTCCACTTCCTACAAACCAAAGCGGTGCCAATGAGCATCTGCATGGGCCCAGGCGATGCCTGCCTCTTTGTAGGATGCCCCTCTTCAGCAACTACACCAGCACCATCCCTCACCTCTTTCTCCGATATATTGATGACTGTATCAGTGCTGACTCGTGTTCCCAGGAGGAGCTTGAGCAGTTCATCAACTTCGCTGACACCTTTTGCCTTGCCCTCAAATTCACCTGGACCATTTCTGACACTTCCCTCCCCTTCCTGGACCGGTCCGTCTCCATCTCCAGAAACTGACTCACCACTGACATTCATTTCAAACCCACTGTCTCCCACAACTACCTCGACTGCACGTCCTCTCACCCACCCTCCTGTAAAAATGCTATCCCACACTTAATTCCTCTGCCTCCGCCTCATCTGCTCCCAGGTTTAGGCATTCTACTCTAGGGCTTTCGAAACATCCTGCTATTGTAGGGACAGTAGTTTCCCATCCTCTGTTACTGAGGATGCACTCAACCACATCACCCCCATTTCCCACACTTCTGCCCTCAAAATCCCTCCCCCCAACAATAAGAATAGAGTCCCCTTAGTCCTCACGTACCACCCCACCAACCCCAAAATCCAATGCATCATCCTCCGACATTTTTGTCACCTACAACCGGACCCCACCACCAAAAAGATATTTCCTTCCCCATCCCAATCCGCTTTCTGCAGGGACCGCTCACTTTGCGACTCCCTCATCAGCTCTATATTCCCCACCAACCCCTCCACCACACCCGGTACCCTCCCTGGAACTGCAAGCAGTGAAGCCCCTGCCCCTACACCTCCCCACTCGCCTCCATCCAAGATTCCAAACAATCCTTCCACATTTGGCAGAGATTCACTTGCACCTCATCCAACCTGATTTATGGCATCCGTTGCTCCTGATTGGGAGACCAAAAGCAGACTCGGGGACTGGTTCACAGAGCATCTGCACTTTGCATGCACCAACCAACCCGACTTTCTGGTTGCCATCCATTTTAATTCCCCCTTCCACTTGCCTGGCAACATGCTTTGGCCTCCTCCACTGTCAGCGGGAGGCCAAACGTAAACAGGAGGAACAATACCTGATATTTCGTCTTGGGAGCTTACAGCCTAAGGGCCTAACTATTGATTTCACCAGCCTCAATACCACCCCCAACCCCAGCCTAATCCCATGTCCCGCCTCCCTGACCTGACCTAACCTGTCCATCTTCCTACTCACCTATCTGCTCCACCCATCCCACTGACCAATCACTATAACCCTTTACCTGCATCCACTATCACCATCCCACCTACCTTTCTCAGCTCCCACACTCTATTTCTGGGCTCTCCTCCCCTTCCCCAGTCCTGACAAAAGGGTTTCAACCCGAAATGTTGACTTTTCTCTCCTCTGATGCTGTCTGACCTGTTTGTCCAGCTCCATGTTTACTGACTCTGGCTTTCAGCATCTGCAGTCCTTACTGTCTCCTAGTCCTTCCAATACTTTGCTCTGATCTGGTTTCTCTTGTACTCTAACTGTTGTTGTAACATTGACATGTTGCATATGATGAAAAACAGTCATCCTGACCCAGTTTCTCATTTCAGTACAGGATGCAAGAGAGACAATACAGTTACAACATGTAAATCAAATATCAGATTACAGTTTCTTCCTGTTGAGTTGCAATACACTGGATTATATTTACCAAAAACAGTAACCAACATCCTGTAGTCCTCAAGCAAAAACAAAATCAATTACTTTCTTAGTTGATTCTCGTTTGCAAGCAATGGGACAAATATATTAAATGACTCCAACACAATACAAATTAATGTGGTGTGTCAGTATCAGTGGATGCCAATGAGGCAAAAATATTTTATGGAAAATGCAAATATGACATAAAAGTAGGATAAAACAAACAAAACAATTTTCTGAAATTGTTTGGAATAAAAATATCACGTGTGAACAACTGTTTCAAATTTGCTCCACTGCAGAAGAAATAAAGCTAAATCCTATCTGAAACACATTACATTAGGAGAGTGCCATCAATTGTTCTCTTTGCAATACTAAGGAGGACTACTTAATGACATTAAGTGGCACAGCCAAATATGTAGGTACTGTACGGAGAAGGTCAGCGGACATTCAAGTTCAGATCTAAAACACTAGTAATGTCAGTTTTAATGTGATGGAGGGATGAAGATAAAAATGTTAGTTCTGAAGAGCCACACGTAATTAACTGTTTCTTTCTCGGCAGATGCTGCCAGACCTGAATTTCTCCAGCATCCTGTTTGCTGCATTTAAAAATATGTTAGTGTTCTACATTTGCAGACTGAAGTTTATAAATATTAATAGATGTCTGCTTATCACTTTTAAGAGTGACCAGGGAGGAGTGGAAAAGAAAAAAAGCAGCAATTTAAATAGTCTTCTGCAAACTAAGACTGAATTATTTGTAACAGGATTCATCTCATCAATTCTCCCTCATTCTAATGATGGGTACATCAAGAAATAAAGCATAGCGTTTGCTTTATATCAAATCACATCTCAGTACTCACTGTTAACCAACTGATTTTTAGTCCTTTGATCAAAACACTTCCTCAGGTCACCAGTGTTGCTGAGAATTATGGAAAAATTTAAGGGTGGCCTGGCCAACGCTGCCAAAATTCTTGCCATTCTAATGCTGTTACTCAAATCAAAGGGATGCACTTTAGTGAGAATTTAAAGTCAAAACATAAGTTATTGCACGGAAGGTCTTGTATTTTGAAAACAAGGCCTGTCAAAACAAATTTATAAATGTGTCATTACAAGAGATTTTTGGAGCAATAAGACATCCCTTTAACTGCAACAAGAATGAAATCTCATCTACCTTAAGGAAATTAGGAGTTTGTATATGAACTCTTACCATGCCCGATGGCAGTTGTCATTCTTTAAAATTTTCACAGGAACTCTAATCTCACCAAGGAAAATATCTTGCACTAGGTTTTCATTGTTCCACAGATCAACTCTGAAGAAAATAAAAATCAGTCAATCTCACAATATGAAAGACTTTCATCTTCTGGCTCACAGCTTTTAATCTGTAAAGGCTGTTAGATTATAGATCAGATTAAAGGTATGTAGCTAATAAAAAAGAAAATCATTAATGACATACCACAATTGAAACACAAAGCTAATTTTTCAAAGATTCACCATGAATTAAAGGGCTACGCAATCATAGGAAATCGGAAATTATAACCAAAAAGAAGATTTTACAAACACATCTGTAATTAACTTAAGTATAAATAAAACTTAATTGACAATTCAGTTTCTTTCAATTAACGGCAATTTTGCTACAATCTAGACTTCAGGGCCAATGAGGTAAATTGTATCTTGCAAAAGAATGGTGCCAATACACCAACATCTGGTGTGGAAAAACATTTAGGAAAATAGAATTTGGAACTCAGCAACATTTAAAACAGTTAAAATACTTATCATCATTATTTACACGATTAGTTATTTTAACAATTCAGCTTGATGCATTTATACAAACATATTAATTTGAAGTTTAAGCACATTAAAGTGAAATGTGCAATAGAAGAAAGGAGTGAGATTTACAATGCTAAGAGCACCAAAACGGAGGTGCTAGCCCCATCTTTCAGTTATACACCACTTTTGCCTTACATAACGGAAGTAATATGGTCCTGCCTGCTTCATTACCAGGTTTGGGTGGTTTTAAGTAAATCTGAAATTTTCCAGTTGAGAAAGAAGGTTGTAAAGAAAATCTGTGTTAGAAATCACAATGAGAATCTCTACTTCAGTCAGCACTTGGCCAAAAAAGAGAGATCACTAAGCTCTGCTGATATTTTTTCTATATCACATAACCATCAGAATTGAACAAATTTATTAGATCTATTTATAAGGCAGATATTTTCGTTCAGTCCAATAACCAAGTCAGATGCCCACTATGATTTAAGGTGGCATTAAATCCGTGGAAAAGCTACAAAATATGCACTACATATAAATATGCAGAACAATGTCAAGTTGAGACTCAACACAGCACATTTCCTTCAACAGAACTGACAAATAATGGGCATGACTGCCTTGACAGTTGTCAACAAATATGCCACCATGTTTGCTACATTGTATTAAATAAATTAACATTCCATTCAGTGTAACTCAGAATTGTGACTCTTCATTCAAGTTTTAAGCATTCAAGTGAACAACTGCCTACTTATTGGATATTTTGGTTTTCATGTTCAATCAAATAAATTTGTTACTGGATATAACAAAACAAAGTCATAAAATATTTAATTTCAGGAAGAAATGAAATTTAAAAATAAAATGGGTTTTTCAAAGTAATCAACTTTGGCAAGGGCTATGACATCGATGGTGTTGTGTCTATCATCTATCCTCAATCTGCAGATGGTCACACTATGAACAATCTTTCAACATTGAATTCCATTTTCTACTGCCCTCACCTCCTGTTTCACAGAAAGGTCAGTCTAGATTTCGATATTGTTGATCCATGCCATCTTGGATCTCTTTGTGCATGCTTTTGAGGTATTAGGCTTTTTTCTTTCCCCAAACACCACCCCATCCCTCACATCACATGCCCAAAGTGAGCGAACTTTCTTGATATCACTGCAGCAAACAAATTTCTCTTCACACAAGCTTCCTCAAGAACTCACTCATTTGTCTATTGGTTGTCAGAGTCATACAGCACAGAAACAGACCCTTTGGTCCAACCAGTCCATGCTGAACATAATACCAAACTATCCTAGTCCCATTTGCCTGCTCCGGGCCCATATCCCTCAATCTTTCCTATTCATGTACTTATCCAACTGTCTTTTAAACATTGTAATCGTGCCCACATCCAACACTTCCTCATGCCTTGACACATCTAAGAAGTGCCCAAACTCCTTCATTTCAGATACTCATATTCGAGAATAGTCACTCTATGTTATGGTCCAGCTTTCACAGTCATACATTGTCACTGACCACATAAGGATTTCCAGCATAAAAATCTCTGTTGCAATCAAGATAGTGCAACTACTCTATAGTCTTGTAAGTGACTTCATGACGCTATGACCTTATTAAGTCGAAGCTAAGTTTCTTGGTAGACTCTGTGCCTTGCATGATGAGTGATCCAAGATCAACAGTGTTTGGAGGCACACATTTTCCTTGTTATATCAATGAGCCATATGGAGGTATAATAGATTTTCTTCAGCTGTGCTGAGTTTCATCCTAGCAGCGTGGACATCTCCATGATTGATACAGATAAATCTGGATTTTCATTCAGAGAATACAAAACATAATTCACAAGACCAAATGGTAAACAATGAGTATAATCCAAAATAGTTTGTGTTGAGTTTCATTGTCATGCTTTGAAATGCAGTGGAGGTCAGTTATAATGCAATTCTGTATATCAGAAATTTACTTAAATGCTGGGCTTACAAAGCTTTAAAAAAAAAAGTGTCAAGCTTTATTTAAATCTTCATTATACTAGAGAAATAGGAGGTGGTAAGGAGTTTTACATGCAATGTCCGACAAAATATCATCTCACTTGTTTGGATCCCAATATCCCGGTTATAACAGACTTGCCACGGAAACAAATTACGTCAGTGAACAAATTAAGACTCTATTATTCATCTCCTACATATTGATTTTGATCATTTACATTAACATTCAAAAATATTAGAGGGTATATCACAAGATTCTGACATGCTGAAAAGATGCAGAACATAAAGTTCCCTCTAGCCCCCTTACTACCAACTTCCAAACGCCTCAGGCAAACTAATCTTAAATATTATTTGCAGCATACAGAATAGGGGACACCAATGTGATAGTTATTAAACTGAATCAACCCAGGGGTTGAGGGCTCAAAACATAACTAGGCAAAATTGCATTCAACAAGTTAGGTAAATCTAGTATCAGAAAGAGAGCATAAAAGCTGATGGATGCTCACTAAGTGTTCTTCAAGTAAAGGAAATGCCACCCCTATTGGTACTGGTATATACAAGACTCAGCATTAAAATAAATAAGTCTTTTTGCGCTCTGTAGGAATATTGAGCAAAAAAAAAATCTTCTAATACCATTTAATTTTCTGTGGTTCTGCATGAAGGAAGGGTTGACTAGAAGAGTGGATGTCTAATATTATCAGGATAGAAACTGTGAAACAATGCAGACTGTGGTTGTTATCAGGGAGGTTAGAGGAAGAATTATTGTATGTTACTTGTCATACTGCTCAGATACTCTCTGGATTAATTCCTGGTTAAATGCGACAGTTGGGCCTTACTTGTATTACCTTGAATATGCTGCACTTAACCAACTGCAAGCAGTCCCATGTTACGAATGGGTTCCATTCTGGAGTACGGTCTAAATCAATTTGCACACAAGTTGGAACATAATTCTGTATTAGTATAAAATAGCTGTTCCGAAGTATGAGAAAATGTTCACGTCAAATCTTTAAAATTATTATGGAATATTGTTCATAAATATGAGCACTCAAGTCAGACATTCATAAATCGGGGACTGCCTGTGTCCTCAAAGTTACATGCTAACCAGGTATTCAACTTGTTGTCGCTGTTTTCTATATGTTGCTGGCATAAAATATTTGCTGCATGATAGTAAACTCTGGAAATAACTCATTGTAGGAGGTACTGTCATAAAATGATTCATGAATTCCTGTGTAAAGAAGAACACCACACCAAACCATTCCAGGGCGACAGAAGGCCGGGAGAAAAAAAAGCCAAGATTTACAAAATTATGGTTATTTGGCGAGCTCTGCTTAAAATTAAAACTCAGCCAAATTATGTAATATGAATTCCAAGGATCAAATACCACTCACCAAAAAAAATTAAAAAGTCAAACTTCTTGCATGCAGTTAAAAACACAGCATCCAAAATTATTGAAAAATACACCACAGTAACACAACATGCAAGATATTTATCACTGAGTCAATCATCTTACCTCACTGACAGTGGACCCCAATCGACAGCAGAAAAAGGGCAGTAGAAAGAAGACGAATATTGATAACTTTCCCTAACAAACTAATTTCAAAATATATTTATCCTTTTTAATTGCCTGGATTCCTCCCAAAAATTAGACCACAACACAGTACTGCTGAAACATTAGTTGAATATTAATAGAATCTCTACAGTGTGGAAACACGCCACTCAGCCCATCAAGTCCACCAACCCTCCAAAGTGTATCCCAGCCAGGCCCACCTACTACCCAACACCCCCAAACCCAATCCTATCGCTGCATTTGCCATGGCTATTCCACCTAAACTGCTCATCCCTGGAGACTATGAGCAATTTAGCATTGCCAACCCACCAACTCACTGCAGTGGATGGAACCTTCTGTTGAAGAATTATTTTGAAGCATTTTACTTGCAGCAATAATTTTAACTATCGTCAAATGATCATTAGGGTCCTTCTATAGAGTCAAAGATCTTAGTGAAAAGCTATTCACTCGTGATTGTTCCAATATAATAAAGGATTGTGGATGCTGGAGATCTGAAACAAAAACAGAAATTGATGGTGAAACTCAGCTGGTCTGGCAGCATCTGAGAAAGCAGAGAAAACATTTCAAGTCCAGTGACTCTTCATCAGAAGAGTCACAAGTTTGAATGAAGTTGAGTTTCGCCGCAATTTCTGTTTCTGTTTCAGGTTTTCACCACTTCCTGGTCTAAAAGATTGTGTCAGATTTTGCTGCAACAATGCAAACAACTTCTGTCACTAAGAAAATCTGTCCTCGCCCCTTTTCGGTTCAAAAATCTTTTAACTGTTAATGCTGAAAGTAGGAAATGAAAATAGTACAGTAACAAAAACAGGGAATCTTGGATCTACTGAAAAGGATGTCAAATAGAATATGGCCTTAACCAATGAGACTTACAGACTGGAAACTAAATAGTGAGAAGAGGATGAATTGAAGGAGGGGAATTCAATTTCAGATCAGGCACAGAAAGACAATCAGAAGATGGACAGTAACATAGATCATAGAACAGTACAGCATAGTACAGGCCCTTTGGCCCACGATGTTGTGCTAAACTTTTACCCTAATCCTAAGGTCTATCTAACCTCCACCCCTACCTTATACTATCACCCTCATGCCTATCTAACAGCCGCTTAAATGCCCCTAATGAGGCCGACTCCACTACCCTCTCTGGCAATGCATTCCACGCCCCTACCACTCTGAATAAACAACCTACCTCTGACGTCTGCCCTGTATCTACCTGCTTTCACTTTAAAACTATGCCCGCTCGTAATAGCTACCTCCACCCTAGGAAAAAGTCTCTGGCTGTCTACTCTATCTATACCTCTGATCATTTTGTACACCTCTATCAAGTCACCTCTCATCATTCGTCGTTCTAAAGAGAAAAGCCCTAGTTCTCTCAACCTTTCCTCGTAAGATCTTCCCTCCATTCCAGGCAACATCCTGGTAAATCTCCTCTGCAACCTTTTCCAATGCCTCCACATCTTTCCTGTAATGAGGTGACCAGAACTGGACACAATACTCCAGATGTGGCCGAACCAGGCTTTGGTATAGCTGGCGCATAACTTCACGGCTCTTGAACTCAATCCCTCTATTAATGAAAGCTAACACACCATACGCCTTCTTAACAACTCTATCCACCTGGGTGGCAGCTTTCAGGGAACTGTGAACATGAACCCCAAGATCCCTCTGCTCTTCCACACTGCCAAGAATCTTTCCGTTAACCCTGTATTCTGCTTTCAAGTTTGTCCTTCCAAAATGAATCGCCTCACACTTTTCAGGGTTAAACTCCATCTGCCACTTCTCAGCCCAGCTCTGCATCCTATCAATGTCCCTTTGTAACCTAGAACAGCTCTCCGCACTGTCCACAACGCGACCCACCTTTGTATCGTCCGTGAACTTGCTAATTCACCCTTCCACTCCTTCATCCAAATCATTTACAAAAATCACAAATAGAAGAGGACCCAGGACAGATCCTTGTGGTACACCACTCGTAACTGAGCACCATGTTGAATATTTTCCGTCCACTACCACCCTTTGTCTTTTAAGGGTCAGCCAATTCTGAATCCAATCTGCCACATTTCCCCCAATCCCATGAGCCTACCATGGGGAACCTTATCAAATGACTTACTTAAATCCATGTATACCACATCCACTGCTCTACCTTCATCGACGTGTTTGGTCACCTCTTCAAAGAATTCAATAAGGTTTGTGAGGCATGATCTACCCCTCACAAATCCATGCTGACTATCACGAATCACACTGTGCCTTTCCAAGTGATCATAAATCCTATCTCTCAGACCCCTTTCCAATAATTTGCCCACCACTGATGTAAGACTAACTGGCCTGTAATTTCCGGGGTTATCCCTATTCCCTTTTTTGAACAAGGGAATGACGTTTGCCTCTCTCCAATCTTGCGGCACCATACCCGTGGACAGTGAGGACGAAAAGATCATCGCCAAAGGCCCTGCGATCTCTTCCCTCGCTTCCCATAGAATCCTTGGATAAATCCCATCAGGCCTGGGGGACTTATCTATCTTCAAGTTCCTCGCACGTCTTCCTTACTAACATCGACCTCCTCTAGCCTACCAGCCTGTTTTACACTGTCCTCCTCTACAACTAGGTCCCTCTCAGTTATGAATACTGAAGGAAAGTATTCATTAAGGACCTCTCCTATCTCTTTAGGCTCCGTGCACAAATTCCCTTTACAATCCTTGATCGGCCCTACCCTTTCTCTGGTCATTCTCTTATTCCCCACGTACATACAAAAAGCCTTGGAGTTTTCCTTGATCCTATCTGCCAAGGTTTTCTCATGCCCTCTTATAGCTCTCCTAAGCTCTTTTTTCAGCTCCTTCCTGGATAACTTGTATCCCTCGAGAGCCTTTCCCGTTCCTTGTTTCCTAAACCTTACATAAGCATTCTTTTTCCTCTTAACCAGTCGTTCGACCTCTTGAGAACCAAGGTTTCCTCACTCGACCACATCCTCCCTGCCTGCCAAGGACAAACATATCGAGCACACGCAGTATGCATTCCTTAAACAATCTCCACATTTCAATAGTGCTCTTCCCTGACAGCATCTGTTCCCATTTTATGTTACCCAGTTCTTGCCTAACAGAATTGTAATTGCCCTTCCCCCAATTATAAATCTTACCCTGCTGTATGTACCTATCCTTTTCCATGACTATTGTAAAAGTAACAGGGTTATGATCGCTACCGCCAAAATGCTCTCCTACCAACAGGTCTAAAACTTGGCCCGGTTCACTGCCAAGCACCAAATCCAAAGTGGCCTCTCCTCGTGTTGGTCTATCTACATATTGTGTCAGGAATCCTTCCTGAACGCACTGGACAAAATCCACTCCATCTAAACTATTAGAACTAAAATGTTTCCAATCAATATTTGGAAAGTTGAAGTCACCCATGACTACAACCCTGTGACTTCTGCACCTTTCCAGTATCTGCCTCCCAATCCGCTCCTCTACTTCTCTGCAACTATTAGGGGGTCTGTAAAAAACCCCCAACAAAGCGACTGCTCCTTTCTTGTTCTGGACCTCAACCCAAACTGACTCTGTAGACATATCATTCTCAAACTGCCTTTCAGTAGCTGCTGTACTAGCCCTGACTAGCAATGCCACTCCCCCCGCCTCTTTTACCACCCTCCCTATTTCTTTTAAAGCATCTAAATCCTGGAACTTCCAACAACCATTCCTCTCCCGGAGTTACCCAAGTTTCTGTAATGGCCACAACATCGTAGTTCCATGTACCAAGTAAGATAGGCCTGAGAGAAAAATGAGGCAAAGCAACAAAATAACTTCTTTGAAAAGGTTTGGCATATTTTAAATCTCCTAAAAAAAGAAGAAATGGGATTCTACACTTTCATTGTCAGAACGACTGACAGCTACTAACTTCCATCATATCCTTAACAGCAAAATACAGTTCCGTAAAGTTTTTCACAACGTAACTTGGGTGACAACAAATATTTGTATTTAACTCTGTAGTTGTTCCTTATTTGAAGCTGTTGTATATGCTACAGAATTAATGGTGGCAAACACAGGCATCATTGTTATTTTGACAGCAAATTATAATCTGAAATGGACCGGATCATTCCAAATTCCAATTCAAACCATTTGGATTACATTTTTCAGCACCTTTCTGGTAGCTTACATTTGTACATATTCAGTTCTTCATTTACCTGATTTCCAGTTTTTCAATATTTTCCTCTTCAACTTGAAAATGAGATTTCCTAGTGTAACTGCTATTCCTTGTTACCTGGAATGATTCAATGAACCACATTAGAAATTATTCAAAGTCTGTTATAGTGCTCTCAATTCAGATGTTACATACATTCATAGCTGTTAATTCCATCAATAAAGGAAGAAGAATGTATGCCGCCTCCTCTTCCACTTACTTCAAAATAGAACGTTTCATCAAACTGTGGGTTGCTGGTTTTCTTCTTTACTTTGGTCCTTTTTTGATCCAGCCTAACAAAACAAGTATAGAGACATTTTTACACTAAAGTCTTAATAAGGAATACGCCCTAAAATTAAACTCCAGGGTCGGTACTTCTAGATTTCATGAAGTATCCTGATGAGACCCAAGGTTGAAGCTCATGGACCCTGTAATGGAAGGCATGAAAGCACGGAACCAGGCTGCCAGGAAAATAGCAGAGAGGCACATTGATCGCTTCCTAATCCATTCCTACGTCCAAGGGCCAGATGGACTCAGTTTGGTTGCCCCTTCAAAAAGGTTCCCACATGCTGCCAGCCAATTGTGCGTTTAAAGGTTTCAAAAAAAAAAAAAAATGTGCGAATGGGTGCTGTTTGCAATTTCTTGTGTGGCTCAAAGATCAGTGTAGGAGAAACACTGGAACATTGGCAACAGTGCTGGGGAAGGAGATGTTCTGATGGGACAGGCTCCACTTGAATTGCAGTGGTTGAACTGCATAACTAGAGCTGTGGAAAAGGCTTCAAACTAAAAGGGTAGCGGAAGGGGCTATAAATGAGCCAGCAATGCCCACATCCTTTAACAAATAATAACAAAATGAAAACTTATTCAATATTTGAGCTGATCGCTATGGTTCTCTTAATTTGAAATACAGTGAGACTTTCAATTCACCACAACTGTGAAAAATTACATCAAAGTAAATGTTTTCTCTTTCCCACATCACACACCAGATGAAAATAAAAATTCAATACAGGAAGAAAAATAATCCAGATCTTATCGCGTCACAGGGAACCACACCTGCATCAAAAACTTCTTTTGGGCAGCAAATGGGCAACTTTTCCTTTGAAGCTCTTTTCCCAGTTCAGAGTAATGCAATTGCATTTACCTATGTGCAGACACAACATAATTTCTCATTGCAACTTTAGAATATAATTTTAGAAACAACACTGTACCTAGAAGGGCCGACCAGAGAAACAGAGGCATAGGGATCACCACTTTGTCCACTTACAAGAGGAAGTCCTTGGCATTCAATTACCCTGAGTGGAAAAAAAGAGCAAAAAGTTTATGACATATTAACTTAGTCTTATTGTCAGATCTTTTCAGAACTAAACGTTCTTCAGGCATTTTTCCAAAAGTATAAGATAGTTAACAATTGATAGTATTACAGGAGCTTGCCATCTGCACACTGCAAAAGAAACTGTAGAGGAGATGATTCTCTCTCTACCTATTTCTTGTCTCTTTTGGTCCATGCTCAAACATAAGTGCTGGAACATGCTTGATATCATATAACCTAACTTCTTCTGGCTCAGTCTGAACAGCCGATTGCACCCTGTCTCCACGAAACCCAAACTCTGCCGATTGTCTTCCAACAGGCGAGTATTTTCGGTGGAGCTAAAAATTAGACCGAAAAGTTTTGCTTTTGTTTGATTACAAAGTAGTGCAGTACTAGTGGAGATAAATATCTGATCAGCAAGGTTGCAAGAAAAGCAGCCATGACAGTGATGTGCCCAAGGACTTGGAAAGGAAAGGGCAGTTTGAGAAAGGGTAGAAATATACAAGGATTCCAGGCGAGGCTTTTGAGATGGTGCACGATAATAGCAATCTTCAAAATTACAACAATATGCATTCAATGCAGTACATAAAGAAAAATGTTAGAATTTAATTCTATTTATTAAAGTTAGTGTGCATCCTCAACATTTGATTAACAGATGGATAAACAATGCTCATAAGTGCATCTACACATCTTAACACAAATAGTTGGGCATCTTTTCGTAGGAAAAGGAAGACTACAGAACTGATTCTGACAATCTTTGATAGGGTAAAAGCAGATCTTGTCTCCGGACATAAATGTAAGATGGTGACCTATAAATCGCAAAAACACATCGGGATAAACCTCCTTACCCAGAGAATAGTTTAGAACTTGGACTGCTCTATCACAAGGAGTACCTGAGATCAACTGCACAGACAGACTCAAGGAGAAGCTAGATAAGTACAAGGAGAGAAAGGAATTGAAAGCGTCACTGGTAGGGTTAAAGGAAGAGGGCGAAAGGAGACTCATGTGAAGAATAAACACTGTCATGAACCTGTTGGGCAATTGGTCTGTTACTGTGCTGTAACACTCTGGAACCTATAACTTTTCAAGTTCTACTGATAGAAGCAATCAAAAAATTCAGTCCAGTCTCGTTTTATCAGGAATTCTTTTTTGTTTAAAA
>NC_063344.1:3258382-3296070 GCF_021869965.1 Rhincodon typus
GGTCCAGGCCCGAAACATCAGCCTTCCTGCTCCTCTGATGCTGCTTGGCCTGCTGTGTTCATCCAGCTCTACACCTTGTTACCTCATTTGATGAGTCAGTTGTGTTAGTGAGAGTTCAGTTGCTAATGAAGCAACTTGAAATAGAAAAGGAAATGAAACTTAAAAATAACTTGAGCCTGAGAAAAAAGAAAGGGAAAGAGCACTTCAGAGGGAGAGGTGATGAAGAGAAACCACACTTAGGGCATTAGAGAAAGAAAGTGAATGAACATTTCAGGCAAAAGAAAACGGGAGAGAAAGGGAATATGAGCTTAAAATGTTTCAATTAAAAGAAGAGCTGTCTGACTGTGGGAACATTCTGACAAAGAGACACCACAGTCTGATGCAAGACCCAGAGCACAGCTGTTAAAATCAGTTCAGGATCTCCCACAATTTGATGGAAGAGATACTTTGATCTAAACTTTGATCTGATAGCCATTATGAAGATGTGGCTGTAGGATGACAAGGTTTGAATTCTGAATATTGAAGGGTATATGACATTGAAGAAAAATATAAAGCTAGATAAAGGTGGTGGCATAACACAATTACTGAAGGGTGGCATTGATGCAGTAGTTAGCGATGACCTTGATTCAGGGGATCCAGATGCAGAATTGGTTCAGGTGGAATAAAGTGATGGAAGGTGTCAGTAACAGTGCTATCAAGCAGCCCCTGCTCAGTAATAACCTGCTCAGTGATGCCCAGTTTGGGTTCTGCCAGGGCCACTCAGCTCCTCACCTCATTACAGCCTTGGTTTAAACATGGACAAAAGAGCTGAATTCCAGAGGTGAGGTCAGCATGACAGTCCTTGATATCAAGGCTGCGTTCGACTGAGCAGGGCATCAAGGAGCCGTAGCAAAAGTGGACTCAATGCGTATTGGGGACAAACTCTCTGGTGTTTGGAGTCATACCTGACACATAGGAAGATGGTTGAGGTTGTTGGAGGTCAGTCATCTCAGCTCCAGGATATCTCTGCAGGAGTTCCTCAGGGTAGTGTCCTTGGCCCAACCATCTTCAGCTGCTTCATCAATGACTTTCCCAATGACTTAGTCCTCAGAAGATGAATGTTCATGTCTAAATGCATGAAGATCTGGACAATATCCAGCCTTAGGCTGACAAGTAACATTTACACGCACCAGTGCCAGACATTGACCATCTGCAAGCAGTGAGAATTGAACCACCACCCTATGACATTCAGTGGTATTACCATCACATGATACCACACAATCAACATCCTGGGGGGTTACTATTAACCAGAAGCTCAGCTGGACTAGTCTTATAAATACAAGAGCAGGTCAGAGGCTTGGAATACTGCAGTGAGTAACTCACTTCCTGACTCCCCGACGTCTGCCCACCATCCACAAGGCACTAGTCGGCACGGTGGCTCAGTGGTTAGCACTGCTGCCATACAGCATCAGGGACCTGGTTTGATTCCACCTTCAGGTGACTATCTGGGTGGAGTTTGCACATTCTCCCCGTGTCGGCGTGGGTTTCCTCCGGGTGCTCCAGTTTCCTCCCACAGTCCAAAGATGTGCAAGTTAGGTGGATTGGCCTTGCTAAATTTTCCATGTAGTTCAGGAATGTGTAGATTAGGTGGGTTATAGGGGGATGGGTCTGGGTAGGATGCTGCTAGGGTCGGTGTGGCTTGTTGGGCCAAAGGGCCTGTTTCCACACTGTAGGGATTCTATGATCCTATGAAGTCGGGAGTGTGATGGAATACTCCCACTGGCCTGGATGAGTGCAGCCCCAACAACACTCAAGAAGCTTGACACTAACAGCCCGCTTGATTGGCACCACATCCACAAGCATCCACTCCCTCCATCACCGATGCTCAGTAGCAGCAGTATGTACTATCTACAAGATGCATTGCAGAAATTCACCAAAGACCCTCAGGCAGCGCCTTCCAAACCCATGACCACTTCCATCTGGAAGGTCAAGGGCAGCAGATACATGGGAACACCACCCCCTGCAAGTTCCCCTCCAAGCCACTGACTATCCTGACTTGGAAATATATCACCGTTCCTTCACTGTCGCTGGGTCAAAATCCCTCTCTAATGGCATTGTGGGTCAACCATGAGTGAGATGTCCCTGACAAATGTAAAAAAGGTCACAGACACCAGGTTGATTGAATTGGCATTGCTGCCAGAACTAAGACAGAGATATTTGGAGGGCAAGTAGCCAGGGTAAAAAAGGACAGTGGGGAATGTATGAAGATCTCCTCCTTGGGTCAGAAAGGAAGCTGCTGAGGATGGAGGTGAAAATGGAAGGCCCAGCGATTTCATTGGAATAAGAGCTATCTTCATTCAGAATGCTGTAGGTTGAGATGGAAGACTGTGAGACTCACTGAAGTTTGTACGAGTGAGTCTGAAAAGGGAATTCAAAAGAATTTAGATTTTAATTTTTATTGTCACGTGTACTCAAGTACAGGAGTACAGTGAAAAGTGTACAATTTGCCTCACATGGCGCCATCTTAGGTACCAAGGTACCTTGGTACAAAAAAGCTTAGGTACTAAGTAATACAAGAAATGAGAGTTTAAAAAGTTAAGCATTACTTCATAGAATAGTAGAAAAATAAAGAGATAGGTAATAGTTTACATTAAAGTCTTTTGTAGTTTACACTAGGAAAATAAAGGAATAAGTTAAAAGTTCGACAGTCTTTGATGAATCCTCCACTTATCTCGCTCTGCTTTCTGGAAAATACCATCATGGATGAAATTGTAACTTCTAACTAGAATGAAGAGATTGGAGGTAAATGCCACTGTGTGTGCAGAAGTCATAGAGTCATAGAGATCTACGGCACAGAGAAAGAGGCCCTTTGGCCCATTACATCCACACACGTACAAAAACAGACACCAGTAGAAGTGAATAATGAGAAATATAAAGGGCTTTTGTCAAAGGGAAGAGAACCCTTTTTTTTCTGATGCAGCTAAACCCATAACTATTTTCAGGAAGATAGGAACTTTTACTGGAGAAGGATCTAGTGTCCCTCCCAAGTGTGGGATGAGCGCCAAAGTGTTAATGAGCATCATAAGTGGAGAAAATGCTGCACATGCATTGAACAAAGTGCAGTGAGAGGGTGGCGTGTTGTCTAGTACAGTGCTAGGAGGTCGTAAGAACCGACCAGTGGACAGAATTGATATACTCTTAGGGAATGATTTGGCTAGGGTAAAAGTAATCGGTTCACTGATATTCACAGAAAATCTGAGTGAGGTCAAGAAGATGGAACAGTTACGGGAATATGTTCCAGATATTTTTCCATCATTGTGTGGTGACCAGAGCAGAGTCTTAAAGTCCATCCATCGCCAGAGGTCACTATGATACAGTGAGCAGATGTGAGAGTGCCCCATGCATCTAGGGATGGAAATCATTCAAATGAAGTGTTTGGCATGTCTTCATGAATTAATGCTCAGGAAACAGATCCAGAGTGAAGTCAGTTAGAGCTCACACTGAAGCTGAGAACAAAGAAGCTCCAGAGTGCTATTGTATTCAAGATGGAGTTCCAATAAGAAAGTAGAGACATCTTCATGGACCTGTAATCAGGAATGGGGAGTTTTTTTTTTATCAGATTGTTGTGCTGCTCTGATACCATAAGGAAGCATTGTGACTCGTCCAAGTGAAACTCCTATGGCAGGAGAAGTAGGAATACAGAAAACTCAAGCAGATATTTTCCCTGGTCAGGTCTTCATAACGATATGTAGCAGCTGTAAAAAACATGTCACACATGTCAACTGGTGGGAAAACCTCAACATGTAATCAAACTGGCACCTTTCATATCTGCATCAGTTCTGGAGAAGGGTCACTGGACCCAAAATATTAATTCTGCTTTCTCTTTCCACAGATGCTGCCAGACCTGCTGAGTTTCTCCAGCAATTTCTGTTTTTGTCTCAGGTTTTCAAGATCCGCAGTTCTTTGTTTTATTTTATCCCTTTAATATCCAGATCAGGTTGTGAAGAACCAGTCAGCTGGTTGTTAGTGGACTGTGTCGGATTATTACCCAGAACAAAAACAGGATATCAGACATCCTAATCGTTATGGATCTTACAATTACAGCCTTGCCCAAGAAGATATAAAATCCAGGAATAATCTCTGGAATGAAATTTTAGTTGATGCAGTGCAGGTGTGCACAGTCTCTGATGGGGATAAAGAGATCATTTACTTTGTTTAAAGCAAGGGATTTCCCGGAATTTGGAATGAGTAAACCTGGCATTAAAAAGATAGACAACAATAGTCTGTTCAGTTTGAAGAATATAAAATGCCTCTGCTATGTCCATCAGAATGCCCTGACCTCCCAACTGTTTGCCATTTCAGTAAACCACCTTGCTGTCATGCTAACATTTCTGTTCTGGGCCTGCTGCAATATTCCACAACGCAAGGTCAAGGGGACAACAGCTTCTTTTCCACTTTGGCACTTCAGTCTCCAGGGCTTGGCATTCAATTCAATAACTTCTGAAACTGACTGCAAGATGTGTCTGTTCTCCATTTGTCTTACGTCGTCCCAAATTCAAAACCCCCCAAGTGTGGTGTTTGTGTCCCCTAATTGTGAATCCCCATAAGGAGAAACATCTTATCAGCATTGACCCTCTCAATCCATGTCAGAATCTTAGAGGGTTCATTAGATTCCCTCTGTTCCTCTAAACTGGGAATTATCCCAGTGAAGCTTCTCTGATTCCAATGAGGGAAAACCCTCCTTCAGAAAGGAGATCAAATATACAAACTATGACCCAGGTGCAGTCTTATCAATGCCCTGGACACAATTCCACCCCCTCCTTGCAATAAAGGCTAGTCTTTTTATCGAAAAGCAGAATTCGAAAAGATGAATGCAGTGTAGTGTTTATTGGAGTATTGTAACTGGAGAACAGTGTACTTAGATTATTCATTCCGGATGTAATGAGCTAAATATAAACAGAGGATTTGTGGTGTCCTGTTCATTATCGAGTTTGTACTTCACACAGCCAGCCAAGTTCCTGGAGAGACACTCTGTAAAGAACGTTGTGCTGTTACGTTTCTGAGACTAGCTTGCGATAAATTCTCTCAGCCTCTCCTTCAGCCTGTAAGACAAACATTGATCCCTTAGAGCTGAAACTGGATTCACTTCAGATTTGGTGGAAATGGAAGTATCCTTAAATATTCTCTTCAGCACCTGGCTTCAGTAATTGCTTGTGGCCTTAAGTCCCAGGAAGTATTGCCACATTTTGCACAAGACTCAAAGGGAAACCTTAGTTCTGTGAACATTCTCGGGGATGTACTGCAGTGTTGGATGGAGCTCTCAGGCTTGGAAGGGTTTAGAACAGCAGGCGGGGAAATCTCATTGGACAGGGACACAGTTTCTGTTTCCTGATGCTGGGTTAAACTTTGAGCATTAGGTTTTCTGAATTTTTCAAGCAGTTTGGCTTTCTGGACCTTGATGGGCTTTAGGTGGAGCAGATCCACACTCAATCAAAAACCAAACTGCAGAAACTGAATGGGTGAGCTGTCTTGACTGCTTTGCTTTGGAGGTAAACAGGGGCTGACAGGTAGGACCCAGGTACTGGCTGGATTTGAGTTGATCAGCCTTGTACCTGCCATTATTAACAGCTTGGGATAAGGCAGTTCAGTCACATTGCTGCATTTTGGAGGTTGTGAAAACAGCATATCCCATTTGGCTAAGATAGAGCTGGGATGTGAACTTTGCTGCAGCACATTTTCCATCTGGTTATTCCTCAACATTCACGTCCTAAAGACCCTTCGAGTCTTCAGTAGAAACTATTCCAAGCTTTCTAGCATCTCTGTCCCTTAAACATCCCTCCACCAGCTCTCCACTGGAGAGTGACCTGGTAGAGGGCTGCCAGAGACTTCTCAATAGGGACTTGCTCTGGACTGGAGGAGACACCCCAGCTTTGGGAATTGGCCCTGACTTTGGAATATGGCTCAGGATTGGGTGAAATAGCAAGCCAATGTCCCACCCTACCAGAACGTTGAGACAAACATGAGAATTCTCCCCAGAATGTTGATTGAGATTGAGAGCGAGTTTGTAGGGACCTTGCTTGTCAGAGGTTGACAGTGCAAACTGGAAGTTCCGATGGGAGGTTGTGAGAGGCAAATCTGGATTTAGGTTAGCTAGGTATCATTCCCAGAAGGAATTTCAGCAGCAGGGAATGAGAAGCAGTTCAGGCCCCTACAGTGGGAGGCCCAATGATTGATGTGACAAGTGGATATCCGGGATAGACAAAACAGAGACTGTAAGCTTGGCAAGAAGAAATCTGAATCTTGATTGACAGCAGAAGTGTCACCCATTCCTCTATTCTAGCTGGGTTAGAAGCATCTGAAGTTCCCCTCCAAGTCCAGACTTGGAAATATATCACCGTTCTTTCAGTGTCACTGGGTGAAAATCCTGGAATTCCCTCCCTATTTACCTACAGCATATAGTCTGAAGCAGTTCAAGAAGGCAGCTCATTACCACCTTCTCAAGGGCAACTAGGGACAGGCAATAAATGCTGGGCCCAGCCAGCAACACCCACATCCAGTGAATGAATAAAAAAAAGCCCCAGCGCTCACTAGCTAATAGGCACAACAGGAGGTAACTTCATAGCAATATTCAAGATGGTGGCTCATCATGACCTTCTTGTTTATGGATTGGCTGTGAGGTTGGGGGGTTGGAGTCTGGAGGATACATATCTAAAGGAGAAGCTGGGATGATGTGGTCGATTGGTTGAGGGGTGGTTGGTGAAGAAATTTAGAGGATGTTAGAGAGGAACAGAGAGAAGAACAGGGTTGGGAGAGTCTGACAGTGGAGGACTTTCATTTGGGTGTCAGCCAACATTGTCATATGAATTACAAAGAACAAAGAAAATTACAATACAGGAACAGGCCCTTCGGTCTCCAAGCCTGCACCGACATGCTGCCCATCACAACTAAAACTCCCAACCCTTCTGGGAACTGTATCCCTTTATTCCCATCCTATTCATATAGTTGTCAGGACTCCCTTTAAAAGTCACTATAGCATCTGCTTCCACTACCTCCCCCGGCAGCGAGTTCCAGGCACCCACCACCCTCTGTGTGAAAAACTTGCCTCGTACATCACCTCTAAACCTTGCTCCTCGCACCTTAAACCCATGGCCCCTGATAACTAACTCTTCCACCCTGGGAAAAAGCTTCTGACTGTCCACTCTGTCCATGCCCTTCATGATCTTGTAGACCTCTATCAGGTCGCCCCTCAACCTCCGTCATTCCAGTGAGAACAACTCAAGTTTCTCCAACCTCTCCTCATAGCTAATGCCCTCCATACCAGGCAACATCCTGGTAAATCTTTTCTGTACCCTCTCCAAAGCTACCACATCCTTCTGGTAGTGTGGCGACCGGAATACAATATTCCAAATGCAGCTGAACTAAGGTAGTATATAGCTGCAACATTACCTGCCAATTTTTAAACTCAGTGCCCTGGCCAATGAAACCAAGCATGCCATGTGCCTTGTTGACTACCTTTTCCACCTGTGTTGCCACTTCCAGTGACCTGTGTACCTGTACACCCAGATGCCTCTGCTTATCAGGGTTCTGCCATTTACTGTATATTTTCCATCTGGATTAGACCTTCCAAAATGCATTACCTCACATTTTTCCGGATTAAACTCCATCTGCCATCTCCCTGTCCAAGTCACCAACTGATCTATATCCTGCTGTATCTTTTGACGGTCCTCATCGCTATCCGCAATTCCACCAATCTTTGTGTCATCAGCAAACTTACTAATCAGACCAATTACATTCTCCTCCAAATCATTAATATATATTACAAGCAGCAAAGGTCCCAACATTGATCCCTGAGGAACGCCATTAGTCACAGCCCTCCATTCAGAAACACACCCTTCCACTGCTACCCTCTGTCATCTATGATCGAGCCCGTTTTTTCATCTTTCTTGCAAGCTCACCTCTGACCCCGTGCGACTTTACTTCCTGTATCAGCCTGCCATGAGGGACCTTGCAAAGGCCTTATTAAAGTCCACGTAGACAATATCCACTGCCCTACCCTCATCGATCATCTTCGTCACTTCCTCAAAAAACTCTACCAAGTTACTGGGACACAACCTCCCCTTCACAAAACCATGTTGCCTCTTGCTAATATGCCCATTAATTTCCAGGTGGGAGTAAATCCAGTCTCGAAGAATCCTCTCCAATAATTTCCCTACCACTGACGTGGGGCTCACCGGCCTGTAATTAGCTGGATTATCCTTGCCACCCTTCTTAAACAAAGGAACAACATTGGCTATTCTCCAATCCTCTGGGACCTCTCCATAGCCAGTGAGGATACAAAGATTTCCTTCAAGGCCCCAGCAATTTGCTCCCTTGCCTCTCTCAACATTCTGGGGTATATCCCATCAGGCACTGGGGACTTGTCTACCTTAATGTTTTTCAAGACCCCCAGTACCTCCTCCGTTTTGATCTCAACATGACCCAAACTATCTACACACCCTTCCCCAGACTCATCATCCACCAAGTCCTTCTCTATGGTGAATACTGACACAAAGTATTCATTTAATACCTCGCCCATTTCCTCTGGCTCCACACATAATTTCCCTGTCCATGAGTGGGCCAACCCTCTGCCTGGCTACCCTCTTGCTCTTTATGTATATAAAAAGCCTTCGGATTTTCCTTAATCCTGTTGGCCAATGACTTTTCATGACTCCTTGCATAAGTTTCTTTTGACTTTCCTTGTATTCCACCCTTGCTTCATGTGTTCCTAGCCTTGTTAGATGCTTCCTTTTTCTTTTTGATTAGGCTCACAATATCTCTCGTTATCCAAGGTTCCCTAAACTTTGCCATACTTATCCTTCATCCTTAAAGTAATGTGCCGGTCCTGAGTTCCCAGCAACTTACACTTGAAAGTCTCCCACATACCATATGTTGATTTGTCCTCAAACATCTGCCTCCAATCTACATTCTTCAGTTCCTGCCATAATATTGTTGTAATTAGCTTCCCCCAATAGCACCTTCACCTGACAGCTACATCGATCTTTATCCATCAGTACCTTAAAGCTTACTGAATTGTGATCACTGTTCCTGAGCTCTCCCCGACTGAGACGTCAACCACCTGGCCAGGCTCATTCCCCAATACTAGGTCTAGTACGACCTCTTTCCTATTTGGACTATCTACATCCTGTTTCAAGAATCCCTCCTGGATGCTCCTTACAAACGCTGCCCCATCCGAGCCCCAAGCACTAAGTGAGTTCCAGTCAATATATGGGAAGTTAAAATCACCCACAACAACATCCCTGTTACTTTTACATCTTGCCAAAATCTGCCTGCATATCTGTTCTATCTCCTGCTGGCTGTTGGGAAGCCTATAGTAACCCCCAAACATTGTGATTGCACCCTTCCTGTTCCTGAGCTCTACCCATATTGCCTCACTGTATGAGCTATCCAGTGTGTCCTCCTGCAGTACAGCTGTTATATTCTCCTTAACGAGTAGTGCAATTCCCCCACTCCTTTTATATCCCCCTCTGACCCGCCTGAAACATCTGTATCCTGGAGCATTAAGCTGCCAATCCTGTCGGTCCCTTAACCAAGTCTCTGTAATGGCAACAACATCATAGTTCCAAGTACTAATCCAAGCTGTAAGTTCATCTGCCTTACCTGTTACACTTCTTGCATTGAAACAGATGCACTTCAGTCCACCAGATCGACTTTGATCAGCAACCACACCCTGCCTGCTCTTCCTCTGATTCTTACCGGCCCTATTCTTTCGTTCCCTTTCAGTCCATTCACCTTTGCATTGGTTCCCACCCCCCACCCTGCCAAGCTAGTTTAAATCCTCCCGAGTGACGCCAGCAAACCTCCCAGCCAGAATATTTGTGCCCCTCCAGTGTCACTTGACAACCGCCCTTCCGCAAACCACCTTTTGGAAGCAGTGACTGCACTGATGCAGATCTTCCCCACGTAACTTTGTATACCTCAGTGAGCCGCCTCCCCCGCCAACAACCTTCTCTCTCTAAGAGAAACACCCCCAGCTGTCAAGGTTTTTTAAGCTAAATCGCTTCAATCCAGGCAACATCTTTATGAATTTCCTCTGCACCTTGTCTAGTGCATTTGGTTAGTGTATTGTTTGGTTGTAACGGGGTATTTTTAATTTACTGAGTATAGGGTGAGATAGTAATAGCATAAAGGGCAGAGAGGAGCAAGAATTCCAAGAGTATATTCAGGAGAATATTCTACAGTTGTATGTTACCATTCCAATGAAAATGCTGTTGTTGGACCTCATTGAATGATGTTGGCTAAGTTGGTCAAGTGTCAGTCGGAGAATATCTGGGGTCAGTAATCATATAAATAATAGATGGGTTTGGAGAGAAAGAATGAAGCTGATTAGGGGCCAAAAGGTTTACACATGGAGGCAGGGGTCATGGCTGAAGTACTAAATTAATAAATGTTTATCAAAGTAAAGAAATGCTGCCCAGGTCATGTTGAAAAACAAGAGTGTTCAGATACTTGAACGGTTTAAATTTGGTGAGGTGTAAATGGGTAGATTAACGACTTGAGAAGATCCCAGGGCTTAATGAGAAGAATCCAAGGTTACTGAAATAATAAGTGTGGGAATTGCAGAGGTATTTGCCATAATTTTCCAATCATCTTCAGCTCAGGTGGTACCAGAGGATACTAAAATTGAAAATGTCACAACTTTGTTCAACAAAGGGTGGTTAAGTACAGGTTAAATAAGGAATACCAGTATGGATTTCTGGGGGTAAATTTTTTTGATTAACTTGCTTGAGTTTTTGCATTGGTATTAGAGGGTTGATGGATGACTGGATGCTGAGTAGATACTTTTTTTAATCGACTGTGACAAGTTTGGGCAGATGGGACTTCAACCCAGACCTTCTGGCTTGGAGGTAGAGACCACTATCACTGTTCCACAAAAGTTCTGCTGGGATGCATAGTATGTTTAAGCAACCATTTTGTAATTGATGCAAATGGTAAAGGCCAGACTTAGTGCCATTTTTTCCAATTAAATAGTGGCTATCTGGGATAAGCAGGGATGGTATAAGTTGTGAACAAAAACATAGTTGTTGGAAAAACTCAGCAGGTCTGGCAGCATCTGTGAAGGAAAAAACTTTCTTCCGTTCTGAGGAAGGGTCACCCGACTGGAAACGTTAACTCTGTCTTTTCCTTCACAGATGCTGCCAGACCTGCTGAGCTTTTCCAGCAACTATGTTTTTGTTGCTGATTTACAGCATCCGTAGTTCTTTCGGTTTTTATATGGTGTAAGTTGTGATAGTGATTCAGAAACCAAAAACATTCCTCTTCAATCATCAGACTATTTAATATTTACCTGAGAGTTGAGCAGACAGAGATCTTATTTTCATATTTCATTTGAATGAATACACTCTTGAACAATGTGGGACTCTTTCAGTGCTGCTGGGGAGTATTGGTCTGCTTAACATTTCGGAATAGAACTCGATCCCAGACTGACCTTGATCCATGAAACTAACTGAATCGAGCTGTCATTGCAACTTTAAAGTGAATAGAAAGATCTACACTTAAATCTAGTTGAATTTTCATTTGATAACTCCTATCAATTAAGTTATGACCATTCTTTGCAACTGATGTCTTTCTTTCAGGTAAAGTATCAATCCGAAAGGAAGATCTGTGCAAGTACAACTGTCAGGATAACTGGTTTGCACTGCAGCTTGTTGACGCTAACTCTGAAGTTCAGGTATATTAACTAAGCTTTCCTAAATATCGCTAATCATCAACCAAGTGTTTTTGAAACTAGCTAAGGTAGGGGTTTAGAGTGGGGTAAAATGGAGAGGCATTCTTTTGTTGATTTGATAGTAAAACTCCATAACTTGTTTTCTCGTACGTTGTCTAAATGCCAGTTCTTTGGGTACAACCTAAATTATGATTGTCAGCAGGCTATTTCATCCTGAATGATGTTGCAGCTGAATGTGATTTTTCCCAATCCAACAGCTACAATTCTGGAATAGAAATAAAAAGTTCTGGAAATCAGGTCGGGCTGCAGTTGTGGAAAGAGAAATAGAGTTGACTCTTCAGGTCAATAATCTTTCATCAGTACTCAATATTATGTGTTTGCCAGTGGGATTCACTTAAACCATAACACAATAACATAAAGGAGCAGAATGAGGCCATTCAGCCCATCACATCTCTTCTGCCATTTGATCAGAGCTGATGTGTTTCTCAACCCCATTCTTCTGCCTTCTCCCTGTAACCCTTGATCCCTCTTACTAAATGGGAAACTATCTATCTCTGACTTAAACACGCTCAATGATTTGGCCTCCACAACCTTCTGTGGCAATGAGTTCTGCAGATTCACCACCCTCTGTCTGAAGAAATTCCTCCTCATCTCAGTTCTAAAGGGTCATTCCTTCGCTCTGAGGCTGTGCCTTTGGGTCCTAGTCTCTTCTACTGATGGAAACGTCTTCTCCATGTTCACTCTATCCAGGCTTGTCAATATTCTGTAAGTTTCAATGAGATTCCCCTCGTCCTTCTAAACACCACCGAGTACAGAACCAGAGTCCTCGAACACTCCTCATATGACAAGTGCTTCATTCCTGGGGATCATTCTTGTGAGCTTCCTGTGAACCCTCTCCAATGCCAGACATCCATCCATAGATATGGGGCCCAAAACTGCTCATAATATTCCAAATGTGGTCTGACCAGAGCATTGTATAGCCTCAGCTTATACAGCACATCCCTGCTCATGTTCTAGCCCCCCTTGAAGAGAATGCTAACATTGCATTTGTCCTCCTGACTGCCAACTGAAATTGCATGTTAAGAGAATCCTGATTTCCTAAGACTGTTCCCATTTAGAAAATAGTCTATGCCTCTTCTTCCTACCGAAATGCATAACCTCACATTTTCCCACATTATAATCCATCTGCCGCTTCTCTGCCCATTCTCTTAGCCTGTCCAAGTCCTCCTTCCTCAACACTGCTTATCCCTCTACCTATTTTTGTGTTACCTGCAAACTTGGCAACAATGCCCTTAGTTCCTTTGTCCAGACCATTAATGTGTAATGTAAATAGTTGTAGTCTCAACACTGACCCTTGCGGTACCAGTCACTGGTTGCCATCCTGAAAAATACTTCTTTATCCCCACTCCCTGCCTTCAGCCAATCCCCTCTATCCATCCTGATACTTTGCCCCTAACACCATGGTCTCTTATTTAGCAGCCTCATGTGCAGAACTTTTTCAGAGGGCTGCTGGAAATCCAAATAGATAAGGTCCGTTGAATCTCCTTTGAATAACTTGCTTGTGACCTTTTCAAAGAATTCTACTAGATTTGTCAGGCATGACCTCCTGTTGACAAAGGTATGCTGACTCCATCCCATTTTACCATGCACTTTACTCTGTATTCTCATCCTTGATGATGGCCTCTAAAATCTTACCAATAACCAATCAGCCCATAGTTTCTCACCTTCTGCCCTCGCCCCCTTGAACAGGCATGTTACATTAGGTATTTTTCCAGTCCGTGCACCACTCCGTCCCACCCCATTCTGGCAATTCCTGCAAAATCTGCTATCTCCTTCAGAGCTCTGGAGTGTAGTCCATCTGTTCTGGATGATTTATCTGCCCTCAGACCTTTGAGCTTCCCCAGCTCCATCTCCTTAGTGATGGCCATGGCACTCCTCTCTGCTCCCTGACTCTTTTGAAGTGGTACATCCTATTCACTCCACCATCCCTACCTGTCAACCTGGACACCAAAGGCAATTTATAGCTCGTTATTTTGTAGAATTGTGCTATGAATTCAATTTTTTGGAAGGCTTCTGACATGTTAGCTACTATTTCAGTTATGGTGCACTTAGACTGATAATAGATACGCAACCTAATTTTGCAAAAATAAATTTATGTTGTTGTAAGGAATGTTGTTTTGCCTGTTTTGTTGATCTGAGATGTTCAATTGTTTGAGGAAAATAGATGATGACTGATCCTTAACGACTCTTATCTGTTCTTTCAATAGTTCTTTAGGAAACATGGCAATGGGCATTATACATTATTCTGAAATGTTTATTTTAATTTACTTTGAGAAACTAGCCAAGTGTGTCAATTTATTTCTTATCAGTATTACCAATTTGTGCTCCTTCCCAAAACACACGCTTTGTCTCCGAGGTCAACTTGGGTATGCAAATCCGCACTTCCTGTGTTTCAGTTTTGACCACGGGCCTGCTATAACTGGGAGCTCATAATCACAGGGCAAGTGATGGACTTCTATCTGTTAGGAGTATTCATTGGAAGTAAGGTGAACCTGGTGCACTCCAGATCTCGCTGATACACAAAGAAATCAAACTTAGTAGGTTAGATAACTAAGATTAACAACTGTTTCATACAAACTGTTACAAAGAAGCAAAAAAAATTCTAATTTTAGAAATACATTTGTTTTGAGATGCTTTTCATGCTTTGTTCATTATAGCAACCTATGCTTGCAATGCATATACAGAAATTGAAAACCTGTCCTAAGGAATGCTTTCCAGATTTACCCATCTTGCTGATGGCTGCAGAACTTCTCATCAACAATCGGAGCAAAGAGAGTGACAGGGTTGTTTACATGCCAGCAATGTCTTCTGTTTATTTTAATGACACACTGATTCTTGTCGTGTGCATGGGCTAATTTTAGGGATACAGTGTATTTTTGAATGTTCGTTTATATTATCAAAATGTTTTAGCTACAACCAGGAAGTCACAATCACAAGTTCACTTTCCCACTGTCTGGGGCCCAAATTCTCTATTTCCCACATATTACATTCACAGTAACTTTTTACAATGACGTACTGGTAAAAGTGGACTGTTTTTCCACAATGTATAATGAAAGACAGCAATAAAGATGATAGTAATCAAAATATGATTGAAGGGGATGGTGATTGCAAACTTATAATTATGCTAGTAAATATAGTCAGAATTGACAGTTTAAAATAAAAAGTTAAGATCTCTGCATCTGCATGCCCACAGCATTGTCAGTAAGTCAGGTAAATTTATCAGCTGAAGTAAAAATTCATATGTACCGGACACCCATTACAGAACCAAGGAAATCAAGGCTGGAACCTGAACTTCTGAGGGTACGTGACATTCTTGAAGGGCAGGTTGCTAGATGAGAAGGGGCTCATTCAAAATCTTGTGCAGTAGCATTTGGGAAAGAGTGATCATAATCCCATTTTTACATTAAATTTGAAAGTAGTTTATTTAGAAAATGAAGCTCAATCTAAACGAAGGAAACTATGATGAACTGTGACATAGATAAAACTAGGACAGAAGTTCTGCTAAGGGAGTATGAACAACGAGGAGCTAAATCAAAAACAGAACCAAAAAGGTGATAATCTCTGGATTACTACCTGAGCTACGAGCTGATTGGCATAAGGTCAATAAGATTAAGCAGGTAGATGTATGGCTTAAAGATTGGTTTGGGAGAAATGGGTTTGAATTCATGGGACATTGGCACCAGTACTGGGGAAGATGGGACCTATTCTGATGGGATGGTCTTCATCTGAATCGTGCTGGGACCAGAGTCCTAGTGAATCGCATAACTGGGGCTGTAGACAGGGCTTTAAACTAAATGGTTAGAGGGTGGGAGGGGAGGGTGGTTCAGTTATAGGGGAAAATTAAAAAACCCAAATTAAAGGAGGAGGTAAGAGCGCAGGTTAACGATGTGGCAGACGGTTACCAGACAGTAAAGGTCAGGGACAAAACAGGTGATTGTCTTTATGCACCAAGGATTTATAAAAGAAGGGAAAGTTAACAGTAGAACAAATTTAAAAGCTGTGTAGCTAAATGCATGAAGCATTCAAATCAACATTAATGAGTTAATAGCTTAAATGGAAACAAAAGGTATGATTTGGTAGCGAATATTGAAACGTGGTTACAAGGAGACCAGGTCTGGGAATTGAATATCTAAAGGGTACTTGGCATTTCGGAGGAATAGACCGAAAGGAAAATGAGGTGGTGTAGCTTTGCTGGTGAAGGAAAGGATCAGTGCTGTAATGAGAAATGACATAAGTACGGCAGATCAAGGTGTGGAATCAGTCTGGGTAGAAATAAGAAACAGCAAAGGGAAGAAGTACTTGGTAGGAGAAATCTATTGGTCCCCAAACAGTAGTTCCACAGTGAAACACAGTATAAACCATCTAGAAAGGAATAATTTGATTACGGATAGTCAACACTGTTTTGTGAAGGGTAGGTCGTGCCTCACAAACCTTATTGAGTTCTTCGAGAAGGTGACCAAACAGGTGGATGAGGGTAAAGCGGTTGATGTGGTGTATTTGGATTTCAGTAAAGCGTTTGATAAGGTTCCCCATGGTAGGCTATTGCAGAAAATACGGAGGCATGGGATTGAGGGTGATTTAGCGGTTTGGATCAGAAATTGGCTAGCTGTAAGAAGACAGAGGGTGGTGGTTGATGGGAAATGTTCATCCTGGAGTTCAGTTACTAGTGGTGTACCTCAAGGATCTGTTTTGGGGCCACTGCTGTTTGTCATTTTTATAAATGACCTGGATGAGGGCGTAGAAGGATGGGTTAGTAAATTTGCGGATGACACCAAAGTCGGTGGAGTTGTGGATAGTGCGGAAGGATGTTGTAGGTTACAGAGGGACATAGATAAGCTGCAGAGCTGGGCTGAGAGGTGGCAAATGGAGCTTAATGCGGAAAAGTGTGAGGTGATTCACTTTGGAAGGAGTAACAGGAATACAGAGTACTGGGCTAATGGTAAGATTCTTGGTAGTGTGGATGAGCAGAAAGATCTTGGTGTCCATGTGCATAGATCACTGAAAGTTGCCACCCAGGTTGATAGCGTTGTTAAGAAGGCGTACAGTATGTTAGGTTTTATTGGTAGAGGGACTGAGTTTCGGAGCCATGAGGTCATGTTGCAGCTGTACAAAACTCTGGTGCGGCCGCACTTGGAGTATTGCGTACAGTTCTGGTCACCACATTATAGGAAGGATGTGGAAGCATTGGAAAGGGTGCAGAGGAGATTTACCAGGATGTTGCCTGGTATGGAGGGAAGGTCTTATGAGGAAAGGCTGAGGGTTTTGAGGCTGTTTTCGTTAGAGAGAAGAAGGTTAAGAGGTGACTTGATAGAGACATACAAGATGATCAGAGGATTAGATAGGGTGGACAGTGGGAGCCTCTTTCCTCGGATGGTGATGGCTAGCACGAGGGGACATAGCTTTAAATTGAGGGGTGATAGATATAGGACAGATGTCAGAGGTAGGTTCTTTACTCAGAGAGTAGTAAGGGCGTGGAATGCCCTGCCTGCAAAAATAGTAGACTCGCCCACTTTAAGGGCATTTAAATGGTCATTGGATAAACATATGGATGATAATGGAATAGTTTAGGTTAGATGGGCTTCAGATTGGTTTTCACAGGTCGGCGCAACATCGAGGGCCGAAGGGCCTGTACTGCGCTGTTATGTTCTATGTTCTATGTTCTAAACCAGGAAATATTAGAGGCTTGCAAGAGAAGTATGGCAATAATCATGGGTGATTTTAACATGCACATAGATTGGAAGAATCAAATTGGCAAGGGTAGCCTGGAAGCAGAGTTCATTGAATGTATTAGAGATTGTTTCTTGGAGCAGTATGTTGTGGAACCAACCAGGAAGCAGACTACCCTGGATTTGGTATTATGTAATGAAGAGAGATTAATTGATAGCATCATAGTTAAAGATCCTCTCGGGAGTAGTGACCACAATGTGATAGCATTCAGAATTCAGTTCGGGATGAGAAAGTGCAGTCCCACAGTAGTGTTCTGGAATTAAACAAAGGAAATTACATAGGCATGAGGACAGATTTGGCCGGAGTAGATTGGGCAGGAAGGCTAAAATATAAGACAGCAGATGAGCAGTGGCAGTTGTTTAAGGAGCTACTCAATTCCTCAAAACTAAAATATATCCCAGTGAGGAAGAAACATGATAAGTGGGTTAAAAAACATCCACGGCTAAACAAGGAGGTCGAGGACAATATAAAGTCAAAAACTAAGGTAAACTATGTTGCAAAGGCCAGTGGCAGGCAGGAGGATGGGGAAACTATCAAACATAAACAAAGGGATACTAAAAAACTAATAAAAAGCACTAAGTTAAATTACAAAAGAAAGCTAGCACAAAATATCAAAAGGATAGAGAAAGCTTCTGTAGGTGTATAAAAGGGATAAGAGTTGCTAAGGTGAATGTTGGTCCCTTGGAAGATGAAGCTGGAGAGTTAATAGTGGGGAACACTGAAATGGCAGCGATATTAAATCAATACTTTGCCTCAGTTTTCACGGTGGAGGACAATTATACCATTCCTATTGGAGCGGGCACGTCAGAGGCAACAGAAAGAGTAGAGCTTAGAGCAATGGACATTGATAGGGTAAAGGTACTCAGAAAACTATTAGGATTGAGGGCAGGCAAGTGTCCCGGCCTGACAGCCTACATCCTAGGGTATTAAAGGAAGTGGCGGTAAAGATAGTGGATCTGTTGGTTACGATATTCCATAATTGCCTGGACATTGGAAAGGTTCCAGTGGATTGGAAAAATGCTAACGTAATGCCCTTATTCAAAAAGGGAGGGAGGCAATATTTCGGAAATTACAGACCAGTTAGCATCTGTTGTTGGCAAAGTGTTAGAATCGGTAAGCAACAGCAGGATATTTGGAAAGTCAAAACATTATCCATCAGAATTAGCATGGTTTTATGAAGGGTGAATCAGGTTTGACTAATTTGCTAGAGTTCTTCGAAGGTGCAACAAGCAAAGTGGATAATGGGGATCCTGTTGATGTAATATGTCTGGACTTCTGGAAGGCATTTGATAAGGTGCTACACAAAAGGTTAATTCACCAGGTTGGATCATACGGGATTAGGGGTAATTTATTAGCTTGGACAGGTGACTGGCTGATGGACAGAGTTAGGATAAATGTTTTTCTTTCTGGATGGCAAGATGTAACTAGTGGGGTGGCACAGGGTTCAGTCCTTGGATCCCAGCTATTTACAGTCTATATTAACGACTTGGATACAGGGATAGAAGGCTTTATCGCCAAATTTGCAGATGACACGACAATAGGCAGGACGGTAAATTGCAATGAGGAAATAAGAACCTTATAAATAGATATAGATAGGTTAGGAGACTCTGCCAAAATGTGGCAGATGGAGTTCAACGTGGATAAGTGTGCGGTCATGCGTTGTGTTCGGAAAAATGGGAAGGCAATCTACTGTCTAAATGGGGAGAGACTTTGAGGAGCTCTGGTGCAGAGGAATCTGGGTGTACTTGTTCATGAGTCACAGAAAACTAGAATGCAGGTACAGCAGATAATAACGTGGATGGAATGTTGGCTTTTATAGCTAAAGGAAAAGAAGATAAAGGTAAGGAAGTATTGATGCGACAATAGTAGGCATTGGTGAAATTGCACCTGAAGTATTGTGCGAAGTTTTGGCCCCCTTATTTGAAGAAAGATGTACTGGCATTGGAGGCAGTTCAAGGAGGTTCACTAGATTGACCCCAGAGATGAGGGGTTTGTTGCATGAAGAGAGCTTGAACATTTTAGGCCAATACTCTTTGGAATTCAGAAGAATGAGGGGAGATCAAATTGAGGTATTCAAGATGATAAAAGATGTAGATAAAACAGACATGGAGCGGCTGCTTCCCTTTGTGGGGCATTCTAGAATGAGGGGCCATAGTCTTAGGATAAGGGGTAGAAAATTTGAAACAGAATTGAGGTGAAACTACTTCTCCCAAAGGGTTGTGAATCTGTGGAATTCGCTACCCCAAAGTGCAGTGGGTGCTGGGTTAGTGAGTAAATTTAAGGAGGAGTTAATCAGATTTTTAATTGGTAATGGGTTGAAGAGTTACTGGGAGAAGGTAGGAAAATGGGGGTGAGGAACATGTCAGCCGTGATCGAATGGCAGAGCAGACTTTGATGGGCTGAATGGCCTAATTCTGGCCCTATTTCTTATGAACTTATGAAGCCAAGAGCTCAAATTGGTCATCTTGGATTGGGAAACTACGTTAAAAGGTACGGCCTGAGATAGGCAATATTTAAAGAAGTAATACAAAGTTTACAACAGCAATACATTGATTTAATGGACAAAAACCCAGAAAGGGAAACGTTCCATTTGTGGTTAACAAAAGAATTCAACAAATAGATTAATGGAAAAGTAAGTTACCAAAACTGGTAACCTGAGGATTGGGACTAATTTAGAATTGTACAAAGAAGAATCAAAAGATGATCGAAAAGGAAAATGAGAATATACGATTAAACTAGTGAGAACCATAAAAATGCACTGCAATATAGGTATGTTACAAAGGAGAAGATTAGCCAAAACAAATACGAGCCCATTGCAAGCAGAGTCAGGAGAATTTACAATGGGGATTAAGAACGTGGCAGAGAAACTAAATGATGACTTTGGGCAGAATCTTCCCAGCCTCTGAACATTGCGGGCAATACAAGAAACTGGGAGAATAGCATGAGATGGCCATCAAGATGCTTCCCGATTTAGCCCAAAATTCCCGTTTTTCAAACCAACTGTTGAACAGCGGGTTGAGATTCTTACTGGTGATTAGCAGAAGGCCTATTTGCATGCGTCATCGTGCATTAACATCTTCATTGCCACAACATCTTGCCTTAGAATTGGTTTCCTATTCTCCTACCAACCAGATTGAAACTAGATGGCGACAGTTGCTGACGTAGCAGCCAGAGAGGTGTCCTGGTGATTCCAGCTCCACTACTTGTTTCTTTGGCCCTCCATAATCACCACCATCTCAGATTTCCAACATCTGCAGTATTTTGCTTTCGCAGAATGTTAACACGTATTTATTGTAAGTAATTAAGGAGACAAATGGAATTTTGGCCCTTATTGCTAAGGGTTTGGAGTTTAAAAAACAGGGAAGCCTTGTCACAAGTGGGGCACTGTATACAGTTTTTACTCCGTTGTTTAGGAAAAGAAAAACTGACATTGGAGGGATGGAAGTGTTGAGTTATCCAGAATGACTGAACAGATTAGAATTTTCCTCCCCTCTCACCTCCATCCGAGGCCCAAGACAAAGACAAACTTCATATTTGACGGGTTCACCTGCACATCCTCCAACCTGGTCTACACATCCATCGCTCCCGCTGTGGGCTCCTCTACATTGGTGAAACCAAGCGTAGACTCAGTGCCTGATTTGTGGAGCACCTGCACTCTGTACGCTATAATCAACAACACCTCCCCAGCCTCCCCTCTCCTCCCTCTATTTATTTCCCAGCCCCCTTCCCCATCCCCAGTCCTGACGAAGGGTCGAGGCCCAAAACATCAGCTCTCCTCCTCTAATGCAGCCTGATCTGCTGTGTTCTTCCAGCTCCACACTATACTGACTGACTCCAACATCTGCAGTTCTTGCAGTTCTAGGACTTTATTCATTAGAGTTTAGAAGAATGAAGGGTGACCTTATTGAAAATACAACACTCTGAGGGGGCTTGAGCGGGCAGACGTTAAGATGTTTCCAATAGTAGAGGGAATCTTGAATTAGGGATCATAATTACAGAATAAGGGGACCCTCACTTAAAACTGAGATGCAAAGGAATTTCTTCTCCCAGAAGGTAGAGAATGGCTGGAATTTTCCACCCTGAGGGTTGTAGGGGGTAAGGCACTGAAAGTATTTAAAGAAGATTTAGAATTTTGAAATATTGGCAAGTTGAGGGCTGTGCAGACCTACTCAAAGGAATTGAGGTCAGGGGCAGGTAATTCATATTTGAATGCCAGGGAAGCCTTGAGAGGAAAAATGACCTACTCGGAGATTGACAAGTTGCTATATACTAAAAATATTGAGAAATTGGGGTGGTGCAGAAAAATAATGTTCAAATACAAGACCATTCATGATCTCATTGAATGGCTGAGCAGGCTTGAAGGCTGAATGGCCCACCCCTCCAACTTTATTCCTGTTTTCCAATGCTCATGTGAAGAAAAATGCCTCATTTCCCAGCCATCTCTGGATTAATAGCCTCGTGATGATACTGCTACCAAGCAGCAGTGTTTTTTCTACACTTTTTTGATTTGAGGATGCAACTAAAGTAAGTCCCCATTGTCCCAGCTGCTCTTTCTTACTAGAGAGGAATGACTGACAGTGGTTTAACTTCAGGCAATGGGAGAGGTTGAAAAGGAGTGTTCTTATGGTAACCTCAGCCAATATGGGATTTAAACCCAGGATTCAATGTGCGATTTGTTAGAATCACTCTGTATCAAGAACCAGTCATCCAGCCAAATGAGCTATCTGACCACTTCAGCTGTAGAAAAGAACACTTTGAGTTCTAAATACGCAGATCCCACATTATGACAATATGAATTTATACCTTGTCTCCATCTGTGATAGTAGATGTATAAAATGTTTCTCTTAAAACTCCTAGTTGATAACTTGGGAATTTGAAAGGACCACTTCAACCACTAACAGTTTTCTCCTTTTTACCCTATGACGACTTGTAATAATTCTTCTTTGTAATTGCCATACTTTCTAATTTGGTATGGCAAGCAAACTTGACTATCATTCCGCTTTGAGAATGTGTCAGCTTGTGAAATAGTAGCCATGCTCATTAAATAAAGTTTTTTGAATTTCTTTGCACTTGGATCTATATTTTGGAAATTGAAATAAAATGTATGCTTGTAATTGGTGTTAAAAATACTAGGTAAATCATTGCATTACGGTTGTTGATACAAGGGATAGTGTGGTTTGGGGGTTCCCAAGCTACAGTTGCAGCCACCCAGTAGGGCCACAATCTCTGAGGCAGCAATGGTGGCTGCCAGCCTTGCTAAGGCCTACAAGGCCACTCTTGTCTGTGGATGTGACTTAATCCAGCAAACTGAAGTTCAATCACTGACACAGACAGAGCCTACAAAAAGATAGACTATCTTAATTGTTTGCGCACCTAATTCCGCTAATTTTCTCTCTAGCTAGCACTGTGTATGAAACATTAAAATGCTCACAGCAGAAAACAGTTGAGCGTCACTGCTGTAATTGGCACAATAGCAGGAGGATTCCAATCCCAAGTATGTGATTTTGTTTCCCACCCCCACTGAATCGGGGCTTTCCTGTTGAGTCATCTAGCTCTGTATTTCTGTTTGATAAATAAACCTTCTGCTGTTTTCAACTTTTCTTTTAAAGTCAGTTTAAGATACTTTGGGTCACACTGAATTTTTTGGCGTAGCGCCATCACAACCAGTGCAATGTTTTAAATTTGTATATACAGAATTGCCTTCCCACCAGTTTCATGTCTTTTGTGGATTCTGTCCCCTGTTGACTACTTGAGCAAATAGAACCACCCACCCCCACCTGCACATGCGCACACAAACATACATGCGTGCATGCATACACGCATGCTTACATACAGACAAAGAACAAAGAAAATTACAGTACAGGAACAGGCCCTTTGGCCCTCCAAACCTGCACTGACATGCTGCCCATCACAACTAAAACCCCCTACCCTTCTGGGGACCATATCCTTCTATTCCCATCCTAGTCTTGTATTTGTCAAAACGGCCTTTAAAAGTCACTTTAGTATCTGCTTCCACTACCACCTCCGGCAGCGAGTTTCAGGCACCTACTGCCCTCTGTTAAAAAAAAACAACAACTTGCCTCATACATCGCCTTTAAACGTTGCCCCATATATACATACACACAAAATAATATTACTATTGATGGTACCTTCAAAAATTCACATTGTTGTGAAACTTCAATTCTTTATTTTCTCTGACCGTAATAAATTTTGAATTTGATAATCCTAACGATAACGATAACGACAACCTCAGCCACAGTGATGCTGAATTGCAAGTTCTGTACTTCAGTTATCCTGGTCAGAATTTAAGCAACTACAACACAGATATTTTACATTACATTCAGTGTTGAGTGCCATCTACTTAATGCTTTGTGCACATCTCAAAGTATTGTGTTCTGTTGCCTTTTGTTAAGTAAAAAAATTAAGTACATATTCTTAGATTCTCCACATCCTGTTTTTCACCTGGGACCTCTTTTTTTCTACCAAGTTGTGGTTTCAATGTTTATAGGTATGTATTATGCTTAAGAAAATTATGTGCAGTTTTTCCTTCTGTTCAGAATACCTTTGATGCTTTCATTGCAGTCATCAGCTCAATAAAGGTTGTCCAGGTTGAAAGCAGCCACTTCCCAAATCTTTTGATGTCATTCATACAGACATAATACCACAAACATTTCTTCACTGATTCTTTCGGGTAACAGAAGCACCTCATTGGACAAAATAATTTCAGCACAAATAGCTCATTATCAAGATGAGGCTACTACTGAAGCAAATTTTAATATCTGGCATACCATCTTTGAGTCTATTGCCTATTATCAAGCCACATGATTCCTTGTAGCTCTCTGCTAATCACAGCCAACTTACCCCATTTATCCTTACACTCCACTTTATTTTTTAGCCAATCCTCTATGCATGTTCTTATACAACCTACAATTCCATAAGTTTTTGTTTTGTATGTTAGCCTTGTTCTAGCGCCTTATCAAATACCTATGGGAAATCCACACATACTTGTCTACTAGTTCTCCTTTATTTGCATCCTAGCTACATGCTCAAAATATCTAATACATTGTCAAACATGGTTTCTTTTTCATAAAACCACGATAACCTGTGGCTGTACAGCTCTATGACTGTAGTCATAATGGTTTCCTTGGTGCACCAATCAGAAATCCCTAAGAATGGATTCCAGCATTTTCCTAATGACAGCCATACTAAAACTGCTGTAATTTCTTGCTTTCTGTATTCCTCCTTTAAATAGCTGTGTTACTTTTGCTATCTTCCAATCTGCTTGGGACCCTTTCAGAATGTAGGGAATTTTGGGAAATTATTGCAAATCCATCCAGTCTCTGCAGCTACCACTTGTAGAAACTTGGGATGTGGCCTTTGGGATTTTCTGTAAATTGGACCTTGGAGTATGGGGAGGCTGAGTGGCTTGACACCTCGTATTATTTGAACTTCTCTCATTTAGAATGATTAAAGTAATGCTTTATTTGCAGCATCTTGTGGTGGTGGGTGAGGTCATATAATCCCATCTTGGGGTTTTGTGTAAACAGGGTGTTCAGACAGTCAACTTCAACATGAGGTTTGCTGAAATATTGTCAAATGTAATAAATTCAATGCAAATGAATTTAAAATAAAGTAGGTTAATAAACTGCTTAACTTTAAAAAAAAAAGTTTAAAAGTATCTTTAAACGTGTTGGATTCTTTGCCATTGTACATCAGATCACTGAAGTGCAATTTCTTCGGAATATACACTTCAAGTAAAACTTATCCCTGTTAGATTAGTATTGGAGGGAAAGAGAGTTAATTTTGGATGCTCCTGCAGTCTTTGAGACTGTTGAAACTTCAAATTAAAGAAGGAAAGTGTATGCAAATTAGATTGTATAAAGACTACATTTTTTACATTTTTGGACTGTGGACTGGAAATGCAGATGAGGGATACTGCCATTATAAGCAGAGCCAATGCAAGGAATTGTTTACATCTTTGTAAAATAAGTGAAGCTTAACAGGCATGTGAGAGCATGTTACTTTTTGGGATCATTGTTTTCAGACAAATTAGTGCCATCTGTTAATGGGTTCAGGGGATCTCAGCATATATACATAGCTCTGTTTGGTTTGGTTGTAAGTTAACACAAGCCCTGTAAGGGAAATCAAAACGGAAGCAAGAAGTAATCACCAGAAGCTAGCTGCATCAATATCACTCACTTTCTACCTCCTTTTTCTGTATGTTTATTCTGTGCAATTTGCTGACGGACAGCGGGGTAAGTACAATGGGATATGTTGGAAGAAAGAATTCCAAAACTTGAAGGAAAGGGAGGGGCCCTGGGACTAACCAGTCAGCCAGTGAATTAAAGATAGATCATCACTGTGATGACATTGTTATCATTGAAGACTTGAGAGGATTATGAAAACAACGCAGCCAGTTTTGTGGTACAGATCTGTTTCCCTGATCTTTTTGCTTTCTTCACTCTTAATACATGTGTGAGTGGGGGGGATTTAAAGGGAAAGATTTAAATGGTATAGTTATAGATCAGGTATTCATTTTCATTTTCTTAAACTGCTGATTAAGAAAATAAATTGGATACATTTTTGGTAGTTTAATTACATTTACATATTTTTGGTGGCTGGAAACAGTGGGGCTTGATATCAGTGCACTCTGCCAAGCGAATCACATTAGTAGACTTCACAAAATTGACACGGAGCAAAGAGCCAGGCTAATAATAGGGTCTAGGTTTCTGTACAGGAGCTGAATAAAGTCAATAGGGAGAGGTGAATTTCCATAGAATATATGAACCATAGAACTAAAAGTAGAATTTCTGGATGAAGGATTTTTTTGGTCCAGTTTATTCTTAATTATCTGTGATGCCTTACATATTTCCTTTCCTCACCTCATTCCAGAGAAATGTAAAAATTTGTCAGGTTTTTACTATAGCACTGAATTGGAGGAGTTGCCCATTTGATTCAGGAAATGACAATGTGGGTAAAGTGTGGCATTCCTGCTGCATAGTTCGAACCACAATATTCTCCTTGTGTGTGGTTTGCTAAACCATTATCTAAATTTAGTCAAATAATTGTATTTTATAGTATATGGGAAAAGTTACCAAATATAAAGTATTGTTTATTTATCATTTGTCTGCTGTACTTTATCCTGTAGCACCTAATGTAATTTGGAGACAAAATGGATTATGCTAGTTAAAAATGTACTTGAACGCGGTGTCAAGGGTGATGAGGCTTCATCGTTTAAGGCAGTAAATTTTCTAATTGCAAATGATAAATAACACCTGTATGAGAAGACTGTGAACATCAGTGTGATGGACTACTGTATCATTGTGCAGATTGCTAATGTTCTTGCTCTCATCATTGTTTAATCTTATTTTTGAGAAGACACATCATTAAAATGATAGTGTGACTATTGAGGTTTCATCCAGGCCTTTACCCTATTGCAGGAAATGTGCTTTAAATTGAACAGGTACAAAAGCCAAGTTTTGTACATACTTTGCATAATATGTGTAGCATATCTATATGGGCCAAGACCCATTCTTAGGATGGCAAGTAATGCACTTTCTCATAATTACTTGCATTATTTGAATTGATGCTTGCATCCATTGACCTTGAGAAAATGTTATACCTTAGGAAAGCTTGAATAGCTTTAGTTCATTGGTTGTCCATTATGTTCAGATATTAATCTTTTGAGAATAGGGTAATGGGATATATTCTTTGGAATATGAGTTTTGAATTCACGATTAGAATTCCCATGATAACAGTTTATCTGTGTGTAGTTTGTCTGTGTAACCTGACAAAGGGGGTACGCTCTGAAAGCTTGTGATTCCAAGTAAATCTGTTGGACTATAACCTGGTGCCATCTGATTTGGTGACCTTGTTCACCATTATGATGCTTGCATCAGACCCATTATTAGAAATGATGCTGATCACCAATTTTTCTCCCTGCATAGAGTGCAGTGATTTTTCTGTGAATTCCTGGGGGTGAATGCAGTGCTTGATTGTGCTGCTGGATTATTTCAAGTCATGGGCATGCTAATTTACATTTCTCCCTTACTGAATTATGTCAGATATTGCTCTGCATATGGGTGAATCGCTATTTTCCTGGCAGTCTTATTCCACTGTGGTAAAGAATGGAATTCTTTGAACTTGATGTTTTGTAGAGAAATTGGTGCCGTATTGTGAGTCAGTGGAAATGAAACTCTATATTGCACAACTCCATTGACAGCATCAAGGCCAAAACTAAAAACAGTGTGCAACTTCCCTCATCCTATTTTTACTGGAATATAGCATTTTAGATTAAGCAGCTTGAGGTCTTAGTTGACATAACTAAGATTTTGTTTATATTGCAAAATGCAGTTGTGCTAAGCAAAGGACCACCGTTGTTGTCAGACTGACAAAGTAATAAACTAAACAAATTTATGCTTCAGCTGTGGCAAGTGGAATTAAAAGCTTCAGTCCAGTTTGCTGAGAATGAATATATTCTTGAAGAGTCAGTATAAAATTTCCAGTGTAACATTTTATTTAATTTTCTGATTTCCATTTGTAATAGAGTTGGATATTTTAAAAAATATAATCCACAGTTGTAAGTAAGAATTCCTACCACTTTGTAATTTAAATGTAGTAAGAGGAAGCATTCCTGATTTTCCTAGTTTTAAAATAGGTGACCCAGAGATTTGATGATGCTAAAATTTTTGTTTCAAGTTGATTTTATACTGTGTATGTTACCTTACTTAGCTGCACCCTATTGTGTAAGCAAACCTTATCCTAAGGACATAGTGAGCCGAGAAGTGGCAGTCTGTCATTCTGCCATGGGATATGAGAGCTTATTTCAAGAAAGTAGCTGCAAAGATGAATTTGCTGTCTGGGGCTCCATTTCAAAGCAGAGCGCTGTGTATTTGGAGAACAACTATTCACCGTGAAAATAAGTGAGAAGACAAGCATGAGAATGGTCATTGCATCTGAATACAAGGGCATCTTGATTTGGAGAAAATGCAACCTTGCATTTTGTATAAGCAACATCCACAAAATATCCAAGAAGTGCTTTCTTTTGCATTCATTTGAAGTGCAGTCGTGCTTCTGTAGTAAAGCATGATTACTTATTTGCCACATGGCAAATAATGCAAACAACTGAAGAAGGTCATTGTCTAGTTATAGATTTAAATCAGCTGCTATGATACTTCAGTGATATCAGACCATAAGTAAATTTTCTGTTCCCTACAGTGAGAAATACACCTTTTTATATTTATAATATCTGGATAAATGATTGCAAAAGCTAAGAGTCCGTACGTTTTAATTTTTTTCGATCAAGTGATATTGATCCTTTTTCTAGTCACATGCACATCTATGGAGCCTTTCTAAATTGAAGTGCTAAGTCTTCAGTTCAGGAAAGTGAAAAAAGGCAATATTAATTTTGCCATCTTCACTATTTTAATTATTGTTTTTCCTCTTGTTTTCAAACAGGGAAAAGTTCACCTGGAAGTAAAACTTAATGAGCTAATAACAGAGACAGGATCAGTTTGTCAGCAACTGGTAGTACGGTGAGTACAGAATTGATAGAACAATAATTATTAGTTTAGAGCATAGAAGACTTCAAACCTGACCATCTGATCTTACCACTGCCTAATAATGTACTGCATGGAATCAGAGTGAGTTTGACCACAAGTTCAAACCTGCTTCGGGAAGGGGGAGCACGAATCCAGCCTTTGGTGTGGATGTCTATATAGCTGTTGGTACAGCTGTTTATGTAAGTACAGGGAATTTAAAAATTGATTGTGTGATATTTAACTGTTGCATTTTGATACCCTCTGAGTATTCCTTGTGTTTTGTTTTCCCTTTATTCATTAACGGGATGAGGGCATCGCTGGCTATGTAGCATTTATTGCCCATCCCTAATTGCCCAGAGGGCAGTTAAGAGTCAACCACATTGCTGTGGATCTGGAGTCACATGTCGGCCAGACCAGGTAAGGATGGCAGTTTCCTTCCCTAAAGGACATTAATGAACCAGATGGGTTTTTCCAACAATTGACAGTGGATTCACAGTCATCATTAGATTCTTAATTTCAGATATTTATTGGATTCAAATTCCACCATCTGTCATGGCAGGATTCAAACCCAGGTCTGGGTCTCTGGATTCGAATCTGGGTCTCTGGATTAACAGCCCAGCGATAATAACACTAGGCCATCGCCTCATTGTGAATGAGGTTTACTGAAAAACTCGGTCATAGAAGTGGTACAGAGCAGAAGGAGGCTACTGAGGGATTTGGGCAAATGGGACTAGGTCAGACTAGGATATCTGCTTGGCATGGACAAGTTGGACTGAAGGGTCCGTTTCCCTGCTATTTGACTCTGACTATTTTGCCCATCATGTCTGATTTAATTGTTGACTTTTTGTGTCACCTCTAGGGCTTTTGAAGTCATGTTATACCTTTGTTTAACTTTGTATACTTTGTATATTACCTTTGTATACCTATGTTATACCTTTTTTCTATTTATTTGTGGGATGTGGGCATCGCTGGCTAGGCCAGTATTTCTTGCCCATCTCTTGGTTGCCCTTGAGAAGGTGGTGGTGAGCTGCCTTCTTGAACCGCTGCAGTCCTCCTGCTGTGGGTTGACCCACAATGCCATTAGGGAGGGAATTCCAGGATTGTGACCCAGCAACAGCGAATGAACAGCGATATATTTCCAAGTCAGGGTGGTGAGTGGCTTGGAGGGGAACTTGGAGGTGGTGGTGTTCCTTTATGTCTGCTGCCCTCCTCGATGGAAGTGGTCGTGGGTTTGGAAGGTGCTGACTGCGGGTCTTTGGTGAATTTCTGCAGTGCATCTTGTAGATAGTACATACTGCTGCTACTGAGCATCGATGGTAGAGGGAGTGGATGCTTGTGGATGTAGTGCCAATCAAGCAGGCTGCTTTGTCCTGGATGTTGTCAAGCTTCATAAGTGTTGTTGGGGCTGCACTCATCCAGGCAAGTGGGGAGTAGTTCATCAGACTCTTGACTTGTGCCTTTTGGATGGTGGACAGGCTTTGGGGAGTCAGGAGGTGAGTTACTCATCGCAGTATTCCCAGCTTCTTGCCTGCTGTTGTAGCCACTGTGTTTATGTGGTGAGTCCAGTTGAGTTTCTGGTCATTGCCCCACTATCAACATCCTGAGGATTATCATTCAGTGGTAACACCATTGAATGCCAAGGGACAGTGATTAGATTGTCTTTTATTGGTGATGGTCATAGCCTGGCATTTGTGTGACACGAATGTCACTTGTCACTTGTCAGCCCAAGCCTGGATATTGTCCAGATCCTGTTGCATTTAAACACTGCTTCAGTATCTGAGGAGTCATGAATGATACTGAACATTGTGCAATTGATCATCAACGAACATCCCCACATCCTACCTTATGATGGAGGGAAGGTCATTGATGACGCAGCTGTAGATGGTTGGGCCTAGACACTACCCTGAGGAACTCCTGCAGAGATGTCCTGGACCTGAGATGATTGACCTCCCACAACCAAATCCATCTTCCTATGTGTCAGGTATGACTCCCACCACCAGAGAGTTTGCCCCCTGATACCCATTGATTCCAGTTTTGCTAGGGCTCCTTAATGTCACACTCTGTTGAATGCAGCCTTGATGTCAAGGGCTGTCAGTCTCACCTCTCCTCTGGATATCAGCTCTTTTGTCCGTATTTGGACCAAGGCTGAAACGAGGTCAGGAGCTGAGTGGCCCTGGCGGAACCCAAACTTGGGCATCACTTTCAATAAGAGCCACTCCATTAGTTTCCTTAATGTTACGATCTCTACTTTCATGCAGTTTTCTCCCGTTGGATAGGTTAAACTTAAATTGAGGACACCTCAGTGGGGACCACCAAAGTGAGATGCAATACAAAAGCATTTTTGATTATCAGGTACACCATATTATTCACCTTCCTCTGAAGCAAAATAGTTTGCTTTCACAGCATACACAATGGAGATGTTTTTGCTACACTAGAACAGTAACTACAGTTCAAAAGACTTTATTAACTGTAAAGCACTTTGGGGAGTCTTGGGATGGTGATTGCATATCTGTCACAGATGAAATTCGTACCTATTGTGCTCTACAACTTTTCTACTGGGGATTTAAATTGAAGATTTGGAGGCAGAACTTGAAACTGACAGCAAAATTCAGGAAATTCCACTGCAGCAGTCACATCAATAATGTTGTAAACAAAATAATGCTGTGAAAATTTGCAAATCTTAAATGCCAGTTTGATAAATATAGTATTTTGTCTTCAGAAAATGTGTGCTACTCTCTTTTGAAGTAGCCAATATTCAAAAAGTGCATGCTGAACTTGAAATATAATTTTTGCAAGCCACTAGCCTTCTGGTCCTGTTGAAGCACATTATTTATTGATTTTTTTATTAATGTCAAGTGTACCAAAGTACAGTCAAAAGCTTTGTTTATGAGCAGTGCAGGCAGATGAAAATAAGCAAGGACGTAGAGATCAAAAAGACTTGTACAAAATCATGCAGATTGCATTGCCCAGGGCATGCGCTAGGTGAAATCAACATTAGCAAGATCAGCATGATTTGAGGCTAGAAAGTCCATCAGTCTAATAACGGCTGGAAAGAAGGTGTTCCTGAACCTGCTCGTGCCTGTGTTCAGGCATCTGCATCTTTTGCTGTACAGAACAGGTTGTAGGAGGTCATTACCAGGGTGTGATGAGTTTTTGATGTTGGCAGCCTTTCTGCGGCAACGAGACGTGTAAACAGGATCCGTGGATGGAAGGTTGACTTCTGTGATGGTCTGAGCTTTGTACACCACCTTCTGTAGTTTCTTATGGTCCTGGGCAGAGCAGTTACCATACCAGGCCATTATGCGCCCGGACAGTATGCTTTCAGTGGTGCATCTGTAGAAGTTGGTGAGCGATCTTATGGACATTCCAAATTTCCTGAGTCGCCCGAGAGAGGAGAGGCGTTATTGTGCCACCTTGGCCATTGCATCCACGTGAGAAGTCCAGGACAGGTTGTCGGTTATCGTCACTCTTCACCCTTTCAACCTCGGTTCCATTGATGTAGATAAGGGCGTGTTCTCCTCTTTTCTTTCTGAAGTCAACAATCAGTTCTTAGTTTGCTGACGTTGAGGGAGATGTTGTTTTCATTGCACCATGTCACCAAGCCCTCTATCTCCCTTCTGTATTTTGACTCATTGTTAGAGATCCATCCCACAATGGCGGTGTCGTCAGCAAACTTGTAGATGGCGTTTGTTCAGAATTTGGCAACACAGTCGTGAGTGTGCAAGGAGTACAGTAGTGGGCTGAGGACACATCCCTGGGGGGCTCCAGTGTTGAGTGTTATTGTGGAGGAGGTGCAGTTACCTATCCTCATTGATTGCGGTCTGTGGATCAGAAAGTTGAGGATCTAATTGCAGAGGCGGAGCCTCCAAGTTCATGGAGTTTTGAGATCAGCCCATAGGGGATAATGGTGTTGACTACAGCTGTGCCTTCAATGAGCAGGAGTCTGAGATAGGTGTCTTTGTTGTCCACGTGTTCCAGGGATGAGTGGAGGGCTAGGGATATGGTATCCACTCTGGACATTAATGCAAACCTTTCTTCCCAAGGCATGGAAATTATGGTGTACACATCACCGTACAACCTGTTTCAGTTCTTGTTAGAAAGGAAGTAGTCTAGTCTTGCTTTCTCACCCCAGATAGAATAAGTTATTTTTGCCACCAAGACTTAAATGATTAGAGTGCATTGTAGCAGGATTATAGTGATTGTGGTAGTAACTTTGAGTAATATAGATGCCCATTCAAGCACAGTGTTCTGTTTTTCAACTGATCTACAATGTTTCAGAGATATTATAACTTGTTATTGTTGTGTTGGATAGCATGACCTCACTTAACATATTGCTGTTTCTTATAATCTTTAATATTAGACAATTTCCACAGTCAAAAGCAGGCTATGGTCAGGAAGAAGTTAAGAGGTGAGATAAAGGATGACAGAAGACAATTAATACTGCCCTTTAGCTCATCTGGCCAAATGCACGTTACTACTTTAAGCTTTTTTTTTTGGTGTTTTCCTCAAAGACCGGGCTTCTATAGTCCTCTGTGGTAGAGTATTAGCAAGTTCACAAATCTGACTCAAGCAAGGTCTCCATATCTCCGATAAAAACAAAATTTGGTGATGCTGAAGATCAGAAACAAATACAGAATGTTGGAGAAAGCAGGTTTGGCAGCAACTGTGAAGATAGAAATAGTGTTAACATTTCAAGTATGATAGGACTGTTTAGAACTACTGGTACCATCTAACCATGCTCCTGTATAATTAAAGCAGGATTTCACTGCCCCATACTCTCATTCTCTTCCAGTGAAAGTTAATATTCCATTAACCTTCCTGTTAGCTTGCTGCTTGCGTGTATTAACCTTCAGTGACTTATTGACAAAGATAACCAAGTTCCTTTGCACATCTACACTTCCAAATAAATCAAATAAATAAATCAAACCAAACATTTTCCAATCTCTTAATCATTTAAGAAGTACTCTGCACACCTGTTTCTTCAACAAAAGTGCATAACCACACATTTTTCTACATTATATTTCATCTGTCATGTTTTTGTCCATGCACACAGCCTGCCCTGATCCTCCTGAAGCTCCTTTACACCCTCCTCACAACACATTCACACTACCAAATTTGCAGAGGATACAAAGCTAATATTAAGTTTGGTCCTCCCCTCCAAATAATTGCATATATTGTAAACCTTCGTGTAGAACTTGACATCCAATTGAGATTGACAAATTGGCATGAACAAGATGATGTGTATGTTTGAGTTTAATAGGTCAGGAGTCAAAATTCAAGTTTTTTACCCACGTATCTCTGACATAGTCTAAAGATTTATTGGCTCCTGGCTGTGTGCTCTCTTCCAAATGAGTTTGCATCTGTGCAGTCAGAAACATTCTGATTTTTAAAGTAGTGCAGGCTCTATGGTGCACTGTCTGCTAAGATTTGCTTTTGTACATGATCAAAATTATTTACTTTTCATAAACTGTTTTGTTGAATTGGTCAAGGACTACATGTGTGATCATTGAGAAATCAAAACATTATTATGAACCTAAACATAGATTAGATATGTGCAAAGAAATTTTACCAAAAGGGGAATACTGTGTTTTTGTTTTTGAATAATTCAATTCAGTCCTTTACTCTAAAAACCATATTTTTAAAATGCTGACAGTTGTATTCTCTTGTATTATGCAAATAAAGTATCTTGTAATATGTGCTCTAAACTACTAAATTTCCTGTTTTATCTTTTGTCATTTCCCATGATGTCAGTTATTCTTTTGGTCTTTTGCATTTTTCTGTAGCCAAAACAGTATTCCACAGTGTGCATCCATGTAAGTAAATAATTTAACTAACCTTTATAGATGTCTCAGCTGATCATAGAATGACACATTATTATGGTGCAAAAGGAGGTTTTCGGTCCATCATGCCTGCACTGGCTCTGCAAACAAACATTGTGACCTAGTGCCAATCTCCTGCTTTGTCCGCAAGCCTTTGCACTTTATTGTCTTTCAGTGTTCTTCCAATCAAAGTGCATCATCTAACATTTCTCTGTGTGCCAATTACAGGCTTGTTGGATTTGACCTGCTTTTTGTGTACAGCACATACCTGGGCAATTTGCCACATTTGTCGGCTAAATGCTAATGTTGTAACTGGACTGGAAGACCTTGGCCAGGGGAGCAGCAATTTCTGGAGCACAAGGCTTCAGTGCTACAATGTTATTGCCAGAATGTTTTCATAGCCTTTGCGGTTTCCAGTGCCATTTCTTTATATCGCATAGTGACTCGCATTGGCTGAAGATTGGTTGTGATGCTGGGGACCTCTGAAGGAGGCCAAGATGGATCATCCAGTCAGCATTTCTGCCTGAAGATTGCTGTGAGTGTTTAAGCCTTATCTCTTGCATTGATATGCTGGTCTATTCCATCTTTGCGGATAGTGATATTTGTGGTGTTTCCTCCGTGAATTGTTTAATTGTCCACCACCATTCACAACTGGATTTAACAGGACTGCAAAGCTTAGATCTGATCTGTTGATTCTGGGATCGCTTAGATCTGTCTGTCAGTTGCTGTTTATGCAGTTCGGCACACGAGTAGTCCTGTTTGGTCATTTCACCAGGTTGACACATGCCATTTTTGGGAATGCCTGGTGCTGCTCCTGGCATGCCCTCCTGCACTCATCATTGAACCAGGGTTGATCTGACAATGGTTGAGTGGGGGTAATGCCAGGCCATGAGGTTACAGATTGTGCTTAAGTACAATTTTGCTGCTGTTGATGGGCCACAGTGCAGCATGGATGCCCAGTCTTGAGTTGCTAGATCTATGTGAAGTCTGTCCCATTTATTTCACAATATTACACAGCTCTGGGAAGTGTTAGCTTACTTTTGTCAGCCCAAAATGTGAAATGATAGACGTTTGTTCCCCTCTGATTGATTATGATTTTTTTAGGAGCTACAGAAGATGAGAATGTCCACAAAAGAAGCTTGGCGAATCTTGTTCAATCTTTCTCTCTCTCTCTGCTGATTTTCTGCCCTTGATCGTTCCTTCTGAAAAGAACACCTCCTGGCCTGTATACAATTCTGCAGGCAGCCAGTGTCCTTCAAGTGGCCATTCTCCATGTACGATCCATGGTAATTGTTCATGGTATTAAAAGATCAACCAGTCAGCGATGGTTACCCTGTCTACTGCATGTGTAAAGGCTAATCAGTTATAGTTGGCAATCACTAACTAACGAGAATCATTGTCCACCTTGGAAATTCTGTGCCACTGCTCATGAGTCTGATCTTAGAGCAGCATCTCCCATCACACAATTGGTGGTTGTTTCCTGAAGGTGGAGGTGGTCCTTGGCCTTGGGATTGCTGGCATTCCTTTCTCCAGTTCCCTTTCTGTACTTCCTCTTGCTGACGGATGTTCTCAAAGAGTTGTGTTGCCTCATAGGAGCTTCCCCCAAATTGGTGCCTTCTAAACAAGGGTCTCTCATGCATTAAAATCGATGTTGCATTTCTCGGGGGAAGCCTTTAGGGAGTCTTTGAAATGCTTTGTTTGTCCTCCTCTTGTTTGCTTTTCTTGAGCTGGGCAAAGATGATGTGCTTTGGCAGTCAGAGCTTGAGCTTCCTAAGTGTGTGGCCAGCCCAGTGGAGTTAGTTTCAGGTGATTCTGGCCACTGCTGGTGTTATTCACCCAAGGATGCTTATGTTAGTAAGCCTGGCCACCCCCCAGCTGAAGCAGAGACTACATCTCAAACAGCATTGATGGTCCTTCTCAAGGTTCTTTGAAGTGGTGTTAATACATAGTCCAAGTTTCAGAGCCATATAGAAGAGCCGGAAGGATGACTACCTTATACACAGGATCTTTAGTATCAGCACAAATGTCACAGTTGTCAAAGACTCTCATCCTGAGGTGTCTGAATACAGTGCTCACAGATTGGATGTGATGTTGGATCTCTCAATGTCAGCCTTAAGATGAAAGCTACATTCCCAGCTAGGGGAAATGTTCCATATTTGGGAGTATTCTCTGTTGATCTTAATGGAGGGATGGGCTGGAACTTAACCAGGGAAGGGTTAGTAAAGGATCTGGGTTGTTTTGAGTTTGAGGCTGGGACCAATTCTTCAGTATGCTTCTGCAAAGGCATTAAGTGTGGCTTGAAGATTCTGCTCTGAGAGTGTGGAGATCCATTGTCATCCACATACTGAAGTTCCACAAGGCAGGTCAGTGTTGTTTTCTTCTTGGATTTCAAGTTGTTGAGGTTGAAAAGTTTTTCTGTCAATTCTGTAGACAATGCCCACAACGCGGGGAGGCTTGTTCTTGACAAGATGAAGAATGGTGGCAGTAAAATGAAGAAAAAGGTAGTGGCGCTAGTTGACCCCTGTCTTGACCTCGAAGAATTCTGTAATATCATCAGTAAGGACGGTCGCTGACGTCTTGTCCTAGGGGAGATGGAAGATGTTGATGAATTTCACTGGACAGCCAGCCTTTGACACAATTTTCCATAGCACTTCCCACATGACTGAGCCAAAAGCTTGGTCAGATCAATGAAGGCCTTGTCATGTGGTTGGGGTTCTTCCTGGTATCTTTCTTGGAGTTGTCAAGCATGAAAATAATGTCAGGTAACAAGGTGTAGAGCTGGATGAACACAGCAAGCCAAGCAGCATCAGAGGAGCAGGAAGGCTGACGTTTCGGGCC
>NC_063344.1:3296470-3308478 GCF_021869965.1 Rhincodon typus
GACTCTTCTTCAGAAAAAACCCTTTTCTGAAGAAGGGTCTGGGCCCGAAACGTCAGCCTTCCTGCTCCTCTGATGCTGCTTGGCCTGCTGTGTTCATCCAGCTCTACACCTTGTTATCTCAGATTCTCCAGCATCTGCAGTTCCTACTATCTATGAAAATAATGTCCATAGTTTTGTGGCTTGGTTAGAAGTCATGCTGGCTTTCAAGAGGGATTTCTTCAGAGACTGGGAGAAGGCGCCTAGCGAAGTTTTGGGCGGTGGAGAGTAGGAAGCTTCCTCGGTATGTCTCTCAGTCCACTTTGTTGCTTTTCTTGAAGACAGTAGCAATGGCAGCATCCTGGCAATCAGCAGTGATTTCTTCTTTGTGCCAGAATATCAGGAAAAATAGATGGAAATGATGGTTAAACACTGCACCTCCATTTTATCATTCCAATGTTGAGCTGCAAATCTAATTTTATTTAATCTTTTCCCTTTTTCGAATAGAGGGCATTTGTACATTTCATAGAATCGTAGAGTCATACAACATGGAAACGGACCCTTCAGTCTAACTTGCCCAACCAGACATCCCAATCTGACCTAGTTTTCCCCCCTCACCTTAAACCTATGCCTTCTAGTTTTGAACACCCCCACCCTAGGAAAATGATCTTGGCTATTCACCCTATCCATGCTCCTCATTTTATAAACCTCTACAAGGTTTTTTCTCAATTTCCGACGCTCCAGAGGAAAAAAATTCCAGTCTATTCAACCTCTCCCAATAACTCAAACCTTCTAGTTCTGGCAACACCCTTGTAAATCTTTTCTGCCCCTTCTCAAGTTTAACAACATCCTCCCTTTAGAAGGGTGTCCAGAATTGTATGCAATACTCCAAAAGTGGCTGGACCAATGTCCTGTACAGCCGTAACATGACATCCCAACTCATTTACTCAATGCATTGACCGATGTGGCCTTCATCACCATGTCTATCTGCAACTCTGCTTTCAAAGAACTATGCACCTGCACCCCTAGGTCTCTTTGTTTGGCAACACTCCCCAGGGCCCTACCATTAACATTTAAGTCCTGCCCTGGTTTGCCTTACCAAAATGCAACACCTCACATTTATCTAAATTGTACTCCATCTACTGCTCCTTGGCACGTAGGCCCATCTGATTAACATCCAGTTATTATCTGAGATAATCTTTGCTGTCCATTCCACTGCCTATTCTGGTGTCATTTCCAAACTTACTAACCGTACCAACTATATTCCGATCCAGAACTCAGCACCGATCCTTGTGGCACACCACTGGTCACGAGCCTCCAGACTGTAAAGCAACCCTCAACATCAGCTACCTTCAAGCCAATTTGTATGCAATTGGCTAGTTCCCCCGGATCCCATGATCTAACCTTACTAACTAGTCTACCATGCCACATCTTGTCAAATGCTTTGCTGAATTCCATATGGACAACGTCTACTGCTCTGCCTTAATCAGTCATCTTTCTTACCTCTTCAAAAAACTCAGTCAAGTTATTAAGACAAAATTTCCCCTACACAAAGCCATGTTGACTATCCCTAATCAGTCCTTGCCTTTTCATGGACAGTTTATTTTTGTGTTGCTAAATTTGCTTGATAAAGTTCTGATGCATTTTGTGAGAACTTTGCTATGTGAATGATATTTGCTTACAGGAAGTCTCTCATCTTTGCTGATTGATAGCTGATATTTTGTGGCTGAAGTATGCAATAAGGATAATGAAATGATTTGTCAACCTTAAATTTGCTTCACTAAATTTTAAAAGAAATTATCTGCCCTCCTGGCTCATAGTATCAAATTTGGAATGTGTCCACAGGTAAATTTCTTAAGTTAACAAAGTTGGTTGTGATTTGACTTTGGCAGCCTTGTTTTGCTTTCAGTGTAAAGGATAAAACTGAGGGCCTGGAATCGTAAGGATGACAGCAATATGGTGATATTTGTGATATCACTTCAAGTAGGCAGTGAAACCATTACTTGGCAGCAAATATTTGGTTTCAAGTTATTATGAAACATTTAATGCAAATATTTTTGTGATTTCAAAAGGTGGGTTTGCACTTATCTTTTAGAGCGAGATCAATTAAGTCTGATGGCACCACTGTATAGCACCCTATCTGCTGTAGGCTCTCGAATTTTGTTCATTAACCTTCAGTTAGGCCCTGAAGAAGGGTCCCAACCTGAAACGTTAACTTTCCTGTTCCTGTGATGCTACCTGACTGCTATGTTCCTCCAGCTCGACGCTGTATTGACTCTGACTCCAGCATCTGCAGTTCTTGCCATCTCTTAAGAAAAAACATCTTTAGTTCTTGTAACTTGTCCATTTATTATTAAAATGTTATTTAAAAATGTAGTTTTTGTCTTCATTCAAGTAATGTTTGTGGCCGTTAAAGGGTATGATTTTTGTTGTTAAGGCTTTAGCGTCTCTAACTTTGCATAATTCTGCATGAAACCCCAGAGTACATCTGCTACTTTCATGCGCTATCAGGTGATTCAGATGTTTGTGACTCTTCAGTTGTGGTTGTGATTTAATCCATGGTTAAAGAATGGTTACTTCAGAAAGGTATTTGCAAGGCTGTTGATACCTGTGGAACTATTGCTACCACAAGCACTGTGATGCTGCCTTAAGCTGGGGAAAGAAAATTGGGAAGGGGTAATTTAAAGAGGGTGCCTTAGTGCTTCAATAGCAATACATTCTAAAGATGCTGCCTGAAACTGTTCTGTCACTTTTCTCACTTTGTAATTTGAGCTTCCTGCCATTTATTGTCTGCGTTGCTTGTACTTTATTTGATTTTAAGGTCTTCCTCCAAATTGATAATCTAAATTAGTAGCTGTAGTGATCCTAACTGCATTCCTGAGATGTGATCCTCGCCATCTAATGTAATATTACCTATAGTTTACTGTGTACAAAGTTCTTGAGCTTATTCCTGCTTATTGATTTTCTTCTTCCACATGAAACTGAAATAAATGTAATGTGCATAGAGATAACTCTGTTTTGTTGCTCATTTGGAATATAGGCATCATCTACAGACTTGTGCTATACTTCACCTTATTCCTGTGACATTTTAACAACTACAAGTGCAACACTTTACGTACAAATAGTTGGCTCTTGAAATGGAGTTACGCTGACAGGTGCAAGGATATTTCAGGAGTGCACTGTGCATTTGCTTACTCACTAGAACTGACAGTAATTCTGTGATTGACAGTATAATGCAGCAAAAAGCTGTGATGCTATCAAATTTGTTGGTGAAGTGAGGGTGTTGGCCCATTGCAGGGTATAATGTCTAGCGGCTGTATTTGAAAGCTGATACGTTGCGGCTTCACAAATTTAGTCAACATTGTGACAAATCAATTCACATTTAGATTTTTCAATCTTGTAACCTGTCCCTTTACTATTAAAATGTTATTTAAAGATATAATTTTTTGTTTTCATTCAAGTAATGTTTGTGGTTGTTAGAGGATATGATGCAGTGAGTTGCTTCAGCACAGCAGGAAATTTGTGCCCCATTTCTGACCACAGTGGTTTTCACTTCACATCACAGTGCAGTCTGAAGAAACATTGGTGGGACCAAGAAGTGGGCTTCATTGGTGTTTTTCTCACTCATTTGCTCATTATGTTACGTGTGCATTTTTTAAAAAAAAAAGGTTTGTTGAGAGAAGCAGAAGCTGTTGGGTTGTTTGCATAGTTCATTGACAGAATCAGCAGGAGCTGATCACCGCAATAACGCATGCAACACTGTAATATCCTTCCGATCTAACCTTATGATCAATTTCCTTTCTGAAATATGTTGCATCAGTTATGTTTGGATAATAGTACATTTATCTACATTAGATACATTCTGCTGGTCCTGGGCCTATTTCCCTCATAGTATCCTTAATCAATTGTCATTGCTTATTTCGATCTACTGTAACTACCTAAAACTTGCATAAAGCATTGTGTAAACTGAGATTCAGCATTTAAACTGCTGATGAGATGGCATCCGACTCTTTCCACTGGTGCTGAAAATCATTTTGCTGAACGGTTAAATAGTTTCTACAAGCAGGAAGGAATGATTAATGGTAGAAATATGCTAGGTTTTTTCTTTCTCGTCTCTTGATGTTAGTTAAAAAGACCAAGTGAGTCATAGAGTCACTCAGCACAGAAACAGACCATTTGGTCCAACTAGTCCATGCCAACCAAGTTTCCCAAACTAAACTAGTCCCACTTGCCTGCATTTTGCCCATATCCCTCCAAACCTTTCTTATTCATGTACTCATCCAAACGTCTTTTACATGTTGTAACTGTACCTGCACCTGCATCCACCACTTCCTCTGACGGTTCATTCCACGCAAGAACTGCTCTCTGTTGTTTAGAAAAAAATTGCTCCTCTGGTCATTTTTACATCTCTCTCCTCTCATCTTAAAAATATGCCCCCTAGTTTTGAACTCCCCCACCCTAGGGAAAAGATGCTTGCTATTCACCTTATCTATGCCCCTCATGATTTTATAACCTCTCTAAAATCATTCCTAAACTTCGTATGCTCCAATGAAAAAGGTCCCAGCCTATTTTTATAACTCAAACCCTCCATTCCCGGCAACAGCCTGGTAACTCTTTTCTGAACCCTCTCCAATTTAATAATATCCTTCCTATAGCAGGGCGACCAGAACTGGACACAGTATTCCAGGAGCGACCTTACCAACATCCTGTATGACCGCAACATGACGTCCCAACTCCTATACTCAATGGTCTGAGCAATGAAGGTTATTGGGCCTTACCATATGCTAGAAGAATGGAAATACAACCAAAAAAAAACTATGTCTCTGTGATTCATTTTCAGTACAGTTTTAGTAGCTAGCCCATCTTTGTTCTTGAAAAGAAGCAGGCATGATTCCTGCATCAATTTTTTTTTTTAACCATTTACCATCTGTTTTCTCTTCCCTTGTAGCTTTCTGAGTACACCTCCATTGGTGCCATCTCCTTTGCTGCCAAGCTCACGTGAGCCTTGCAAACCTGAAGGCAAATTTTTTTTCAGTTGCATTTTAAATATACAACCTCTACATGACATTGCTTATTTTATCCATAAAAGTTTAGAAGGATGTTGCTGGGACTGGAGGGTTTGAGCTGTAGAGAGAGGCTGAGGAGTGACCTTCTAGAGGCTTAAAAAATCATGAGGCATGGATAGGGTTAATAGCCAAGGTCTTTTTCTGAGGGTGGTGGACTGCAAGACTAGAGGGCATAGATTTAAAGTGAGAGGAGATAGATTTAAAAGGGACCTGAGGGGCAACTTTTTCATGCAGAGTGGTGCGTGCATGGAATGAGCTGCCAGAGGAGGTGGTAGAGGCTGGTACGATTACAAGGTTTAAAAGGCATCTGGATGGGTACGTGAATAGGAAGAGTTTAGAGGGATATGGGCCAAATGCTGGCAAACGGGACCGGATTAATTTAGGATATCTGGTCAGCATGGATGATTTGGACCAAAGGGTCTGTTTCTATGCCCTACAACTCTGTGACTATGATTATACGTGAAATAAATTAGGATCCAAAAAACTACTGAAATTATTCTTATGTGGGACTGAAAGTTCTTGCTGGTAAGATGTTTGTTTTCTAGTTTTCCACTTACGTGAACCTGGAAAATGACTATTTTTGGTGTAAAATTTTGTTAGACTGACGATATTATGTCTTGCATAGGAACAAAGCAAGTAGTTTAATCCCTTTAACCTATTCTTACATTTATTTAATTATGGCGGATTTGTATCTCAACTTCATTTACCCACCTTTTGATTCCCTATTTTCAAATAACCTTTTCTAATAAAAAAAAATCTATTTCAGTTTTGAAATGTTCCTTAATGTAGCCTGAGTGGTTTTTTAGGAGGAGCATGTACCATATTTCCACTCCCCTGAATAAGCCCTTCCTGACACTTCCCTTGACTTAATTTCCAACCAACCTGTTCAGAGATGTTATTACACACCTGTGGAGCAGGTGGAACTAGAACCCAGGCCTCCTGGTTCAAAGGTAGGTGTACAACTGCTGCACCACATGAGATTGACAACACAGGCATCGTTGATGATGAGCTGTCTCAGCACTAATAGACTCTCAATAAGTTCTTCTTAAATGGTGCTGGATCATGGCGACAGTGGAAAAGCTTTTCACTGTATTTTACTGCTTTTCTCACGGTAAAGTACACGTGACAATAAAAATTCTACCTTCCTCCCATATTATAGGATATGTAAATATAGTCCTCATAACACCAACTGTTCAGCTATAGTAGGATTCTGATGTATTTTCACTGCACCTGCTCCAAATCCAACGTACCCTTTCAGCAATGCAATGAGCAGAAACCAACTCATTATTACTGTAACTTCCTGTCCCCTTGAGATATAGGCCAGCATTGCATTAGCTTGTTTGGTTACACTTTGTACCTGCCTCACTATCTTTGGCGATTTCTGTACCTGGCTCCTAAATCTTTCTGGTCCTAGCTTGTCCTTTACAAACTGTTCTGATAATACTCATTGCCTGACCATGCACGTTCCCATATTGAACTACACCTGTCACCTGTTTTGATAAATTTATCAATGTTGCTTGCCAATTTACTGCTGTAGCCTAAATAACTTATAAATAGCACGTAACTTAGTGTTGTCTTTCACATATAACTTTCTCTTTTCATTTATCTGAGTCATTAATAAATTAATCTTATAGGGCTAGAGGGGATGATGATGAGATAAGAAAAGAAACAAAGTACTTACCGAGAGAAAGTGTGCTGCTGTCTGAAAGCAAAAACGAGGCAAAAAAAAACTGACACATGCAAGTGAAAGAATAAAAACCTATATTCTCTAACTTTTTCTAATGAACATTTATTGGTCTGAAATATTAACTCTGATCTCTCTCGACAGATGTCTGAGTTGCTGAGTATCCCCAGTATTTTCTGTTTTTAACCCTACCCTTCATCTCCTACCTCCCAAAATTTTAGTTACCCTTGACAGTTGTTGGCTCCAATTCTGTGCTGACTTCTAGTTTTTGTACTGGAGAAGGGTCGCTGGGCCCAAAACATTAACTCGGATTTCTGTTCACAGATGCTGCCAGTACTGCTGAAATTTTCCAGCAATTTCTGTTTTTGTTTCAGATTCCCAACATCTGCAGTTCATTCGGTTTTTTTTTTGTCCAGTTTTTCCTTATTGCCCCCCCTGCAATAAATAGCATTCACTTTTGGCCACTAGTCACATATTGAGAATTCAAAGGTAGTCAATTCCACTTCTGATCAATAAATTTAAAAAATGAGCAACAGACACACGCTCAACTGTTCAAATTCGATGTGAATTGGCATGTCATATTTGTCTCCTTTAACTTCCTTATATATTTATTGCTGTGTTGAATTCAGTGTGAGAATGTTTTTTGATTAGTATGCTTCACTCCTATAGTCACTGAATAGTGGTTAATATTTAGTAGAGATCCTCATGGAATATATTTACCTATATGTATGTAAGGCAGTTTTGTTCCCTAAAATTAGTGCATGTAGTCAAAGTGGTGTCTTAGTAGTCACGTGACTCGGCACTAATGTTAATTGGACACATTGAAAGAGAACTGTTTGCAGGCAATGCTGAAGGTTTCTAGATATAAACTGTGATCCGGTCAGGCAAGTGTAAAAGGGCAGTCTGTGCCTCCCAATGCCAATCATGACTCCAGTTCGGCAGTTGAAGATTGCTCTTCACCCCCACCCCTTTGGGTGAGAGGTAGGAGACCTGTGGCAGTGGGGATTGTCATGGAGGTGGGGTAGGAAACCTGTGACACTGGATTGGGCAGTGTGGGGAGGGGTCATTAGTTGGAAAGCGAGCAAAGTTCCTCCTTAGCAGTGCAACACCCTCTGAGGGTATGTTTCCATCAGTTATCCCAACATTGACTTATGGTGCCAGAACCTGCTGTGCACAGACGTCAGAGGTCCAATGCAGAAGAAAACAATTAAAAGTACCGGTGGGTATCTGGAACTCATTCCATCAAAAGATGTGTGTTTGGAGAAACTCGACAATTTTTGAGGGGAGGTGGCAAGGTGTCAACACCTGAATAAACAGGGGCCCTCGTGCAGCTTAGTGATAATGTACATACCCCTGGACCAGGAGGCCCAGATTTGAATTGGAGGGAAATAAAACAAAGAACTGCAGATGCTGGAAATCTGAAACAAAAACAAAAATTTTTGGAGAAACTCGGCAGGTCTGGCAGCATCTGAGGAGAGAAAGCAGACTTGAATTTGGACTCAAAATGCAAACTCTGCATTCTCTCCACAGATGCTACCAGACCTCCTGTGTTTCTGCGGCACTTTCTGCTTTTGTTTCCGAGTTGGTAGGAATGAGGAAGGGGGAGAATGCAAAGAGACTTGTGACAACAGGGTGAGGGTATTTGGGGGCAGAGGGCTGTTTAATCAATAGGATTTTTAAGCGAAGAGCACGTATTTTTCAAAAATTTAAAGGAGCGTTACAGCAGGTAGTGCTTGGAAAGGACTCCACAGCAGCCATTACAGCCTCCAAACTCAGAATTCATTAATCTAAATTTTCAACAGGCTATCCACCCAGTCCCAAAGCCCCCCAAAAAGAAATCACACTGGCGCTGCAACCACAAGTTGGAAAGCTCTCTGCTAGGTTCTTTCTCCGTCATACCCAAAATAAGTGATTGCAGAATACTGCCACCTAGTGTAGTGCATGTTGAAATGCTCAGAGGGAGAAACAAAATAATGAATAGTGTTGAAAATATTGGGACTAATGTAAAGGCAGACAGTAAGTAAATAGTTCTGAGTGGGATTGGCTTACCCCCTAAACAATGAACTGGGTACAAAGAATGAAAATGACCAGGTTGTTTTCATGTCCAATAAGTGGCTGATAACAGCAGCAACAAATCACAAAGAAAATCCCTTTTCTGCCATTTTGCAGGAATACTTTGGTTGTTAACGAAAATGTATCGAGTAAATTGATGCCAAATAATGAACTTAGATGTTTATCTTGTGACTAGAAATGAAATAGGACACTAAGTGAATACTAAATGAGGTGTCAACCTGGTGAAGAGATATGGATAAGGTGAATTTTTTTCTTCATTCCTTAATGGGATGAGGGCACTGCTGACCAGGCCAGCATTTATTGCCCATCCCTCATTGCCCAGAGGGCAGTTAAGAGTCAGCCACACATTGCTGTGGGTCTGGAGTCACATGTAGGCCAGACCAGGTAAGGATGGCAGTTTCCTTCCCTAAAGGACATTAATGAGCCAGATGGGTTTTTCCAACAATCGGCAATGAATTCATGGTCATCATTAGACTATTAATTCAAGATATTTATTGAATTGAAATTCCACCATCTGCTGTGGCAGGATTTGAACCCAGGTCCCCAGAACATCACATGAGTCTCTGGATGAACAGTCTGGCAATAATACCACAAGGCCATGGTCTCCCCTCTGGCAGGTGTCTTTTCCCTACAGTGGGGGATTTCAAGACACGGGGGCATATTTTTAACGTGAGGGGCGAAAGATTTAAAGACATGTTGTGGCTGTGGAGTCTATAAGTAAGAGTACAGCCTTCTAGCTTTGTTAAACTGTACTGTGTTTGGTAGTCCCTTTTTGTTGTCTTTTGAAACTGTTGAATGAAATACAGACAAGAAAGGGAAAAAACCAACTTGCATTTATGTAGCATTTTTCAAATTATAGCTGTATCTTGTTCTATTTAAATGAACTGGCAAAGTATTTCAAGTAACCAGGTTAATGTATAAAGAAGGTGACTTAATATTGAAAAATAAAGATGTGAAATCAGAAAATAACAGATATGTTGGTTGTGTGGAGGTGAACTTGGATGTATTTGAACATTTTCTTTTGAAGCCTTCAACTTTTGTATGGTGCACTGATCTTCAGCTAACTTAATTGCACTGCAGTATTTTTCATGACTTGCATGGCTTATTTTGCATTTAAGTTAAAAAAGAACTTTGGTTACAGCGGGTTTTATCTTGATGAGGGTGGAGCTGAATAAGGTTTTAAGTGTGGTTCTTGCACCTATTTGCACTGTAAGATGATGAATCAAACCACATCTGTATACTGTCAAAAATTGTACCGTAATTTAGAAAAGAAAACTGTCTTGCTGTCAGTCAACACCAATCAATCCAGTTAATTCCCTTCAGAGTTGCTGTTGGCTATGAGGGGCCTGAGTTTGTAGCTAACAATGTAATCGTAGGAACAAGAGTAGGCCATTCAGCCCCTCAAGCCTGTTCCATCTTTCAATGAGATCATGTCTCATCTGAGGCCTAACCCCATATTTGCATTTAAGTAATTAACTGTGGTCTTCAACCCATGTCACTTAATACCCTTCACCAAAATGTATCTTTTCCAGATTTAAAATTAATAACTAATCTAGCATCCACTGCCATTTGTGGAAGAGAATTCCAAACATCCACCATCCTTTGTGTGCAGAACACTAGATAACATGAAAGCAGTCTTATTGAGCAATTTCTTTTTAGTTATCAAAAAGTGACATACTAAAGAGGAAACATGAACATTATTATTCTGTTAACGTTTGTTCCCTTTGTTGTGTTCCTTGTAAACATATAGGAAACTTGAAAGTTTAAAAGACCAGCTGACTTTTTTTTCTTGATCACTGCATGTTGTATAAATTCATTGAGCTCCATTGTTTCAGCATGTAATTTTGTTTGCAAAGTCTGAAGGCTAAGTGAGCACTTTAGGGCTTTTCTCTTTAGAACAACGAAGCATAAGAGGTGACTTGATAGAGGTGTACAAAATGATCAGAGGTATAGATAGAGTGGACAGCCAGAGACTTTTTCCTAGGGTGGAGGTAGCTTTTACAAGGGGACATAGTTTTAAAGTGAGTGGAGGTAGATATAGGGGAGATGTCAGAGGTAGGTTCTTTACTCAGAGTGGTCGGGGCGTGGAATGCATTGCTGAAGAGGGTAGTGGAGTCAGCCTCATTAGGGGCATTTATACGGCTATTAGATAGGCATATGGATGATAGTATAAGGTAGGGGTGGAGGTTAGATAGACCTTAGGATTAGGGTAAAAGTTCGGCACAACGTCTTGGGCCGAAGGGCCTGCACAGCACTGTACTGTTCTATGTTCTCCATCAGCTCAAAAATTGTCAAACTATGTTATGTAAAACAGAAAACAAAAGAGACAAATTTCAGTTAAGAAACAACATGATTTACAGTTTACGGAGAAACATAATATTCAAAAGTCCAAGTTGTAACAAGGTATCGAAGCCCTAGATTTTCCAGCTTTTTAAAGATGTTGCACCATGCTAATGATTCATTTTCCTGAATTGTACTTATTGGAAGCATATAATGACCTTAGGTAAACTTAACCTGAAGTTTGTGGTAGAGTATGAGACCTGTTGAGCAAAGGGGATTCATCAGTTTTTCAGAAAAGCTATTTAACCTTCTACATTCATTGTTTGGGTTTCCCAGTATTACTTTACAATTGTTTTGGGTTTCCAGATTTAAAAAAACACAGCAACATAATGTGAAAGTCTATGAAGAGTAGCAGTTTCAAGCATAAGTTCTGCTCCACAAGTTGAATGTAGACTGCTACTCAAACATGCTGTGGAAGGTATTGTTCTAGTTGAGGTGACAAAACATTCAACATGGTCTAAAAGACATAACAACTACGTAAGATTGTACCAGAGTGCCACCGTATTAAGAAATATTTCAAAAATTACCAGAAAGGAAGATGGCAGCTCATAGACATAGAGTTTATAGGCAGAGAGGTGAAGGTCAGATCCTTTGATCTCTCTGACCTCCACGACCTCCACTTCTCTGCCTATAAAGTCTGTATCTGTGTGCTTTCCTCTCACTGCACCTGACTAAGGGGCTGTGCTCTGAAAGCTTGTAGTTTCAAATAAACCTGTTGGATTATAACCTGGTGTCGTGTGATTTTTGAGTTTGTCCACTCCAGTCCAACATCGGCACCTCCATATCATGGATGTAAAATGAACATGGCAGAGCCAGTTGGCAGCAAAAGCAAAAAAATAGGCCTTTAAGCATCAGATGTAGCCTAGTAT
>NC_063344.1:3308978-3317120 GCF_021869965.1 Rhincodon typus
CAGACCCGAAACGTCAGCTTTCCTGCTCCTCCGATGCTGCTTGGCCTACTGTGTTCATCCAGCTCTACGCCTTGTTATCTCATGATTAAATTCTCATAAGTTTATGCCTCAAACTGGTAAATCTGAGCACTAGGCCCCAATGTTTCTTAGCAGGAACCCAAATTTTAAAGGCATAGCAATTTGCATAGAGATGATGTTCATCTTATGCACGTATTCATAAGGTGTAAGAACAGAAGTAGGCCATTCAGCCAAAACTAGTCTGCTCCCCCCACACCCTTCAATGAAGTCATTGCTGATCATGTCTTCGGGAAGGATTGGTGAAAGTAAGAACAGGGGCTTGATTTGGATAATCAGCCATGATCATACTGAATGGCGGAGAATGGCTTGCTACTGTTTCTATAATCTGTTAATCCTCTGATTATTCCTGCTTTATCTCTATAATCCTTGATTCCCTTGCAGATTTTTAAAAAAAATCTATCTCAGACCTTGAACATACTTAACAACACAGCCTCGACGGCCCCCTGAGGTAAAGAATTTTACAGATTCACTTCCGTCAGAGAGAAGAAATTCCTTCCCACCCCTGTCTTAAATTTGTGACCCTTTACTCTGAGATTATATGGTCTGGCTGTAGACTCTCCCACAACGGGAAACAATTTTTCCACATCTACTCTGTCAAGTTCCCTGGAAAAGATGAAAGATGTGGAGACCTTTTGCTGAAGAATAGCAATTTCTTAAATTATTGTCGATGACAGAGGTTGTGAATTGTATATTGTTGGTGTTGACACCTAAGAAAATATTCCATATCCTCTGAGTGAATTCTTGTTGTTTTACCAATGCTGGAATGGCAGCAGCATTGTAGCTGCACATCCCTGGGCACTATGAGTAATTTAGCATGGCCAGTCCACCCTAACCTACACATATTTGGACTGTGGGAGGAAACCCAGACAGACACAGGGAGACACAGAATGTAAAAACTCCTGGCGCTGTGAGGCAGCAGTGCTGACCACTGGGTCGCTGTCCTGCCCAGCTCTCTGTGGCAAGGAGTTCCAAAGACACTCAACCCTGAGAGAAGAAACTGCTGTTCATCCCAGTCTTATATTGGCACCCCTTTATTCTGAAACTATGCTCTCTGGTCCTACACTCTTGTACGAGGAAAAACATCCTCTAAGCAATTACTCTGTCAACCCCTTAAGAATCGCACATGTATCATAAACTCCAATCCCAATCTGTTTAGCCCATGCTCAGAAGACAATTGCTCAATGCTGGGATCATCCTCATGAACCTTCTCTGAACTGCCTCCAAAAAATGATATGTTTCTTTAAATAAGGGGACCGAAACTCCTCTCAGTACTCCAGATATGGTCTCATGAACACAGTGTACATGTTCAAGGAGAGAAGGGAATTCCGACTCCTGTTGTGGGGAATGTTGCTTGGTAACTCAGCAGAGGCCAAGTGAGTAACAGGAGTCTTTTCTGAAAATATGGAAACATTGCTGTACCTCCATCTCATATTTGGCTTTCATCACCCTCTATGGTGAGTTAGCAAGCTGGATTCGCAGAGTGGTGTGGTGCTTTTATGTTGCAGGAGTCCTGTTTAATGTGGTTAATTTTGTCACTTGCAGTTGATGCTGATGTCACACTGCTTGAGGAAGCTGGTAATATTGTCTCACTGTTTAGTGAAATTGCTGATGCTGCTTGATATTTCCATCTTTTCCAGCTCAAATGTAGGTAAAATATGAACTAAGTTCCTTTTGTACTTGCTTATTAGTTTTGGCGGTAGATGTATGAGCCTGGAGTTTCAGCTTCACCAAAAGCTTGATGCAGGTACAGTTACAACAGTTAAAAGACATTTGGACAGGCATATAAATAGGAAAGATTTAGAGGGATACGGGCCAGGCAAATAGGACTAGTTTAGTTTGGGAAACTTGGTTGGCATGGACGGGTTGGACCAAAGGGCATGTTTCCATGCTCTGTATCTTTATGACTCTGAGTGACAGGTTTTCTGGTTTGGCTCCTACACGGATCCAGACTGTCCTTTAAGACAAATCCAGTAGTGATTTGGCATGCTTGTTGAAGTGCTGATCTCTTCCTAACTGTGCAGTAGTGAATTGTTGTCTGTCTTCCCTTCTGGTTGCCTAACAGGGAGTATCTTGCTTGGCAGTGTTGTTTTACATTTTCTTGGTTCAATATTCTGTACATTAATCAATTTCTACCTTGAGACGAGCAAGTTGGAATGATAATTAGGTGAGGTTAATGTTTTCCTTTTAGAGCCACAGAGTCATACAGAATGGAAACAGACCCCTCAGTCCAACTAGTGCTTGCCAACCATGTTCCCAAACTAAACTAGTTTCACCTGACTGCATTTGGCCCAAATCCCTCCAAATCTTTCCTATTCATGTACCTGTCCAAATGTCTTTTAAATGAGGTAACTGCAATTGCAATTTTTTTAGGTGGTGGTGGGGGGTTCTCCTGACCATCTGGACATCCTTTTTCACAAAAGCATGTCTGTTCTGGTAAAATGATGATGATGACAAACTTGCACTGTTCAGCGAATTTCTTTAATTCTCTGTAGACGAATCAGGCTCCATTGTCATACCCTGTTCTTTCAGGAATCCATTTAGCAGCAAACAAAACACGTTATTGGTGGGGATGAATGCTGAAGTTGTGAAGTCTTTCACCTCTTGGATAAATGAGAATTTTGATTAGCTGTCTGCAATTGATGTGCTGTTCTAGATTTTGTGTGAATAATTCAACTTCACAGTATCTCTTGGGCTCATTGTTGTTGGCAATCACTCACCAACGAACATGATTGCCGCCTAGGCATGTCCATGTCACTGGTCACATGTTCTGTGGATCCTTGTGTAGCTGATGAACCCGATCCTAGAACTGCATCTCCGACCATGTGTTTTTCAGGTATTTCCAGGAGGTGGAAGTGGCCCATGGCCTTCAGACTGTTGGAATTCCTTTATTCAGTTCTTTATCCTGTACTTCCTCTTGCTTTGTTTTCAAAGAATTTTGTCTCTTTATACAACAGTTTCCTCCAAATCAGTTTCCTCTGAATGAGGGTCTCCCATGTGTTGATATTGTTGTGTTGCTTGAGGGAAGCCTTCAGGGAGTCTTTGAAATGTTTCCTTTGCCCTCCTCTTGATTGATTATCTTCCTCGAGCTGGGGAAGATGATTTGCTTTGACGGTCAGAACTTGGGCTTCCTAACTAAGCATGTGGCCGACCCAGCCCAGTTGGTTTTGGATGATCATGAACTCGATGCTGGTGCTGTTGGCTGCTTCAAGAATGCTCATGTTAGTAAGTCTGTCCCCCCAGATGATGCAGAGAATCTGTCTCAAACAGCGTTGGTGGTCCTTCTCAAGGGTCTTTGAAGTGGTGTCAATACGTAGTCCAAGTTTCAGAACCATATAGAAGAGCCGGAAGGATGACTGCCTTTTACACAGGGTCTTTAGTATCAGCACAAATGTCATAGTTGTCAAAGACTCATCCTGACGTGCCTGAAGACGGTGCTCACAGATTGGATGTAATGTTGGATCTCTGTATCAATGTCAGTCTTAGATGACAGGTAGCTACCCAGGTAGGGGAAATGTTCCACATTTGGGAGTACTCTCTGTTGATCTTAATAGAGGGATGGACTTGGAATGAGTTGGTAAAGGATTATGGTAAAATGCCTACTGCTCCATATTCCATCTGCACTTTGGAAAATCAGATCACAGCGCTGTGTTCCTCCTCCCAGCTTACAAGCAGAAGCTGAAATGTGAGGATCCAGTACAGAAAGCAGTACAGCGCTGGTCTGAGGCAGCGGAAGAGTTTTTGCAGGACTGCTTGGAATCGGTGGACTGGTCCAATTTCACAAATGCAGCAGCCAACCTAGACGAATATGCCACCGCTGGGACAGACTTCATTAGCAAGTGTGTAGAGGACTGTGTGCCAAGGAAGTCGTCTTTAATTTCCGCAACTGGAAACCATGGATGAACCAGGAAACCCATTGCCTACTGAAGACCAAGTGTGTAGCGTTCAAGTCAAATGACCCCGACTTTTTACAGGAAATACAGATACAACCTCCAAATGGCCATTAGAGATGCCAAGAGGCAATACTAGACTTAGAGACCCAAACTGACCACACAGACACTTGTCATCTGTGACAAGTCCTACCTGACATAATTGGCTACAAAATGAAGCTGAACAGTATAGCGGACAAAAACACATCCCACCCTGATGCGCTCGTTGCATTTTATGCTCGGTTCGAACAGAAGGTCAGTGAAAGGGTGTCACCTGCCCCAAAAGCCTTGGATGCACCTGTTCCCACAGTCACTGCCGCAGATGTCAGATTGGCCTTCTTGAGAGTGAACCCATGGAAAGCGACTGGCCCAGATGGAGTCCCCAGCCATGCACTCAGACTCTGTGTGGACCAGCTGGCAGGAATATTCGCTGACATCTTTACCCTCTCCTTGCTACAATCTGAAGTCCCCACCTGATCCTAGAAGACCACCATCATCCTAGTACCCACAGACCATAATCAGTGAGAATAGGCAACAACACCTCCTCCACAATAATCCTGAACACCAGCGCCATGCAACTGCAACCCTGTTGCTATCAACATCAATGATGCTGATGTGGAGAGGGTCGAGAGCGTCGAGTTCCTAGGAATAACGATCACCAACAATCAGTCCTGGACCACCCACATTGATGCAACAGTCAAGAAAGCACAATAACGTCTCTTCTTGCTCAGGAGGCTAAGGAAATTTGCCATGTTCACAAGGAATCTTGCGAATTTTTATGAATGCACCATCGAAAGCATCCTATCTGGATGCATCACAGCGTGGTATGGCAACTGTTGTTCCCAACACCACAAGAAACTACAGAAAGTCACAAACACAGCCCAGATCATCATGTAAGCCAACCTTCCATCCATTGACTCCATCTACAGTTGTCTCTGCCTCGGAAAGGCAGCCAACATCATCAAAGACCCCTCTGATCCTGGTTATAATCTCTTTCAAATTCTTCTGTCATGCAGAATATACAAAAGCTTAAGTACACATACCAACAGGTTCAAGAACAGTTTATTCCCTGCTGCTAGTAGACTTCTAAATGGACCTTTCAAATTTCAGATCTAATGTTGATCTTGTTTTTTGTGCACCTTCTTTGTGGCTGTAACCTTGTATTCCAGTGTCTGTTCAATAACCCTATGATCCTTGTATGTTATGATCTGCCCATAGTCCACGCAAAACAAAATTTGTCTTTGCCTTGCTGGAGATGTTGATTTGCCAGGCACAGAGAGCTTTCCTTTCCTTTTTGAGATATTGGATGATGTGGTCATTCTTGTCAAACCAGCCTTGGTTTCTCCTGCTCTTGTAGCTGATGGTTTCTTCTCAGCATGAGATAATAGCTATCTTTAGCTTTTTTTTTCTAGATATTCTCCACTCCATTAAAATGAACTATTTGGAGATTTTGGTGAAGACATTGTTGGAAGCTTGCTAGCCTGCTTGGCTGTTGAAGCCATTCAATGTTGAGCTTTTCTCTGAAATGTTTCTTTGTTTTCAGCTGCTTCTGGTGGCATTTGATGAGCATTGGGGAACTGATGAGCCAGTGATCTGCCCAGTCTCTGTCTACTCTGATCATCACTTTGGTAGTGAGGACATACCTTTTGGTCTTGGATTTAACAATGATGTAGTCATTCATGTGCCAGTGCTTTGATCATGGGTGCTTCCAAGAAGTCTTGAACTCATCTTCTTGGTGGAACAGCATGTTGGCATTGAACAGCTGGTGTTCTGCACATTTGGTGAGCAGCAGAATCCTGTTGGAGCTGCAATTCCTACTCCTTCCTCTTCTGATGGTTCCTTTCCAGAGTTGTGCAAGCTTTTCAACACTCCTGTTAAAGTCACCAAGAATGATACCTCACCAATGTCCCTTAGAAAGATAACAAGTATGGTGTCCAAGGTAGAGCAGTAGCTGTCTTTGGACCCATCTATGGCATCAAGGGTTGGAGCATAGGCACCAATGACCATTGCCTGCTGGCTTCTGGCAAGTTGTAGATGCAGAGTCATGAAGCAAATGATAACAAGGAGCTCTGAGTCGGTTGACGAGTTGGTTCTTGTTAGTGAATTTAATTCCATGCGTCCTGGGTTGATCCTCTGCTTTTCCTCTCCAGCAGAAGGTGTAACCACCATCTTGTTCCCTCAGCTGCCCTTCGCCTGCTCTTTGATATGGCTGCCCTGCAGGAGATTCCATGTTAAAGTGTCTTGAGTTGACAGAAAACAAAGGCAATTCTCTGTTTTGGACGATGGTTTTGCTTGTTATCCATGAAGGTTCGTACATTCCAGGTTCTGAGATTTGAGTTTCATTTTGATTTTCAGACTGTAGGTACATAAGCCCAGTGATGTGGCTTTCCAGCCAGATTGGTGACGGAACAGATTATTTTCAGGGCATATATTCTAACCCCTTTTCCCATGCAGAGTGAACAGAGTCACATAGTCATAGAGTAATATAGCTTGGAAACAGGCCCTTCGGCCCAAACTGGTCCATTCTGACCATGGTGCCCACTCAGCTAGTTCCAGTTGCCCGCATTTGGTCCATATCTCTCTAAACCCTTCCCATTCAAGTGCCTATCCAAATGTTTTTTATATGTTTCAGGCAGGATCCTGAAGTGGGCTGCTCAGTTGTGAAGAAAGCTGCTGAAATGCTCTCCTGTTCCTATTCCAAGAGTGAAATGACTGAGTCAAACTCCACCACCTATGTGCTGGTCTGAAGCTAGGGACTTCAAGATCTCCCAGTCCTTTCCCTGTCACCTCTCTCCGGTCTCCACAGGGTTCATGATGTGTAGGGGTTGAATTCTCTTGGTAGATGCCTTGTGCAGGCCACCTTTTCATGTAGGAATGCTGTTGCACATCAGCCAACACATGGTCCTTGACAGAAAGTAGATCAAGTTCCAATAGCCTCCATGATCGGGGACCTCCCTGCTGCTGCAGCCTTTATTCACCTTCGCAGCAGTTGATGTCATACAAATATCTTCTGTCTGGATCACCACTGAGAAATAGTTTTAGACTGCACTTTGTCTGGTTCCTCCGCTCTGACTTTACCATCATGAGGTGGCCCTGCCAGCAGTTGAGAACTCCCAAAAGCATCACTCTCAGGATCAACAGAACACGCTAGCCTCTCCATCACAGCAACATGGCAGTGGAACAGTGGACTAGGTGGCACTTTGATAGTTATCACCCCGTCTTTCTGCTGTATATTCTGGTGCTTCTGGCATATACTGTGTTGACACAATTTTTTCAATATCTCCGATCTGGCTCTAAGCTTGCATTACTTTTCCGTTCCCATAGGGTCCTCATGTATTTTCATGTATTGTTCTTGCCTCATTTTGATTCTGATTTTACTCTGGACCCGGTCAGCAGAACACCATCTAGTGCAATGCCATCACTGATAAACCAGCACTGCCATATTGCTGGCTGTGTTAGATAACACAGTGTAGAGCTGGAGGAACTGGCTCCCCCTCTCATCCCCACCTCCTTGACCTGTCCGGCTTCCCTCCCACCCTATCCGCTCCACTATCTACCTGCTATAACTGCGCCCTGCCCCCCCTCCCCTATTTATTTCAGAGCCCCCTTCCCCTCCCCCATTTCTTCAGAAGAGTCCCGACCTGAAACGTCAGCTTTCCTGCTCCTCTGATGCTGCCTGGCCTGTTGCGTTCCTCCAGCTCCACGCTGTGTTAACTCCGACTCCAGCATCGGCAGTTCTTACTATCTTTGCTGGCTGTGAGTATGTACCTTATCAGGCCATTCCTAGATTACTTGCTGAGGGAGAATTTGTAACTCCTTGTCTTTGTTGGTGTCATTTTTAAAAACTTTGACTCTGTCTCAGTGGTGTTACATTCACTGAGTGATGAATCCGTACACCTAATGTTGGCACCCTCACAACCTTTTATTATTTTTATTCTTTTATCAGTTTTGAACTGTGGGCTGGAAATAACTGATGGACTTTGGGACAGTTTGTGGTAAAGGAAAGGAATAGACCAAATGGAGCTTGTTTGATTGTGAGGCTAGACCTGGAAGCTTAATAATAGGCTGATTCTAGATTTGAAGGGGTTCCAACACACACACACACACACACACACACACACACACACACACACACACA
>NC_063344.1:3317130-3319543 GCF_021869965.1 Rhincodon typus
CACACACACACACACACACACACACACACACACACACACACACACACCCCTGGGAAGAGCATTGCATTTGAACAGATAGCAGAAGTTGCCTATTAATGAGGTCAGCACCTGGGAGTTGGTTCCAGAAGTCTGGAGGAGACCGTGCCTTCAAGCAGATGGCTGTTGTTGAATGGCTGTCTGTCTCTGTGCTATCATAGAAATATAGATGATAGAAGCAGGAGTAGGCCATACAGCCCCTTAAGCCTGCTGCACCATTCATCATGATCGTGGCTGATCATCCATCTCAACAGCCTGTTCCCGCTTTCTCCCCCAGACACCCTATATCCAAACTCCTCCTCGAAATCACACCATGAAGATCATCCTGCCCAACTCACCCATGTTGACTTGAGAAGGAGATTTCAGCTCACTGTCATTGTCCTAATAATTTTCCATATTTCTTTCTCATAAAGAGAAGGCCGATTTTACTTTTTTAAAAAAAACTATTGCAGATTCTGCTTACACCACTGTTGTTAGCACAAGTGTGATGTGTTTTTTAAAAAATGGCTGTACCTTTCTCTTCAATTTTTCCATGGTCAACTTAAATTAATCTAGCTACCAATTTGGTGATCAATAAAACTAGACTTTTGCTAATTGCCTTATCAAAAGACTGTTAACTTTTTAAATACATCTAACCATTTACATCTTTTTCGATCCTGGTGTCCCAGATTATCTGGTTTATCTGGAATCTCTTAGTACTCTCTCTCTCCTATAGATTTAATATCCTCTTTCTAATGTTGGGTGTCCAAAACGGAATACAGTGTTCCAACTCTGACCTAACCTTTTGTTTATATTAACTCTTTAATTGTACTCTGGGCTGCACCATTTATGAAGCCAACATTCCATTGTGCATCAGCTGGGTGCACCAGAGAGGAAAACTGGGGCAAATCTAATGCCTGTAATAAATCCCACTTTCACGTATTCTTTCCAATTCTGCGCCATGTATTATGAAAGAGAAAACAGCATCATTTGTATAGCCATTGATAATATCGGATTGAACCAGTTCTTGAATGTGTGCAAGTGTACCGTAGAATTGGAGAGGAGTAGCAAATCTAGATACCCTTTTGAGATTCAGAAGTACAGAAAGGAGGCTAGGGTGATGAATAATCTAGAAAGTAGGTGCATTTTCTTTTTCTTGGTGTACAACTGAACCATAATGTTACATCTTTGATCTTTTATGTGGACTGTAGCAACGAACAAAGGGCCTCTGTGGGCACCATTTCTGTTCCTGCTTGTATTTCAAAGTGAAATCCTGACTCTGAACTTTCTGCAATCTTGCTGGTGCTTTACACAGACTGCTGTTGCACAGCAGCTCCTATGTTCCCTCAAAACTTTCCTGCTGCTGTGCGGATCCCTGAGGCTTGTGCACAGCTGTGGCTTTCAGAATTGGAAGTCACTGTATCTGCAGGTTGGTCAGTGTGCAAGAACCCTCTGAGCAGCTATGTGACTACATTGTCTAGAGGGAATATTGATCTGCTGCAATGGATGCTGGTTGTTCTCCACAATACACTTTGGGATTTGGGCAAATTCGTAGCCATCCATTTGGCTTCTCTCTCATATATGATGGACTCTGAATGGTTTTATGACTCTAGCAATCAGCTTCCTTTCTTCCATCTGTTGGGGCTCTCTTTCAAGCTTTCCTTTTTATGGGTAAAAGGTTAAGCAAAAGATTCCTTGGTTCCCTTTTTAAAAACCATGGATTAATAACTCCAATTCCCTTTTTAGTTTAAAGAGAAGCTCTTGCTTCATTGGAAATTTTTTTTAAGAAGTTACCTTTTTAGACTAAAAGGGTCGAGAAGATACCAGGATATCATTCATATACCATTAATTAAATTCTATGTCAAAAAAGCTGGTATTGATAATCTTTCTGAATTAGTTTTTAAAAAATTAAGAATTCTTAAAACCTAAAACATGTCAAACTCTGCTCAAATTGGTACAGAGTAGTACTAGAGAGCCATTTATCAATTCACATACAAATGATCAATCATGAAATGCGAACATCATAGCATAAAAAACAGATGTTATGTGATCCTAAGGTGATCCAAAAGAGAAACAGGAGGTTACTAAACATATTTCTGGAAACTTTTAAGAAAAAAACACAATGAAAATAAGTAACTAATAAAGCCAAGTTATAGTAGTGTTATAAAAACTACAAACACGGATTTTATAAAAGCTCTCAATTCCATGATGAGAGATTCTCAACTGTAAATAATTTGAGAATTACAGTGAATGATATAACTTGACATATAAACCAAAAGAACTGCGGATGCTGTAAATCAGGAACAAAAACAAAGTTGCTGGAAAAGCTCAGCAGGTCTGGCAGCATCTGTGGAGGAGAAAACAGAGTTAACATTTCGGGTCCGGTGACCCTTCCTCC